>NC_140955.1:41823536-42423536 GCF_014529385.1 Adiantum capillus-veneris
TTTGACCTTTCAACACTCTCCCCCTCCGAAGTCTTGTCGTCCCCGAAAAGACCCTATGTCTGCAGTGGCCTTGGCGAGTGGTTCATGTTTTGGTGTTGGTTGAATCTTTTGTTGTTGTAGTTGCTTCTACCAGATGCTTTGTATGTTGTAGAGTTACCTTTTTCTTGTACATGTAGTGTAGTTGAAGCCATAGCTCTCCCCCTCCGATTGGTTGTTGTAGCGTGAATAAGTCGAGTGAGGTTTGTTGTTGCAGCAAGGATTTATCATGGCAGCTCTGTATTGTTTGTTCTTTGGGTGTCATCCTGCACGTGTACATGTAAACTTGAAGCCTTTTTGAATTGTTTCTGGGCCGCTCCCCTTGGATCCTATAGTTGATGAGCATGTAGTGGTTTGGGGATGTCGTTGGTCTGCTTTTGTGTGTTTTTATAAGAAAAATAAAATAGTAAAAATAAAATGTGGCGTATATTACAAAATGAAGGTATTGGATACCTGGATAGGACTAAAGGGAAAAACCCAGTGGGAAAAAAATGCCTTTAGTCACCATTAAATGTGAGGCTATATGTACTTATGTTTGATGTAACCGAGTTTTGTTGAGTTAAAGTACTTATGGCCGTATGGCTACTATTACTCGATATACAGTGGATAAGTGTTAGTAGCTTGAAGTCAGAGTCATTGTTGTTGAGCAAATGCTTATGAAACCTGATACCACTTCGTCATCGTCATTTTGTTGTGTAAGTGCATGGGTGGAACACAAATTGTGTCAAATGAAAATGTCCAATGATGGGACATTATATATGCTTGCACAGATAGATGCATGGGAAACAATATGCGGTGCAAGAGGAGTTTGAATGGGTGCTTCCAGGAGTGAACGTAGCTAGAGAAGCAAAAATATATTTGACTTCAAGAGCTGCCGTTACTCACAAGAAGGGTTTTTGTCGACGAGTTTTTTTTTCACTCTCCTCACTGTGTTCATGTGCATGAGTGTTTTCTGGACTACTCCGCCACTCCACCATTTAAAATAGTAGACTTTGACTCTTATGCTCACCTCTTTCAGCATGAGTGACATGACTTTATGTATGCTCAACTCTCCAGCTTGAGCTTTAATCTAAATATCTAGACTCATAGACCACAAAGAATATTAAGACATGAAGCTTGGGTCTAATGCTTGCTCATTTAATGGCTCAGCTGCCCGACTCTTGACTCTTATGCCATTATTTTTATGGCGACTTGATTTACTCTCGGGAGCTTTCGACCAAGAATAGGTTTTGAAATTCAAAACTCCCATCCTCGAAGAGAGGATTTGTAAAGGACCATACTGGCAATATTGGTTTCTTTTGCCATACCTGGGTGACCTTGGTTGTCAAAATTTCTTTTTGTTGTTGTTGGTCCCTTGGTTGAGAAGATTGGCTCGCTCCATTCCCCGTAACACTTTGTCTATCATGTCTTGACATTTCTTGAGAGCTAGAGATGACTTCAATCTTCTTCGGTATGTGTTTTTCTTTTGGCACCCATTTGTATCTACATCGTGTGATTAGCGTGTCTTTGTAGATATCCTTTGCCTTGACTGTGACATTGTCCTTGATTTTGCCTTCCGTGAAATTGCGATTATTTTCAAGCTGAAGTCGTTTGCTTGAAGAATGTTTACCTGGCATCTTTGGTAGCCAGATTCTCCGATTTCCTTGATAGTAACCTTGTGCTTGAAGAATTGTAGATGGCACTTTCCATGATATTTTTGATGTCGTATCGAGATGTACAAGAGTGCCATTTTTGGGATTATTTATCGATGAAGTACTATGTTGGTATGAAGGCAAGTTGGATTTGAAATTTCCTGCATCCCTTTGGCGAGCCTTGTTGGTTGGTCTCCTTTGGCAATATAAAAATGAGCTTTGTTGCTTTTGGGGACGCTTTTTGAAACCTTTATCCACCACATAAGTCGAGGTCTGTGGTTTTGGTAACCAAAGTTTCTTTTGACTCTCATAATAGCCTTGCTCTGCTAAGCTGTAGTGGGAGGCTATCCATCCCATGTGTTTACCTTTCGTCAATCGGCTAGGCTCATTTACCCATATTGGGTCCTTGACCTTGATTTCTTCAGCTTTGATGTAGACCTTTGAAAACCTTTGGCGGCTATGATCTCGCAGTGTAGGGTATTTCGGTTGAAAGATTTTCTTTGGAGTCTGTCTTTCATGTGGAAGCATGTGGTCAGTTGATGTCGAAGCTATGTCTTGAACTTTTCGGGGCTAGATTGAAGACTCTGATTTAAGGGGTTGCTTCTGTTGGTAGGACATTTGTTGGCTCATTTTGGCTTTGCCTTTGTCGGAAGCCGATAATCTTGGAGCAGTAGTAGGCTGAATTTCTCGAGAGCTAGTCGTGATGACCATTGTTGAAAATCCAGGTTCTTCTGCCAATGTTTTTGCCCAGTGCTTGGACAAAATCAAATGTGTATTCATTTTGGAGGAATCCACCACTAGGAATTTGTCTTTGATTACCTTTGACCGTAGTTTAAGGGTAGCTTTCGCAATCCCTAAACTTGTGACGGATATTCCATGTGATATAGGAACCTGTACCTGAATTTCATACAGTTTTGGCTTACCTAGAAGTAACCATAGCCCATAAGACATGACATTAGTCATGGCAATGCAATCTATCTCTGCTGTAAAGTTGAATTTCAGTTTCTCATGCACATCCAACGAGAATTTAATCTTCTTGTTGGCTGCCAAGTAACTGGTGTCCTCTTTGCTTTTGGTACTTTTTCTTGGACTTTTGTGCCTTGAAGGCTTTGTCATCCTCTTGTATGTTGAACTTCTTTGTCATTTGACTGGTTGTAGCATGTCCCAAGTGCTTACTATCTTCTGCTGTAGCTGCTTGTTGGTGTTCATTGCTAGTTTATGACTGTGACGCCTTGATTCTTGATTTTAGAAGCTCTCTGTCACTATTTACTTCTTCTAGCACTTGAAGGTCATTCAATGGTGACTTTTCTTCTTGAAAATGTTTTGAAGCTTGTGTAGCAGGATGTTGAGGTTTACTCTCTTCTTCTGATGGAATGGTCGCCGTGGCCTTTGGTTTCCATTGTTCCATGGGTTTTTGTAGAGTCTCTTCTCGAAAATATTCATTCATATCCTGTATTGCTTGTCCTTGGTAGTCAATCTTGGACTCAGTCATTTTCTGTTCTTCTGTGCATTGTATGTCTTAAGTTACATCTTCTTTTAGCTTCTCATACTCTTTGATTTTTCAATCACCAATGAAGAGTCCACAATAGAAAATTTATTTGGTAGACTTTCAGCTTCATCCATTGACTCTATTTGCATGTCTTCCGCTTGTGATGTGGCACTAAGATTTTTTGTTACCTCTGCCACCTCTTCTTGCGTTGGCTCACTATCGTCAGAATCTTGGCTTCTTTTGCTCTCGAACCTTGAACTACGAGCTTCATCTTCATCACCTTGTGGATGCTCTGACTTGTCATCACTGAGGTTCCTTAAACGATCTTGAATCAGCTGATTCAATTGATCTTTTTTGAAAGCCTGATTCTCTATGATAATGTCGTTGACACCCTTGACTTCAAGCAACTGTGTCTTGAGCCTATCTTTTGTGCTCTGCGACAAGATCTGCTTCTTTTCCGGAGATCTTGTTGGGGATTCTTTCTTCCGTTCCCTTGTTGTCACTGTCTGAATTTTGCTTTTGGCTTGTTGCTTCTTCTTTTCCATGTAGAGCTTTACTGGGCAGTCCTTCACTAAATGACCAATGGCACATTGGTCGAAATATGTTGTTATCTCAACATGTGCACCTTTTGGACGAGGTAGCTCTCCATAATACTGCTGATAATGGTTTCCTGTGGTATCTAGATATAGATATGACCTCTTCTTTGCATGCATGAACCTGTAGATTACGACTGACTTAGGTGTATCCACTGGCTTTGTCTCTTTATCCTTCATCCTCTTGTCCTTGAGAAGCTGAAAATAGCTTCCATTATTGCTTGCATACAAGATCAAATCACTATCCATGCTTTCTAGCAGTTGTGATGCTGATTCTTCCATCGGTATATGGTCTTTGACGTGGGGCTTCTGCATAGCCTTAGGGCTATGTTTTCGAGTTGATTTTGGCGAGTTCTGTACCGAGGGTGAAGATTGAACCGAATCTTTGTTTTCCGTTTCCCTTGATGCTGCTTTTGGGCGGGGTCCAAGTATGTGACTTACAAGTTGCCCACAATTGCTAAACTCATCCATATTTTTCACATCGGCTATTTCATAGTGCCTATCGTATTTGTCGACCACAATGACATCTTGACCTGACCTTTTATATTGGGCATTGTGAATTTCTCGTGGTCTCTCCTCTGGCTCGGCATCTTCCAATGCTTCTTGAAATTGCACTTGGACTCCTGAAAAGGACACTGCTTCTTGTAAAACTGGACTTCTTAATCCCGCTCTTGAAGATATAGGGTCTCTTTGTTGAGTTTGAACTCCCACCATCCGAGAGGGTTTCATATCTGATGTTGGCATCTGTTTAATCCCTGATGATATGACTTCTTGTGCTTTGTTAAGTAGCTCTTGAGACCAAGTTAGTTCTTTTTGAAGTTGTGCTATCTTCATGAGTGATACTTCCGGCGTATTCCTTGTTTGTGCAATTTGGTGTGTTTGTGCTTTGTCTTGTGCTTGTGCGGTGCACGAGACTTGTGTCGTGTCTTTCCATGTGGTGTCTTGTGTTGTGCCTTGTTGTGTGTCATGAGGTGTGTCACTCATTTGTGTAGTGACAGCCGTAGGTGTCAATTCTTTGAGGTTAGAGGTAAACCCATGACGAGATGGTATACATTACCCCCTTTAGACATGTAGTCTTCTCCTCTTGAGCCAAACGCTTCTGCTATAAAGTAATGATTGTTTTCTACAGGAACTTCATGACTTGTGACAGCCCTGTAGTATCGACCATCTTCGTCTCCATAGAGGGTACCAAACTTCTGTTTTCCATCTTGTGCTTTGTACAGAAAAATACTTGGAGGATATGCGTAGAGTTCTGTAAGTTGATCCTTGTACAACATTTCTATCTCATTGTCGATGTATTTTCCGTGCCTCATGTAAATTGATCCCAGACAGTCTTCCATGAAATTTGGATGTGGGTGTAGTACATTCTTTGCTGTTTCAACTTCCACATATTGAGATGTCCGAGTTTCCTCTGTATCTTTCTTTGTCTTGATGTACAAATTCCGATTGACATCCTCATAGCATGGCAGTCCTTTGTAGTATCCAATCAGATAGATCCGAATTTGCTCTCTTGTAATATCTGTGGATGTACTTGAAGCTTCTTCCTGAATGGTCTGATTCCTTTGAGACGCCATTGCTTTCGTCTTGACTCCCTTGTTGTACCTATTCAGTGATAGCTCTAATTGCTTGCCTCAATGCTAATAAAAATTATTAGCACCCTTGTGTCGGTCTTTTTCGCTTGAGGCTCTTCAGCTTTTGTGGATGCCTTAATCTCTGAGTTTTCTGAATTGGGCTTTGCTTGAACTTCTTAGCTCCCTTGCTTGCCAAGGCTGATACTGACTTGTCTGGCTGCTTGCTTTGCCTAGAGCTTTTTAGCAGGCCTTGATCTAGTGGAAGCACTGTGATAAGTTATGCAACTTACCACTATACTGCAACGATTGCTCCCTTTGTAGCGATTCTTGAGTCGAGCTAACCTGTGTTCACTTTAGCACACAATCTGCAAAATTCTATTTAGCTGGCAAACTTTTTCACAATGAATGCAAAAATCCTTGATGTACCTTTGACGGCCACACTTGTTCCTTGAGCACCTTCCAGTGGGTGATCAATGGTTTTCCCAAAAGATAATTTCAATCTACTAACTTAGCAGTCTTCAAAACCGTGACCGTTTTCTCACAATTCTTTCGAACTATCGGTTTTAGACACTCCTGACTTCCGGATGCATTTTGAGGCCTTAAACGATGTTTTTTTTTTCAAAATTGAACTAAATGGTTGCCATATGCCGTAGGCATACATTTAGTTCAAGTTTTGCTCTAAGATCTGTAGAGCCGCTCTCAGGCTACGTTTTGATATAAAAACTTTTCTGATCCGATACCGTTTGTGAAAGTTATGGCCAAAACAGTGAAATGCAGTTTAGACTGGTCAAAATGAGTCCAAATTCAATTTCGAAAAAAGATTTGGGATCTCTGTGACACTGTGAACACTCTTGTATGGTCAAAGTTACAGTTGGACCCTAAAACTGGCCTAGAGACATCCTACGGGTAGGATGTCTATATGCTCAGAATTGAACAAAATTTGGTCCAGAGACTCCCCTTGAGTCTAGCAACACAATGGTATGCTTAGAATTTCATTTGGATTTAAAAATGGCCTTGAGACATCCTACGCGTAGGATGTCTTTTTGCTCAGAATGACTTGAAATTTTCACCCCAGCTTCTCCTTGATGTGCTGATCACAGTGGTGTGCTCATAGGTTGGTTTGGAGTCCTAAATCAAGCTGAAGACATCCTATGCGTAGGATGTCTAACTGCTCAGATTTTGTCCAAACTTGCACTGTAGCTTCCCCTTGATGTGCTAAACTCACAGCTATTTTTACTTTTTGATTCTGACACCTATAGGTTGGTCAAATGATCAAGAATCTGTTCCAAAAGCCTGATGTCTGTTCTGATGAATTTCTAAGTGAAATGAGCTCCAAATTGGACCAAATTTGACTAGGAGGCTTTCCTAAGGCTATACAACACCCTGCTATGTCCACAGTTTGAATTTGGCCTCTAAATCATGCCTTAGACATCCTACGCGTAGGATGTCTAAATGCTCATAATTGCCCCAAATATGAACCACAGACTCTCCTTAAGGTGTTGATCACAGTGGTATGCTCAAAATTAAGTTTGGAGTGCAAAATCTAACATATGACATCCTACGCGTAGGATGTCTTTTTGGCCTGTTTGACCCCAGACTTGACCCAAAGCTTCTCCTTGATGTTAGCAACCCAGTGCTATGCTCAGATTTTGGTTTGGATTTCAAAAGACCCCAATTTTAGCTGTTCTAGTCTTTTTCAGTCAAAAGTGCTAAAGTCTGCTTAGGACCCCCTTTTCTTCCCCAAATGAGATGAAAACTCTCTCAGTCACTCAATATATCATGCAAATCATGCTCCTGCAGCCATCCTATGGTTTTGGTCTCAAAATAATGCTTTGGCACAAATTGAGTAGGATGTCTGGCAATTTCAGTCTATCTAGCCTTATCTTGTCAAGATATGGTCAAGTTTTCACTTTCCAGGTGAAAATAGGATAAAACCTACCTTCTAAACACACTGGTAATCTCAGATTTTCAAAAAAGTTCCCAAATCACCTTGTAGACATCCTACGCGTACGATGTCTACTGCTGATTTTTTCAGACTGAAGTGTCCCTGATGCTTCCTTATGCTCTCAGCAAGTGCAAGTATGCTTCACAATTGCAAAAACATGCAAAAATCACTCAATTAAGCCTTTGCTGAAATTTTACGTTTTCTGCTCCGCCTTTTGGCTTTTGGTCAACAAAAATAGGGAAAATGTTCATTCTATAAGCAATTAGTGAGAATATGAGAGAGAGAGAGAGAGAGAGAGAGAGAGAGAGAGAGAGAGAGAGAGAGAGAGAGAGAGAGTACAAAGTGAAATATTTGAATTTTTGGTATGAGGTCTAGTAATGAGTCTTTATCTTGTTCATTCTATAAGAAATTAGAGAGAATATATGTGTGTGTGTGTGTGTGTGTGTGTGTGTGAGAGAGAGAGAGAGAGAGAGAGAGAGAGAGAGAGAGAGAGAGAGAGAGAGAGAGAGAGAGAGAGAGAGAGATGCAGATCTAGAGCATTAAGAGAGACCCCACCACACACATACACACACACACATGATGATTATTGAGCAGGCATTTGCTTGCATTACCCTAAATCCTAATAAGAACAACAATAAAAAGATAATGACATGACAAACACAACATTTTTCCCATAATTGAACAACATATAGATCGATCCTCGATTTGAGATATGAAACATCATCCCAAATCAACGTATCATGACTGTGGGTGAAAAAACCCTTGTGGGGACAAGGGAAAAACCCACAATCTCCATATGTTGCTTGTTGTTGCATTGAAAAAATACTATCTCAAACAATACATAGAGTCAAGTCACAAAAATAATTGTCCACCTATGGAAGTAACTTATCTACTAGTTTTTCTCCTTAGGAGGAGGACCACAAACTTTCTTCTCTAAACACTTAGAGAAGACAAAGAAATCACCCTCTAGCATTAGATAGTGACGGATCTCCTTTGTGCAAGCAAGCCCCAAGCCACAAGCCCCAAGCCACCACACCCAGCAAAAATGTCCATAACATGGTCGTCCTCATATGTGAATGTTTCTAGCAACCAATTGTGTCAATCATAATAATCAAAATTTAACGACAAGAGCTTGCATATAACTATCAAGATGAGTGTGTTGATTCACAAAGGCTCATGGCTAGAAAGTTACCTGTAAAAAGTCTCAGTATGCTCTGCTCCCCCTCGAATCAAATCTCCAGCTATCCTTGTGTAATTGTTAGATGAACGAGGTGGAGACTCTGTGAGGTAGCTTCTTGAGGTCAGAAAGCACTCAAGAGAAACATCCTCCCCAGCCTGTCTATCATAATGAGGTGTAATGCTTTGAGCATTCTTACGATAAAAAAAACCAAGAGTGAGATCCATTAGCTATGTAAGGAGAGAAAAAATCACTTAAAGAGAAGATCTCTAAATTTCATGCGCAAGCTTCACATAGAGAAGGAAACCTCACCTGCTCACCAGTCTATGGATGCAAGTATCCCCCATCACACATCAAAGTCTACGAGTGATGGAGCTGCAAATTAAATCTATTAGCTTGCATGACAAGATCCCCCAAATGTTGCACAAGAGACAAAGTCACCAAGAAACCCTCGTCTGCCAAGTGAACATCACCAATTTCCATGAAACCACTCGCCAAGGCAATGGAAAAGTGGTTCCACTCAGGAACAAATTTTACATTACCTACGCACTCAAGTTAAAATGAGAAATTACATCATAACATATATGCATTGTATAACGAACACAAAGCCATAAAAAAAGTTCACCTATAGTGTGATTGTGAATACCATCAACTAGCATGGACGTAGGCAAGTTTGCAAAGATCAACCTTGCCACATATTGGGAGATTTTCCCCTTCAATGAATACTCATGCCCATCATAGATTGGTGTTTCCTTGAACCACATTTCAATTCTAACACAAACCAAAGGATCATGGTAAGAGTAAATTATGGTAAGTTAACTTTTTAGAGAAATATGCAAGCCTTGCCTATGCCATGCTAGGTCATCAATTGCTTCCACATCCAACAACAAAGCATCCACATATGTAATAAACTCATCTCCTAAACATGACAATGCAATTTTCAATTGCTTAGAATCTCAAAGGATGCTTAGAAAACTGTAGGAGTGTCAACGGTTAATGCAAACAATAATTAGAGTAATAAAAAGCAAATAAACAAGCAAAGAACATCTACCTGTGGTACGTTTTGCTGCATCCTCTCATGTAGTGAACGACTCATAATAGTCTTAGAGAAGCAAGACTTTAATGCTAGGGTGGATCCTTTTGGTGGAAGAGAAATTGGAAAGCTCTCCTCCTCACCATCAGCATCTACAGGCACACATTGGGAGGGTTTTTCTATAATTTTTTTACCTTTCCTTCCACACGAAGGTGGCTTGGTGGATGGCTCAATGTGTGTAGCTTGGGGTGGGATTACACCGTCATTAGAGATGGGAATCTCTTTCAAAAAACATTTCCATACAAAAGTTCACCAAAAAAAGATCAACAAAAATCAATTTTAAACAAAATGTATTAGTTTATACAAGAGAATGTGGTTCACTTACGAGCATGAATCTCTTGCTCTCTCTTTGGGATAACACCTAGGGGATACTCCAACCACCATGGACAATGAGAGCACTCCCAAGGTGTAATGCCCTTTTCCAAGAGTGTTGACGAGAACATAGTATTCTCATCCTCTTTATCTAACCATTCTTGTACATCCTCCGGCATAGACTCTATCATCCTCAGCCGCATACAATTCAATACCATCTAAATGAAAAATCAACATAAAAAAGAGAGAATAGAATACATCGTGAAGTAAAATTAGTATTCAAACAATCCAATACCTGTACACAAGATGTTTGCTTGCATGCATCACTTCGGGTAAAAAGGCATAATCTGAAGCACTCTTCATGTTTGCCAAAACATGAGTATAAGCCAATGAAACATGTGTCTTCCTAGATGCCTTAAAAAGACCTCAAATGTTTTTGGCAACAAAGGTGCCTCCACCTCAAACTTAGCAATAATAATTGCTGCTTTGCCAAACATTCCTTGCCAATAGGTCTCTTGCCTCATGTAGGCTCTAAGTTTCTTACAGTCTGCAAAATGACCTCCCTTGGAGTCCTTAACTTTGGTCAAAATCATCATGTGAAGAGGTTCTTTGCGTCTATTGAACAAATTTACAATCGTCAATCCAAAAGTTAATGTACTGATTACAATGCACATTAAAATGACAAATCAAAGTTTAAGATGAAATGAAAAAACCTCTCTATTGTGATCTTTGCGGCGCACAAGCTGTATAACTTATCCCGAGTGATTCCTACCATTGTTTTGTCATGCCAATCCTTGTCAAATAGCATAGTAGAAAACTCTTCACCATGTGCAGGATTTGCAGTAGAAAGGTACTTATATCTGCTATCTCTCATTTTTTTGTCTTCCTTCTTTGAAGCTTCATCATCTTCTTTTTGAAATCCTCCCCAAGAAGACCTAAAGTTCTAAGCCTTCTCTTCTCATCAGCCAAAAAGGATTCCCATCTCCCCTTCAAAGCAACACAATTATTTAACAATGTTTCTATGAGCCATTAGCAACACAACGCAAACAAATCCATAACTACATAGGCTTCCCACACGGGAACCAAAACTCCATCCATAACTTGCCACCTCTACAAGGCTTCTCACGTTGGAATTTAGGGCATTATACAAACCGTAACCCAATCCATTACTTAACACCTTTGAATAGACTTCCCACATGAAAATTGAAGGCATATTTGAAAACATGGACTCATGTGTATCTTATAACCTTTAACTAAGGCTCCCTCATTCTCAAAGTAGCTACAATTTATTTATTTTAGCATAATTGTTATATTTATTATCCAAAGAAATTGAGCATGACATACCTTCCAAACAAGTTGAGCAATCAAAATGCACGGCGTTGAGTACCATGGCACAATCCCCTGGTTATGTCTAGCCTCCAATTTAAGCTCAACCTCCATCCAAGATTTCTGCTCAGGAGTTAGATATTCCATTATGCTCAATTTGTTAGCAATACCAAACTTCTAAAACATAAATACTTAATGTGCCAAGTTGGGTGGAGCTGTAGCCCGCGAGATTCTAGAAGCAAATGTTGATGGGTAAGCAAATGAAAAAACCCATTACAACCAGAGAATTGAACAACAATTAACCAACTATATCTTACTCGTTTGTCGTATCAAGACTCAAAATCAACTCTGCTTCCTTCTTTTTATCTATCTCAATAAATTCACAACGAACTTGCACATGATATTTTTCGTCCTCAGAGTGCTCTATAAAAGAAACATAATCCAAATTGAATTTTCAATATTTAAACTCAAACACAACAAGAAAAGAAGCACTTACCTTCTTCAATTTGCCGCATCCAAGTTTTCAATCTGTGGTTACCATCCCAGACAAAAAAAAGTTTGCCTCGAAGATCTACCCAATCACCCACTAGATTCTTTTCAAATTCTGCATTAAGTTTTTGCCATATTGGATCCTACTTCTCAATCGTATCTTTTGTCAGATGTTTTGTTTCTCCATGTCGTCCTTTAAGTGAAACAATAAAAGAACCCATTGAAGAGACATAGCCAACCCTATCAAACGTGGATGTCAAACAAGGTGCATCCAAAATTGCACATCGAACAACATCTGTAGCTATTAATCTACATAAGGGAACAAAAGGGGGCTCTGACTTTCTTTTGATATGAAATTTACTTATGACTTCATTCATCAACCCAAGAGACACATTTTCTCCGAAAACCCTATTATGCTTTGAAAAGTCATCTTCTTCGTCTTGGTTATTGGTCTCTGTGTGGGTAGTTTGTGGGGTGGGAGCAAAAGATGGAACCAATAGTATTTGGAGAGATAGCATTGCTATTAGAAGCTCCATCTATAGACCTGTCCAAGGACCACGCTTCATCATCAACATACACACATTGATTTATTCTCTTCACAGACTTCTTTGGCGGACTCATTGGTAGAATCCTTGAGGAACCATCCTCAAGTATAACTCACCTTCCTTGAATAGTCCCAGACCATAGAGTCATCCCCCTTGAACAATTTGCTTCTCGTTTTTTCATGGAGCGTTTGGGGGCCATGAGAAATATCTTAAACCTTTATTAAAAAAAAATCAATAGCATAATCAAAACTTTGTCTAGAACTATCAACTCTTTCATAAAATATTATAAGTGCAAAAAAGAAATAACAAATGTATAAATGCTATGATTTGAAAGAGAGAGAGATAGCGAGAGAGTTTCCCAAAGCTAGATACTCTCTTAGGAGTTAACACTTGACCTTCTGCTAAAAACTAAACATACGATAAATACCTTAGATTTTCGCATAAATCAAAGTGGTTTCAATGCCATAGGGTAAACTTGTCAAAACTTGTCAAAACAAGTAACATGTCAAAACCTGTCAAAACTTATTTACAGCTGACTCAAGACGTACTCTGTTGCGAGTACCACACCAGACCAAAAGTAACTAGTGAGACTAATGACTCAATAATAGGCCATCCCTACAGTACATCCCATCCTACATATATATGGATGCAACTGTCAAGCTACCATCCAGCAGGTCAACACCCTTTGATACATTGGTCCGCACGGCTCTACCTTGATACCTTACTACCTTGACCCATTGGTACACTGGTCCACACAGACTCCACCTTGGTAGCTTGGGCCACTAGTCAATACAGTGTTTGTTCCATGCAAAAGTAGGCCAGCATGTTATTCAGGCCTCACCGAACCTTTACTGAAGTGTTCTTTGATGATATCATCATCTACTCTAATTCATTAGACGAACACAAGCAACACCTCGAGGTAATATTTCAAGTTCTAAGAGAGTAAACTTTATATTAATCAAAAGAAAAGTGAATTTTTCTTACAAGAGATTCAGTATTTAGGTCACATTATCTCTCAAGATGGCATCCAAATGGATCCATCAAAACTAGAGGTAATAAAAGAATGGCCTAAACCAAGGAATCTTCATGAACTAAGAAGCTTTATAGGTACGTGTGCATACTATAGACGCTTCATAGAAAAGTTCTCACAAATTGCAGGACCATTACATGACCTAACAAAGAAAAATGTTATGTATACATGGTCTGCCAAGGAGAACAATGCCTTCAAAAATCTTAAAGAAAAGCTTATCTTTCAACCCGTGCTCACACTACCGGATCTCTCAAAACCATTTGAGGTCCAATGTGATGCTTGTGGTGATTGCCTTGGAGCTGTTTTGCTCCAAGAAGGCCACGCCATAGCCTATGAAAGTCGAAGGCTCGACCCTGTCGAGAAAACTCTAGGCATATATGAAAAGGAACTCCTCGCAGTTCTACATGCCTAGACTCATGGAAGCACTATTTATTGGAGACTCCTTTCATTCTGCGAACTAATCACCAAAGTCTTAAGTACTTCATGACACAGACCAAGCTCTCCGACAAACAAATGAGGTGGGCAAATTTCCTTTTGTAATTCAACTTTTATATTGCTCACATTGCTGGCAAGCATAATCAAGTAGACGATGCACTCTCAAGACGGTCGAGAGTGAATGCGGTTTCCATAGAAACTCACAATGATCTATCTTCTATGATAGATGAGTATGCTATTGATCCCGATTTTAGAGATGTGATTTCAGACCTTGCATTAGGGAATAAAGAGTGTAAGGTTTCCAGTTTCTGAAACCTTAGAAATTGTACAAAGCCTGTTAAATTTAACTTGGTTATTGAGAAAACACTGTAGAATGATCCAACTATGGCTAATATTGGTATTTTTGGAACCGTAACCAGAGCTTTACTATGGTTAGAATTTTTCAAAATCAGATTCCGATGAAATCTGAAAAAGTTACAGGCTCTAAAAGGATACACTAGGAATTTAATTAGTTAAGTAAAATTGGATGGTTTCAGTAATTATTATTGCTAAAGACTTTCTTATCCTAAGGTTCTAGAAATTGTAGATATTTCCAATTTTCATCATTAAAAATCAGAGAAATTAGCGAAAATCGATTCTGGAAGTTGGGGGGACTGTGTGGAGCTATGGGGAACTTGCCCGTGACAGAATTAGCAACAGGTGGCGCTAGTTGAAAGCTGGGGCCTTGCTTGAGGTGCCAGAACCTGCCAGAAACAGCCCAGGGACCCTGAAAAGCTATAAAAAGATCCCCTTCCTTCACAAAAAATTAGACTCGGAGCCTTGGTAAATTCTCTCTCATCTAGAGGGAACTGTACGTAGAAATCACTAGATAGCAAAGCTCTAGTTGGTTAATCAACGATAATTAGCACTAACCTTTTTTTAAACTAGTAAAACTATGTTAACTTATTTACATTTTTTCTAATTGATTGAAGATTAAACCTATGTATATTCTAAAATTCTCTCCTAATTTAAAATTCTCTGTTGATTATTGAGATTAAACTTAGGAACACTAAGCTAATTAATTATTATATTATATTAGGACTGAAATTACTCTTTTTAACCTTAAATTAATGATAATTATACTAATTAAATTTAGATTAAGATGAGATAATTATCAAAGTTGTGTTAAACTATCATTATGCTAAAAAAAATATTTTTTTATTTTTCGAGTAATTTTTAATTTTTTAAGCAGAATTACACTATTTTTAAGAGAAAAGTAAAGGGAAAAATGATGAAATTAATTCAAAATTCTTTGAGATAATTATCGAAGGTAAATCACATCTTATGAAACCCGTGATAATTATCTTAACCTCATATAATTAGTTTAACTAATTATCTCAACATAATTACAATGTTTTTAAGAGAAAATGAAAGGGAGAAAATAGCAAACTAATCCAAAATGCTTTGAGATAATTATCAAAGGAAAAACACATCTTACAAAACCCATGAAAATAATTTTAACCTCAAATAATTAGTTTAACAAATTTAGAAAAAAATAAAATAAAAAAGATAGCAAACTAATCCAAAATACTTTTGGATAATTATCAAAGGTAAAACACGTCTTATGAACTCGTGATAATTATCTCTACCTTAGATAATTAGTTTAACTAATTATCTTAGTAGAATTACACTATTTTTAAGAGAAAATAAAAAGGAAAAAATAGAAAACTAATCTAAAATGATTTGAGATAATTATCAAAGAAAAAGAACACCTTACGGAACTTTTGATAATTATCTTAACATGAGATAATTAGATTAACTAATTATCTCATCAGAGAAACACTGTTTTAAAAGAAAAATACAAGGGGAAAATAACAAACTAATCTAAAAAGTTTTGAAGTAATTATCAGAGGAAAACACATCTTTTGAAACTCGTGATAATTATCTTAACCTCAGATAATTAGTTTAACTAATTATCTCCAAAGAAAAACACTGTTTCAAGGGAAAATAAGAAGGAAAAAATAGTAAACTAATCCAAAAAGCTTTAAGATAATTATCAGAGGTAAAATTCAAGTTAAGAAACAAGTGATAATTATTTTAATCTCAAATAATTATTTTAACAAATTATCTCAATAGAAAAACACTATTTTCATGGAAAAATAAAAAGAGGAAAATAGTAAAATAATTTAAAAATCTTTGAAATAATTATCAAAGATAAAATACATCTTAAGGAATCCGTGATAAATATCTTAACCTCAAATAATTAGTTTAACTAATTATATCAATAGAAAAACACTATTTGTAAGAGAAAATAAAAGGGGAAAAAATGGTAAATTAATCCAAAAACTTTTGAGATAATTATCAAAGGTAAGACACATCTTGAGAAACTCGTAATAAATAGCTTGACCTCAGATAATTAGTTTATATACTTATTTTCATTAAAAGTAACCAATTTTGTGTATAAACATGGGAAACAAAATTAGTAAATGAATTTATATAATTACCCAATAGTTACCAGAGGTCAAAAATCACTCTTGAAGGTTGATTAGTATAACAAATTACTATCGGATAATTTTTCTTAAATTAGTCCATAAATATAGAAGGGAAAACTTATAAATTAATTTTATGAATTAATCAAATTTTTTTAAATATAGAACATATCAAATTTCATCTAGGGTAAGTAATCCACTAGCAGATAAGTAACTCATAATTTACCAAGGCAAAAAATAAGATATTCTTGGAATATAGACTAAGGAGAAATCCAGTAAAATAGCCTCCATAATTATATGATAATTATGGGAGAATACTAACAGTACAAGGAAGTTACATGATAAATATCTCATCCAATAACTAACAAGGATACCTATTTATTCCAAAAATCTTTATTTTTGGGTAAAAAGGAAGAAAAGAGATTATTCATTTAATCCTCTAATCGATTAAGACCTTTTATAAAGGCTGCCAATATGGCTCCAAAGAGAACCAGAGGAAATCCTCTTACCGATGAAGACGATATTAGCAACAAAAGGAATAAAATCACTCATGACCATGAGGCTGGGCCTAGTCATAGGCCTACGAAGGAAAGTCTGCAAGCACCAGCACAGCAGCACATGGCTGACCAGTCATAGGTGGATTTCCATTTTGTTCCCTTAAGTCTTTAACTAGATTAAAGTTCATTTCTAAATTAACATTGCATACGTAAGGATTAGGAAAGATAAATTGGCTGTAAATGGAAGGTAACTTCCAAGAAACCAACGAGCAATGATTGTAAATAGGAAAGAAACGATTGGGTTATGACTAATTCACCTAGGAAAGATATGTTTGACCATCCTTAAGACAGCTTGTCTCAAGACACCTCTGATTCCTTGGAATATTTTACTCTAGGTAATGAGTAATGATGGCGATTCCGCCACGGGTGAGTCGGTTTCCTCAGTGCGCGTGGAGTCTTTACCCCGTGCTTGTTTGTGCTTGTGGATATTACTTAGGATATCAAGTTTATCCTAGAGGAACCGCCCGGTTGTATAGGCAACCGGTTGGCGTATGGGCGCTCGGACTATGGTGATGGTTTTTTCCACCCCGGTTTTTATAAATACAGAATGGGTGCCGTTTTTTCACCCCTGTATAGGTGGTCTTGAAACAAGCCAGTACTGGTCAGAGATGCTTCAGAATGACAATACCTTGTCTTAAGTCTAAAGATATTTGTTTCCTAAAAGAATGTTTTCAATACTGTTTTCAAGGGTTGTCTTGATGAAATTCAGTTATGAAAGTTAAAAGAAATCATTGTTTTAATTGTGATAAGAATGTGGTAGTAATTAAACAACACAGAATCATGTGTGAGTGAGGGTTGGTAAGTGGGGATTGACTAAGGTCGTCAATCATAGACGGGTGGACCTGATTAGTCAGGTAACTATCCATTCCCGCGCGCACTAAAAACGTCTAAAAACTTCTTCACTTGGAAGAGGAATCCACCAACGGCTGTGCCCTCATATATGTTAGGGGGAAAAAAGCGTTGGCTAAGGAAACCTTAATTTGAATGATGGAAGTTATAGGGCTGGAATAGTTTTTTTTTAATTCAACAAGTTGTCCCATTTCCACTGCGAGACAGGACTAGGTCTCGTTCTAGGGCTATAAACCTAAACCATTATCAATGGAAAGGGTGAATTCCATGGAATTCTTCTTGTTTAGGGACTCAGATTTTATTAGGCCTAGAGACCTGTCAAGGGTCCCATCCTGCTTTTGGTGTCGGCGGGTTTGGGGTCTTCACAAAGAGGAACCATTTACTTTACAAGATGGTTATCTTCTCTATGGCAATAGACTATGTGTTACTAACTCAGTCTGTGAGAAAGTAATGTATGAATCTCATGCGCCTCCTTATGCGGGGAATAGAGGGATTCAGTCTACCCTAAAGGGGATTGAAACATATTTCTATTGGCCTACCATGAAAGCAAACATATAAGAGTATGCTTCTAAATGTGTGGTATGCCAACAGATGAAGTTTGATAGAGGGAAGCAACTTGGATTGCTTCAACCTTTCCCAATCCCTAATTCACCATAGGAGAGTATATCCATGGATTTTATCTTTGGATTGCCTAAGTCTATTCATGAGAATATGGGAATATGGACGATAGTAGACAGGTTCAGTAAACAAGCTCATTTTATACTTGTCAAAAAGACTATCAGAGCCCATCAAATGGCAACCCTCTTCATTTCACAAATATTCAAGTACCATGGCTTGCCAATGTCCACAGTGTTGGATAGAGATCCTAGAATGAACAGTAATTTTTGGAAGGTCTCTTTGAGAATTTAGGAACAAGGCTAAATTTGTCTTTGGCCTATCATCCCCAAATGGATGGCCAAAGTGAAATAGCTAACCTAACAATTCTCGACCTACTAAAAGCCTATGTAAAGGAAGTAGATCAAAGATCCCAATGGGAGAAGTACCTACCCTTAATGGAGTATGCCTACAATAATAACACTGTACATACTTCCACGGGAAAAGCACCTTTTGCGGTAATTGACGGAAGATCAAAAAGTCCCCTGCTACTTAAGGTACACAAGAAGATCTTTGCGATAGATGAGTATAGCTGAGAGCTACAAGAATCTTTCCAAAAGATTAAGGATGCTATCTCTTTCTCACAACAAAGGCAAAAGGCTGCTGCTAACAAGCACAGAAGAGCCCAAGCCTTTAAAGAAAATGATTGGGTCTTACTCAAATTTCCCAAGGCTTGATTAAGGCACACGACAGGTAAGAATCCTACAGGACACCAAAATATTATGCTAAGTTAGCAAAAAGGTGCTATGGTCCCTTCCAGATTCTTAGGCCAATCAATGAGATGGCCTATCAACTCAAGTTGCCCAGCCATTGGCTCATACACAATGCTTTCCATGTGAGCCTACTAAAGCCTTACAAAGGAGAGCCACCTCAAGAACCAACTATTGAAGACCCACAGGAGATTGAGGACCAAGAAGAGGTGCTGCAGCCAGAGTCCATTCTCCGACATGAAGACAATGTATTAAGAGGCGGTAAGACTATCCAAGGATATATTATTAAGTTTAATAATTATCCTTTTGAAGATGCTAGATGTGAGGGCCCGACTCGACCCTACTCACCTCCATCAGTCTTCGAGACTGCTCTAGGGAATGATGTAGATCTATTTGTAGGTATCCCTCCCACTTGGGACTGACATCCAAACATGACTCCAACCTATCTTGAATGGCAACCCAAGGGGGTAAATCCCATCAATTTGATGACTCTACCCGCTTATCATAATTTAATCCGTCCTTGGTATCTTTCAGTCACCCACACCTAAAATCATGGTCCTTAGTATTGATTCTCTTGATCTTTAACTTGAGGATCTGCTCTTGCTATCTATGTTCTCCCTTGGTTCATGGCGATAACCCCTTTTTCCTGACAAGCAGGCACGGTAGTTATCGCGTTCCCCTAAGAAGAGGGATCTTGTAATCCTACCTGGTCTCGCTCGTTCCCGCTTACCCGTCTTTATCCCACATAGTCCTAGCGTTTAACATAAAATTTTTATTCAACATCCGCCCATCTGACCCTCGAGATCCGCCCACCCACCGAACCATTTCATGAAAATCCCTTCCCGAGGTAGTACTTAACTACTACAAAATCAGGAAGACAGTCTATTATACATCGTCAGACAACAAGAAGCATACAATCTGTTGCATACCCTTGTTAAGGGAAATTCATCTGGTTGTTCCCACCAGATCTTTATTTAGAAACCTTTAATTCATTTGTTTACCTTTATCTGCTACAATTAGCTTGTAACTAGTTTCCTAACTAATCATGTAACACATTTACTTTCAACCAATTTATCTTGCCTCACTCAGGACCAAGATAATCAGTTACAAGCCATCAAAATGTCAGCACCTTCACAATATCTTCTAGAATTAAGTATTTGGGAAAGGTTCATCAAGTAATTTAATCATTAATTCCTAAGTATTTTATTTCGAGAGGTATAGCACCATCTGGTGAGAAATGCACATGATAGCCCCTATATTCCTAGCCTTTCTAGTTCCTTTTTAAGCAACCAAATCAAACAAATTTCCTTAATTAAATTCACATCATCCTCCTTGAGTGTGACCTTCTCATCCAAACTATTGGCATCATGCCATACCCAGATTATGGTTGTTTTCCAATAAGAAACCGTGGGTACTTCACCTGGCCGGGAAAAAATAAAACAAACCCATTCATCCCTTATCCCTCGGGCATGAATGACCTAGGTTTAACAAACTTGCTGGTTACGTAGCCCTATCCGAAAAGAGCTAATCTCCGTCAAGTTCCCCAAGAGAATCCTCTCAATGGACCGGCCTTTCAATCAAATTGCCCCCAAGAAGATCCATCTTGGTTTCCGGTCATTTCCAAAAAATCTTTAAAACTCCTAGTTAAATCTATGTTTTGCAATGGGCTATCCCTATCACCTCTCAAGGTTCCTTTTTAACTCCTACTTGGTAATTTCTAGGTTCATTCATTTATCAACCTTAATTCCTACTTTCATTAATTATCTACCAGCCAAGTTTATCTAGAAAATACAAGCGAGTTTTTTTGTTGCCATATGCATTTGATGGTTAATGTCTCTTCAGAAATGCCAACGTTTGAAGTTCAATCCTCGTTTTATACGATTCCCAGGTTTTTGCAATCCTTTGCCATCCATGGGACATCTCCATGGAAGCTTGTAGAGTTTTCGGTTCAAACAACACGAAGATCAATCTGCGAAGTTATCCCCTATCTCCCCCATCCCGTATTTGCAAACAAACCTGAAAATTGACAACTTTAGAAATACTCTTCAATACCAAAAATTGAACTAGTTCTATCGAGCTTAGACAACTACTCTTTTCTTATTGTGCCTAGCTTTCCATTTAGGAAGTTAGAAGGTCGTTCTATAATTTATGAGTCTTCGAGCTTTCCATTAAAGCTTGCTTTGGGGATAAAATGAGAATCTAGAGCTTTCCATTAAAGCTTGGAAGAGAGGATTATAACCATACATTCTTCCTACCATAAAGAGACATGCAAACCCTAAGCTTGATTACCATAATGAGACTAAACCTTTCTCTCTTTAATGAAACAAGGTTTCCATGGAAGCTTAACCCTAATCACACAAGGTCACCATGGAAGCTTAACCCTAATCACACAAGGTCACCATGGAAGCTTAACCCTAATCACACACAAGGTCACCATGGAAGCTAAACCCTAAATTGCAAGCTTGTCTTTCAAAGCTTTTCCTAAGTGCAAAGTTACCATCAAAACTTAGCTTAAGGATGCAAATCTACCTTTGAAGCTTAACTTAATGATGCATAGATACTCTTAGCACTTAACCCTAATTGTGAGGTTACCATTAAAGCTTAAACCTAAAATACAAAGTAGTCACTAAAGCTTACACCTAAGTGCAAAGTTACCATTAAATCTTAGCTTAAGAGTGCAAATCTACCTTTGAAGCTTAACTTAATAATGCATAACTACCATTAATACTTAACTCTAATTCCAAGGTTACCATTAAAGCTTAAACCTAAAATACAAGGTAGTCACTAAAGCTTACACCTAAGTGCAAAGTTACCATTAAACCTTAGCTTAAGAGTGCAAATATACCCTTGAAAGCTTAACTTAATGGTGCATAACTACCATTAATACTTAACCCTAATTCTAAGGTTACCATTAAAGCTTAAACCTAAAATACAAAGTAGTCACTAAAACTTACACCTAAGTGAAAAATTACAATTAAAGCTTAGCTTAAGAGTGAAAATCTACCTTTGAAGCTTAACTTAATGATGCATAACTACCATTAATACTTAACCCTAATTCCAAGGTTACCATTAAAGCCTAAACCTAAAATACAAGGTAGTCACTAAAACTTACACCTAAGGACAAAATTACCATTAAATCTTAGCTTAAGAGTGCAAATCTACCTTTGAAAGATTAACTTAATGATGCATAACTACCATTAATACTTAAACCCTAATTCCAAGGCTACCATTAAAGCTTAAACCTAAAATACAAGGTAGTCACTAAAGCTTACACCTAAGTGCAAAATTACCATTAAAGCTTAGCTTCAGAGTGCAAATCTACCTTTGAAGCTTAGCTTAATGATGCATAACTACCATTAATACTTAACCCTAATCCCAAGGTTACCATTAAAGATTAGACCTAATATGATGCACCTAAACCTTCCGAGTATTAAAACACATGGTTTAGGTTAATTAATCTTGCTAAAAGAGGTCACTAGACACCTATAGTCATCTTGGTCAAAAGGATAGGCTTGTGCAATGGGAGATACACTCTCTACTAAGTATGGATCACAGCCATGGTCAAGAGACGGATCGGCCATTCTAACTCCTTCAAATTCCTCTCACATGCTAGCATACCTACCAAATCCCATTTATAGGCAAGCACCGGAAAGACCATGTGAAACATTTGTGAAAAGTACCGAGGGTACCTCTCACCCAAGGCAGGAGTGGATGACTCTAGTGTACCAGCCATATCTGTACACACAAATAGATGATGGTTAGAGTGCAAATATCACAAGGGTCGTGTCCTTGTGCATAATGTGTTTTTATGATTTTGTGTTATGGCTCTTTCTCTTTTAATTTTTTATCTTGTTTTTGTGAGTATAAGGCTTTATATATACATTCCTTAAGATTGGAGATTGAGATGTCAGGGAGGAAGGTCGAGAGGGAAACAAGTGAATGATGGATGTCAGCAAACACTCCCCCCTTCCTTGGGTAGATCATACCTTTTGGAATGATGTTGTCACCTTTTGAAACCAATTGTTCCAAGTTGTTATGGGTGAAGGCTTTAACCAATAGTTTTCGACCACCCTATGCGTTTCATCTAGTTGCAAGGGTGGTAAGGTACTCTCCCATGATTTTATTTGCAATGTTGTTATAGGTTGTGAACTTACAAAGGGAGGTGCAAACTCTTTCTTGCTTGTATGGATATGCACAATGGTAGGTGGATGTTGTGTCGAAGCTTCTATTTCCATATAGGAATTACATGAAGAGCAAGAAGCTTCATTTGATTTCCCTATTTGTGAGCTAGGTGGAACAAATCGTTCTTTCTTCATTACCCAAACTAACTCTGGAGCAGGTGTGTAGCATTCCGTGAATTCTTTCCTTTCCACGATCTTCAATTTGTTTTGGAGCCACACGATTGAGCTCACATGGGCCGGTGACAAGTAAGAGCACAATTTACGTTTTGGCACCGAGATTTGATCATTTCCTTTATAGTAGCCTTGGGCTTCCAATAGTTTTTTAGGAATCCAACGCAACTTTTCTTTATATTTCTTGGGGCGAATAGGACGTCTCTTACAGGCTCCTGTCTTTTAGCACTGGCTATGGTCGCTAAAGAAGCTTTAAGGACCCACTTGTATGTTTTCTTTGTTATATTGGGATGGGTCTTGTGTGTCTCAAGCTTTATTTCAACTACATTAGTTGAAGCTCTAGAGAGTTGGGCTATGGGGACATATGGTTCAACCTCTTTGACATGCAATGTTTTGAGTTTTATTTCCTTAAGAGGCAATATCTCAGGGACTATGGCTTGAGTGGCAGGGCTAAGAGTTGGTTTCTCTGTTGTGACATCCCCTATCCCCCAATCAATAGTGCATTTGGTGGCTATCATCCACATCCGTCCTAGGTTTATATTACCCTCCATAGTTGCAACAGGCATGACCAAAAAGTCTTGAGATACAACCCCATTGTCATAACTGACATAAGTGTGCCAGATTCCAAAAACCGCAGTTTTTTCTTGTTGACACCCTTGACTTGGATAATACTCTCAGATAGAGGTGGCTTCCCTAACTGACACCACACCCCATATGATAGCATATTATATTTAGCACCCGTGTCCACTAAGGCGTTATATAGCGCTTTTCCATAGGTGCTGTTTAGCTCAATAGGGTATCGTAGAGGTGTGTCACAGTCCAACCAATCCTCATCGATTTCAACATGGAATGCATGTGTGACTCCAAGGTTAGCCTCTCGTTTTCTTCTTATGCATTGTTGTTGCTCCTTAGCCTCAGCTTGAGCTTGTATCTTCTTCAATTCTGTTTGTGCCTTGGATGCCTTTTTTGTATGGATGGCATGTAGCTCCTCTTGGCTTAAAGGATCATAGTATCTTTTAAATTTGCTCCCATTGAGGAATCCAATGGTTTCAACTCCATCAAGAGTCTCCACACGAATGGTTCCTTGTGGGGAGATCTCACATAATCTAAATGGTTCTTTTCCCGCATATTTCAACTTTTTCTTTTTGTTACGTACTCCATACATAAGGACTTTATCACCAACATTGATATCTTTGTTCTTTAGATGATGGTCAAACCATTTCTTCCTCCTATCTTTCTCCACAAGTGCATTTTGCACAGCTAATTGCCTCTCTTCATCTAGCCTTTCAAGGATATATAATCACTCAACTAAGGGGTTACCATCCCAACCTTCTTGAAAAGATACTCGAAGACTAAGAACGACAAACTCCCATGGCATAACCGCTTCTTGGCCATACACCATCTTAAACGGTGTGCAATTAATGGCAACTTTGTACGCAGTACGATAAGCCCATAGAGCTGATGTAAGCTTTAAATCCCAATCTGTGCGATGAGCTTCCACCATTTTGGTTAAGATAGAGATTAAGGTCTTGTTGGTGCTCTCAGCTTGACCATTTGCTTGTGGATAATAAGGTGTGGACTTATGGTGAGCTATCATAAAGTTGGTAGTGAGTTCTTTTATTACTCCATTTATAAAATGAGTACCATTGTCACTCACAATATCAAAGGAACAACCAAATCTTGTGATAATGTTCTCAAAGAGAAACTTGGCAGTTGACCTTGCATTGGCATTACGTGTCGGCTTGGCTTCCACCCACTTTGTCACATAGTCAGTGGCAATGACAATATATCAAGATTGAATGCTACGAGCTGCTAGACTAATTGGGCCTACAAAGTCCAAACCCCATTTTTCAAATGGTTGAGTCACTTTAATAGGATGTAAGGGTATCTTATCCTTTCGTTTTGTGATCCTTTTGCAAAAAGTGATGCATCCTTGAATAAGGTAGGCCACCAATAGCCTGATTGCAACACCTTTCTAGCTGTTAGTTCCCCTGAGAAATGTCCTCTGGCTATACCCATGTGGGCTTCTTGCAGTATGTATAAATACTCATCCTCACGGGCACAACGTCTAAGAATATCATCCTTTCCTAGCTTGTAGAGAGTTGCTGCAATGAGAGAGTAAGGTTCACATCATTTTAACAGTTTTCTAGCTATGTCTTTACGAGGCTCTTTGGGTGGAAAACCATTAACTAGAAAGTTCACAATCTTCTCACTCCATTCAAGTATGGTTTCGACTAAGAATAGAGAAGTATCGGGCAACTCATCATTGACTCCAGTAGGGGCTTCACCATTGGGTATACGAGACAAATGATCCGCCATGACATGTCTTTTACCAAGTCTCACCACAACGGTAAAATCAAACTCAAGGAGAATTAAAAACCATCGTGTAATTCTTCTCGTGGAACAAGGTTTATTTACTAGATACAACAAGGCTTGATGATCAACATAGAAAATAAACTTGTTGGCCAGAAGGTAGTAGCGAAATTTCTTCACTGCATAAATCATACCTAAACCTTCTCACTCTGTAGTGGTGTAGTTTCTCTCCGCATCATTCAATTGACGACTTGCAAATCTAATGGGGTAGTCCGGTTTATGTTCTCCTGGTTGAGCTAGAACACACCCAATAGCAAAGTTTGATGCATCAATATGCACATGGAAAATTACATTCCAATCGGGCACTCATAGAATAGGAGCGCTAGTCAAGGTCTTTCTCAATGACTCATAAGCATGGTCACACTCTGCAGGCCATTGGAACTCAATAAGAAGCTTGTACAAAGGACGAGCTATCTTGGCAAAGTTTAAAATAAACCGTCCGTAATAACCAACATGGCCCATGAACCTTTGAACTCCTTTATAGTTTGTAGGTGGTGGCAATTCAGCAATGGCTTTAATTTTGCTCTCATATGTGGAAATCCCATTTCTGGACACTATATGCCCTAAAATGACTCCATGTTTAACCCAAAATTGGCATTTGAAAGGGTTTAACACTAGGTTGGTAATGGGACACTTTTATGTCCTGGTAAGTGACCATTTTTCTTGAATTATGTCAAGAGTTTCAAAATAGATTTTGAGGTGCTATCTGTCTAGAAAGGTGTCTTACAAGCTGAAAAAAAATCTATATTTTTTTGGAATATCAATTCCATCTTTAACCTTGTCCTTGCACAACATTTCACAACCTAAACTGTGTGAAAAAACGGGTCCTGTTTTTGGTTTTTTTCAACTTTTTGCAACTATACCACTCTAGAATTCATGTTGTGAGGTCTATAATGCTAGAGAACTATCTTTAGTAGTCCTCAACATGTCCTGATGCTTCTAGGGAGAAATAAATGTTAAAGTTGTAAGTTATGACCAAATTACAAAAATTGTCAAATCCTCTTTTTTAGCCAACTTTAGCTCTTCTATGATTTTTTTGGTGGCTTTCATGAGATCCAAATGCAGTTTTGATTTTCTATGTCGCATATTGTAACATAAAGCTAATATTCCTTGAGTTTTGGGGCACCTAATACCCTATTTTTCATAGTAGACAACGATGGTTGATTTTTTCAATTATAAAAGAAAATGAAACATTCTAGTATATCAAGTATAGCTTTTTCAATATTGTTATTTTCTTGTGACAACTACATGCATTTTGTAGGTAGTAACCATATCTAGTCATAAGGATCAAATTTGGCTAGATATTGAATAGTTTCCATGGGATTCTACAACTCAAAATGTTGAACCCAGTTTTTTCATGTTTGCTGTATTTAGCACTTCATCTTTGTCCCTAAGATTCCCCTTGGTAAGAGATGTATTATTCTTTTGAATGCTCCATGGCTCCTTATGAACCTAAAGGACAATAGGGAACTAAGAAAACATGAATAAATTATTTGTATTGAGCGTGGCTATAGAAACTTTGATGATAGGTTTGCAAAATGGTAAAAATTCAACTTTTTTGTACCTATTTCTTTTGGCAAAACAAAAAATAGTGAGTGAGAAGCAATCATATGTTCTGATCACCAACCCATTGAAGTTAACTAGGGAATTTATCTCAAGTCCTACAAAAATCCCTAATCTTATTTTTATGCAACAAAACGTAAGAAATGATTGTTTTGATGAAAATGTACTGGTCCATCAACTTTGGAGGCTTGGTGTGACCAAAAGATGAGAAATTTTACAAGTTTCTTATTTTTTCCATGTGTAGTAGGCCTTGAACTATAACCTCATGAAAGGATTTTACAAAATGAGTGGATCTACTATGGTTTTGGAGGTTTTTTTCAAAACCCTGAAAGGACACTTTTATGTCTTGTTAGGTTACCAACCTAGTGTTAAGGAGATGTGATACAATCTACACTTCTCAAACACTTTTTGTAAGCATGATAGATGTTCTTTCCAAGAGGAATAAACACAAAGGTCATCTAAGAAAGCTTCACAAAACTCTCTCAAATATTCTCTAAAAGCAGTGTTTATTAATCTTTGAAAGGTAGCAGGGGCATTGGTTAAGCCAAAAGCCATGACAAAAAATGTGAACACTCCAAATTCGGTTATAAAGGTTGTTTTAGCTTGGTCCTCCAGCGCAATTGTGATTTGGTTGTAGTTAGAGTACCCATCTAAAAAGCTATAAGCTTCCTTCCCTGCAAATCTTTCAAGAATATGTTCTGAATATGGAAAGGGGTAATGGTCCCTCCTAGTGGAGGCATTGACCTTCTTGAGATCCACGCACACTCTGAGTTTCCCATTTTTTTTTGGGCACAATCACTATTGGAGACACCCATTTTGAGTGCTCAATAGGGTATATGAATCTGAATTCCACAAGCTTTTCAATCTCTTCTTGAACGATTTTTGCATATTTAGGATTCATTGGATTGGGTCGTTGCTGAACTCGTTTAGCCATGCTATTCATGGGAATTGTGTGTTGCACCACGGAAGGTGGAACACCTTTCATATCATGATATGTCCAGGCAAATATATTCCTGAATTCCTTGAGAAGTTCTTTAAGTGCACACTCCTCAGTCTCTGTGAGATCTTGGGCAATGAAAACACGTTTGGAATCTTCTCCTCGGTCGGCTAACTCTATTTCCTTAACTATCGCTGGACCCTCATAGACTCCATTGCTCCCATCAATAGGTTTTCTTTGAGCCTTTGTATACACGACTTTATGTTCCTCTGTGGTGTAAGATTTGAAATGTTCAGGTGCAGGGTGTAAGTCTGTGGGGTCCTATTGTTCTGTGGACTGTGATTTCACTTTCAATTCCTTTTGTTGTTGAGCTAACTCTCAATTTTTTCGTCTCCTTATAGTACGGCTCAACTTTGGCTTCTCTGTAGCCTCTAGTTGTGCGATGTCAATGGGTTGTGGACTACACCATATAACACTTTGAAGGTATTCACCCCAGTTATCTACCAACTTCCGATGAGCATCACATGCCCCTATATAATTAAGCCATTCTGCGGTAGATTTCTTTGCATTTATTCTAGCATGCACATTTTCTCGATATATTTGCCTCTTATATCTCTTACTCTTCTTGTCTAATTTTTCATTACAACAGATCTCTAGTGAAGAGTCACTAGATGAATTGCTTCTTGTGTCTTCTGCTCCCTTGGATAGATTGTCATTTGGGGTACCACTGGGCCCTGAATGGTTTGTCCCCACATTTGCACTAAGATTTAACTCAGATTCTTCGTCCTCAGAGTCAATTTCAATTGATGATTCTGACCCCAAATCGTGTGGGCTATAGTCTTGTGAGGCGCTACTGGTTCCAATGCCAGTCAAACTTTCATCTTGTAGGTCATCAAAAGCTATATGCATTGCTTCTGGCATGTTTAAGGGTACGAGTGGTGGCATTTCATCCCCCTTAGGTGTTACCCAAGTCGTCCCCCTATTTCCCCAAGTGTCTATGGTTGCTGCTAGGTGGACCCAATCCACATTGTCTGACTCAGTCATCCTAGGTAGTACATCCATATAAGGAGGATCTTTCTCAACATCAGTGCCCGCTTTACACGTGTAACAATACTGCAATGGGGCCGAGTGAACTGTGGTGTCAGATCTATGATCAATTATAAACCTGTTTCCTAGAGGATGTGCTCAACCAGTCACAAGATCAAAGCGGATGACAGAATCTTGGAACTACAAGTAGACATGGTTTTTAGACCAGTCATGTACCATTTTTGATTCCCTCATGAAAGGATGTCCTAAGATCATCTCCGATGCCATAGTGTGTTTGGAGAAATTCATAACAATGAAGGTAATCCTTATTTTATGTCCAAAGACCTTGATCTTGAGATCTTCTAGCATCCCAATAGGTTTAACAATAGACCCATTGGCCATCTTCACTACTATGGTTGTGGTCGCAAGGTGAGGTCTTCCCATAGTTTCTCAGCAATTTTTAGTCACAATGCTAACCCCAGTTCCACCATCAAGGATTCCCTTCACAGTTAATCCCTTAGTAGTGATTGGTATGGTCGCATTGGATTCATCACCCTCAAAGTATTGTCCCAACTTGTTAACATGTATTTCTATAACAAGGTTCTCATCTACGTTGGGTTGTGGATCTAAGTGTTTCTCCTCTATTGGTATCTCCCCAGCTCCATCCATCTGTGCAAATTATGGTAGCCCAAACTTTAGTTCTTCATTGAGAAAGGCTCAAAGAGCTGAGACTAGCTCAGGGTCTTTATATAGTTTGGACATGATGGTGGTTCTAACTTCTAAAGACATGAAATCCATCAATTTGGCAATGTTTAACGACACTTTTTGGACTTTAGTCCCTTGACGTGGGGAAGATGGGATCTCCATTTCTTCGATAGGATCAGGTAGTCCCTCTGTAAACATTCTTTCCATCAAGAAGTGAGTACGCCCACTTTCCCATGACTTTAAGTCACTTTCTTCTTGGATGAGAATAGGTATGGCTAACGGTCTATGGACTTGGTGAGGTTGTTGTTGCATAGGAAACACGGTGTCTGTAAACTGGATCTGCCTAGGTGTTGGTTCTAGATCCCTTTGGGTATCTTCTACCAAACTCCTTAATTCCTTGACTCGCTCAATCTCCTCTGTAGGATTTGGATAAGTTCCTATCTTCTTCTTGGATCCTGGCCATTGTGGCTCATGAAGATCTTCCTTGTTGGTTTCTATCTTAGTGGTCGTTTTGATCTCCATGGTTTCACCTGAATCACAATCCTCTTCAACGTCATTCATATATACGAGGTCGTCACCAGTCCCTATGTTGGTCTGTGAATTGGGGTCTGACTTCACTGCTTTTTGCGATCTCTTCCTTCGTGTTTTGTTCTTTATTTGAGATTGGGCAATTGATGCCGTGTCTCTTTCCTCAAGAATATAATTTTGTTTTTGGCGCATCGATCGTGTGAGTACGTTTACTGGTACCACATGTGAACTTTGTGATGGCTCCTCGGTAACCTCAATCAAGTTTAATGGTGTGATCTTCGGTGCATTTGTTTTATTTGGACATTGGGAAATCAAATGATCTATGCCACATTGATTACACATGAGTATCGGCATTGTAGACATGCTCACTTGATTGGTTTGCATTAGTGTGGCATTCTTTTGTAGCCTAATAGGACACTCGGCTACACGATGTGGACCTCCACACTCATAGCATTGAAGAAGTGGTCTCTTAGCAGTGTAATTGATATTTTGGCCTCTTGCAGCAAGAGCAGCTACTTGATAGACAAGTTTGACTTGTCCCCAATAGTCCTCCATGTAGTATTGTGGACTTTCTTCAAGCACATTCATCCCATATGCAATATTAGGATCTATATCTTCCTCACAGCCTTCCGAACAAGAAATAGATGACTCACAACCCACTTGACTCACATAAGTGATTCTCGGATGTGGTGGTTGTGGTCCTAGCACTGGAGGTGGTAAGGGTGTTGTTTGAACAACATTTTGGGCCCTAGGGACCATGTGTTGTGCTGTTTGTTCAAGAGGTGGGGCCGGCATTAATGCAGGCACTCGAGGTGTGTCTGTCCATGCTCAGGTTGGTCTATTGGCCATCGCGCACTTAAATACTATGCAATCCTTAGCTTGATGGCCATACCTCCCACAGGCATTGCAATTCCCATTGAATTTTACTCTAAAAGTAGGGCATTCACTGGTACTATGCGGTCCATAGCATGCTGAGCACGATTGTTGTTCCCTTCTTGGATACATATGTATGTTTTGCGGAGCACGATTATCTCTAAGACTCTCTTGAATGGCCTTGGTGAGATCTACTAAAGTCATCTCAGATATCTTTGGCTCCTTAGCAATAGACTTTAGGGTCATTGGTTGATGCCCCGATACTTGCGAGCTAGTAGATTTAGGCTCAACATACACTCTTTCTCCTTGAATCATTAAATTATCTTCCAATTGGACTGCATTGGTGGTGACTGCTTCCCAAGTGGTGATACCTCTAATGACTAGGCCATTGTAGACATCCTCATGTCGTAATCCCCGAATGAATCTATCAAGCAATTGATTATTATTGAAGCACTCATTTGGATAACAACGAGAATTCAAATGCTTTAAGCGACTAATAAAGTCTCTCACGGACTCTCCTTCCTCTCGTTGGGCTTTTTGGAGCTGAGAGGCTACACCCCAAAGCACTCCCTCTCGTATGTATTCTTTCAAGAACAGTCTCCTAAGAGTAGGGTAAATCATTTTTTCTTCCACCCTTAGGGTTCAATACCAATCCCCTGCCTTCCCACTTAAGGTTAGGCTTAAAGCATTACTCTTATGCAGGTCATTGTGTTCTCCTAGAGAATCGTATATTTGTTCAAACACTTCGATATGCTTTCTCACATCCCCGTCTCCACTAAATTTTTGTGTGAGCTTGGCTATTTGTACTGCCTTACTCCTAGGGTCTCTATTAGGTGTGTTACGCATATTCTCAGCAATAGATCGACCAATAGCTTGAGAAAATGTTGCCAAGTCACCTAAGTGAGCAGGCACCATGGGTGAAGGCGCTCCAGAGACTACATGTGGAGTAGGTATTGGCATTGGGCTTGGCGCATAGGAAGCCCTTGGGTTCCAAGTTGGGTACGATGTTGTGCCATGTGGTGGCCCAAAGTTCATATGTGTGGCCCTAGGCATAGCAGACATCGGATGTGACATGCTAATGCTAGCCGGTATAGTCCCATGGAAATAAAAACTTGGGTGTTGTGGTTGTGGAGCATAGGTAGTTGAAACAGTGGGAGGGGTAGGAACTACATGAGTGCGATGACCCATAGGTTCATATGATTGGTACACACTTGTAGGTACTATTGCAGGCATTGAGCTACCATGTAGTGGTGCTTTACTAACAAATGAGGTCCATGGCGTGTTTCTCGGCATGCCCATTATTGGGGTAGGCATGGTAGCCATGGTGTCATCAAGGGAAAGACGAGCTAGACTTGGAAAGGTAAAGCTATCACTTGTGGGCTCAGATTGCATTGAGACCCCTGGAAAAACAACATATGGAGGATCCATCGGACTTACCGAGCGAGTCTCCATTTGCAATAAGGTCGGTTGTTTAGCCTTTCCTGTATCCAAGAATCTCATGAGACCCATTGAAGGCATGTTGATCCCCTTGTTCAGTCTCTTTAACTCAATGACCCTATGGATGACTTCACAAACTCTTTGTTGTTGATCCTCCACACTAGTAGCACCCATTGTGGATTGTAGGACATCTAACCAACCCACGTGATAGGTGTGACCTATGTACAGTTCGGTTAGAGTTTCGGTTTGTAGTTCGTACTCCCAGTTCTCATTTAAGAACGCTTCATCTAGGATTGAGGTGCTAGGGGTGTCCTCTGAGCTAGATGCAATGTTGCTTTCTAGGGGTTGGCCCTTAGTGGTTGCTAAGTCATGAGCACTCGATTTCTCTCCTAGCGAGGATATTGACATAGGGGCTTTCATTTTTAACTCTCTTTGTTGCTCCACCTTGCATAAGCTCTCGATTTCATTTTCCCTCGTTGCAAGGATATACCGCTCAACCTCTTGCACTTTGACAAGGCTTCTACCATCAGGTAATATAACATCGGAGGGGAATAGATCTGAAGAGTCAGGGGGTGCAGTGAATGGAGTATTCACGTGCACACTCTCTAAGGGCATAGGGTCTACATTGGTCATGAATGGCGAATTTACTTCCCCACCCCCCTCATTTACATCATTAGCTCCATGTTCGGAGCGAGTAGTTCTACTAAAGGTTTCCTTCGAGCGGCAAAGCACGCTCGGCCCGGACTGTGGGCCCATGGCATGAATGTCTTGGCTTGAGCTATTGGGATTAGGCATTGGGAAACCCTCCATGACGTCGTAGTCATAGGAAGAGTCACTAGCCGCTATGTTTGGGTCTTGGTTTGTACTACCTTGGGTCCCCGTCGAGGGCCCGGAACCTAAGGTAGGTGGATATTGAGAACTTGCGTAAGTCAAAATTCTCTCTAGTTTCTCCACCTTTAGCACACAACCAGAGCGCAGATGCATGTGCCTTTGACACCCTACAAGCGTCGGCGAATAACCTCGAAGGTTAACCGCTTACTTTTTTAGGCGTCCATTTTCACTCGTTTTTTTTATTTAATCTTTTTTAAGGATCGGTTTTTTGATTAAAGTGTGTAATAGCTCAAAACAAGCGTATCACTTAGAGGGTCGCGGTGTGCTTTACAGCACAACGTTCGGTCACCTGAAGCTCCGTTGGTCCTCAAAAAATGTCTACCTCTCTATAGCCCAGGGATTCCATAGCACCCCTAACCTCTCAAATAGCACCTTCAAATTGGCTAATTTGCACTAACAACTCCACTTTAGCACACAGAATAACTATCTCATACCTTGCAAAAACACCTTCCAACACAAATGCACCTACCCTGCTCAACTCACCCTTTTCGACTCACAAAACACCCCGATTCTTCCCTCTTTTTAACACCCTTCAAGCTGCAGGCAAACCCTCTGCAAGCACTGGCCAATACACAAAGAGCGAGAGAAAAGGAGGGGAATGGGGAGAAGTAACATAAGAAATAAGAGCAAATATGTGGTATTATTGCATAGGGGAATAGTACAATCAAGTATGCAGCTTCAATGGCAAGCTTTGCACTACACAGGCTTGCAACTTTCAATCACACCCTCAGGCAAAAAAGCCCTCAAATTTTCACATTTACATTCTTTTATAGGGGTGTCTCTAGGAGGTCTAAAAAAGAAATAAGGGGTGAGCTTTCATCTCGTGCACTTCACTTAGAGCTCTTTTTGGAATTTCTTTGCATTGCTAGCACCTGGCATAGTTCATTTTTGGAAACAATTGCATGGTATACACATCTTAATGTCCACCCAACTCGGCTGCCCGACTTGCTCCTCTTGGGCCTTTGAATTCTCTCTCTATTGCCTTGCTTGATCTCGGCCCTCCCTCCCTTGCTAGATCTTTGAACAGCCTCTACCTCGCCTTCCCTTCACTACGGGAAACCGCGATACGAAATGAACAAGTTTAAAAAAGAAAAACCGCAAAAATTACAATGAACTATTACAATGAACTGCTCCTCATATTTATATTGCACAAAAATACATTTTCATTGGAAAACAAAATGCATGTCAGTTACAATACGCATTTGGGTTTCAAAATGGTCTAGCATATACAGTGAAGGGCACAACCGGGTAGGGAGCAATAAGTCTTAACACAATCTTTTGCAAGCTCGTGAGCGGGTGGCTTTCTTTTCACCTTTGGAGCTTTCAGCCTTGTCCGAACCACAGGCTGTGCTTGCAATGTCTTCGGGTACCTCTTCCAGGCCAACTTTTCTTTTCAGCTGAGCTTTACGCAAAAAACCCCGGAGAGGGCTATTGTCACCAACTTCTATGTTGTCATTCTTCAAAGTTTCCCCTGAGCCACTAGACACTGTCTGCTGAGAAGCTTTTGCTTTGTCAGCTGCAGCAGGCATCGCTGGCACACGAGGCACACGAGGAGCCATGACAAAAAAATCATCTTCTTTTTCATCTTCTGAGTTCCTGCTCACATCACCGCCTTCCTCCGTTGTTTTCATGCTTTCATTTGGCATCTGCAGGGAGCCCTCATCTACCCCTTCACTCCTTGCATCCAGCTCAACACCCTTCTCCGTCGAAGGGTTCTCACCTGTATCCAGCTCATCACTCTCCTCAGTCGAAAGGTACTCCATTACAGCCTTTCCCTTGCCCTTCGTGTCATGCACACTGCCCACATCACGGAGGGACTGCCTTAGGCCTGCAACAAAAAACGTGGATTAAGACTCATATAAGCATGTCATGTATGCTAGAAAATGTTTGATATGCTGTGACTTGTGTGCGGCCTGGCATACATTGGAATCCATTATGTTGACAAGCCCAGTATGCTAATTCAAATTTTTGAGTATGCTAACTAGCATATCCAATATGCTAGTTTGCATCTGGAGATGGTAGCTTAGTTACTAGATTTTCCATTATGACAAACTTCCTCTAGTCTGTACACTGAGCACAAGTATGCTAATTAGCATACAAGATATGCTAATTAGCATACTGGGTATACTAATGAGCATACTGGGTATGCTAATTAGCATACTGGATATGCTAATTAGCATACTGGGAGTGCTGGTAGCTAGCATACAAGGATTGTCTTCAGTATGCTAATTAGCATATCCAGTATTCTAATTAGCATACCCAATATGCTATTTAGTATTCCCAGTATGCTAATTAGCATACCTAGTATGCTATTTAGCATATCCAATATGCTAATAAGAATATCCAGTATGCTAATCAACATACTCAGTACGTGAATCAGCATACCCAGTATGCTAATGAGCATTCCCACTATGCTAATTAGCATACCCAGTATGCTATTTAGCATATCCAGTATGCTAATAAGCATATCCATTATGATAATAAGCATATCCAGTATGCTAATCAGCATACCCAGTACGCTAATCAACATATCCAGTATGCTAATTAGCATATACAGTTTGCTAGTTAGCATTTGGATATGGTAGTTAACTTACTAGATATGCTAATATGCCAAACTTACTCTAATCTGTTCACTGAGTACACGGTATGCTAATTAGCATATCCAGTTAGCACACTCAATATTCTCACTGGGTATGCTAATCAGCATACCCAATATGCTAATTAGCATATCTAGTATGCTAATTAGCATATCTTGTGTTCTAATTAGCATACTGGGTATACCGAGTAGCATACTGGATATGCTAATTAGCATATCCAGTTAACACACTAAATATTCTAATTACCACACTGGGTATGCTAATTAGCACACCCTGTACAATCTTACCAGATGTTGGTGTGATTGGATGTCTTTGCCCTGTGGGTTTCCAACACCATTCTTGTGGTATCCTTTGCTGGCAGGTCACAACTCTACATTTTGTCGATAAGGAGCATATAGCTGCAAAGCAGAGAAAGTGGTAGCTATGCCCACAGGGCATCTTGACCGTGGCGGAGATTCCCTTTACTTCAAGTGGAAAACTGCAGCCACTGCATGGGTTGATCATCGTCCCATCGCATACCCCTTCTATACTTTCTATAAAAGTGCCCATAGCCATATTACACAGGGCAGTGGGAATGGAGGAGCCTTGTAGCATCTTTCTCATGTGCATTAGGAGCTGCAGTTGACCTTCACATGCATTCACTTTTGCTTCCATAACCTCCACATTAATCTGCACACCAAAAAAAAGAGGAGCATGGTAAGTACATAGGTTTGTTGTGCACATATTCCAATCATACGGTAGAAGCATAAAAGTCACACACATACACGCTGACAAGTTGAGTCAGCAGCAAGAGTGTCCTCACTGTCAGGAAATGCCAAACCTTCCAATGTCTCTTTAAATGTCTCTATTTTTACTTTACACTCTATTTACCTCTTTGCATCCACGTTGTCGCTCTGTAGTAACCTCTGTAATTCATTTTCAGCGTCGTGAAGCTTTTGTCTCATAGCAAGCACAATTGGGGTGACCCTAGCATTGCTTGCTTGGACAACCCTCGTAGCTTCAAAGTCTGATTTTGCAGTTAGAAGATTTTCTTTAGCATCTTGCAGTTGTTTGCTGAGAATTTCAGAGGCAGCCTTTATGTGCTGCAAATTGTCAACGCCAAAAAATGACAGGCTTTCAGCCTGCTGGTGAGTGCTGTGGCGAGATATGGGTGTCTCCTTGGTATCCTCCTTCATTTCAGCTTGCGGCTCCTCGATGTTTAGACATACATTGTGCATCCTCCACTTTTCTACATGGGCCTCGTAGTACCCTTTCTCTCGGAGGTCCTGCAAATGCTGGACAGCGAATTCAACCCAATTGAATTGCATGGCTGAGCTACTTGCAATTGCCGCCGGGCTGAATTATTTTACAAACCCCTTGGCGAATGTAGAGTTGATCTCCATGTTTGTTGGGGGCTTCTGGTACACCTTGTAATGCAGCTGCATCACCTGGTCGAACATATCAGTACACAAACAACTGCATTTAATGGGATAGTGACTACGATTCTTTGACTCTCTGAAAACACTGAACCACTCCACATCACTGATCTGATCCCACCTCACTAGTTTGGGGTTGGCACCAGCGAGGGAGAGGCCATGAACATCATTGAACTCTTCTGCTGTAATATAGAACTTGCTCTGTACTGGGACTGTAAACTTTGGAGCTTTCCATCGGCCTGCACACCCCCAATGTCACAAGATTAGCAATAGGAAAGTGTAGTATTGAGCACTTCCTTCCAATTTCAAGGTTCAAATCAAACACTGGTTTGTGATTCTTGAGCCAGACTTCGACTTGAGCAATTGTATTTCAAGTGACTATTCACAAGATGTCCTACTGCTAAAGCCGACATCAAGGGACAACTCTCCAGCCAAGACAGCACCAGCTACTATCCTCGCAAATCATAATGAGGTAGAGAGAGAGAGAGAGAGAGAGAGAGAGAGAGAGAGAGAGAGAGAGAGAGAGAGAGAGAGAGAGAGAGAGAGAGAGAGAGAGAGTACCCGAGTCATCCTTCCCCTTTGTATGCAAGGTCTTTGCCATTGGGGATGCTGGGGAATCAGAGAGCTTCACCCTTTTTCAGGGCGGAGAAGAAGCAACAGAAAGTTTAGGGGTCGAATTTGTTTTTGGTTCTCTCTTACCTCTGGCCCCTGTGCCCCTCTTACCTTTGGCCCCTGCGTCCCGCTTCTCTCCATGCATGTTGACTGCCCCACTCCGCTTCTTTCCATGCATTTTGACTGCCCCACTCCCCTCAGAGTAACACTGCGTAAATGGTCAGGAAAGTGGATTCAGGGTGGTCTCCCTATTTTGAAATATTCGATGGATTCCCACACGTTTGAAAAGTTACACTCTCATTATGCTTACAAGATATGCTTGTTGCCACATGATAACTAGCACAAAAAGCATGACAAGTTAACATGCTTATACCCACACACACACACACACACACACACACACATAGTGTTTTGAAAGGATAGAAAGGCAATGGCCTCATGCTACTCATGAATGAAGAAAAGTATTTGCAAGATTGAAACTTTTTACAAGAGGAAGTGTGCAATTGGCTAGTAAACAAAAAAGGCTTACTGTCTAAAAATATACTCAACTAGATGGTTGAGACTTTATTTTTACCTAAAGTAAGGTATGTATCTCAAATTGCTGCATGAATATCACATAAGATAAATGAAGAAAAGGGCTCAAAAAGGTAGTAATTCAAGTGAATGATAACCATTTTATTGGAAGTGAGAGCCTATAGAGTAACTAAGAAGGTAGTGTTGCAAAAAATAAATAAATCATGATTGACTCTAGGATCATTTCCATCTCCCTAGTCAAGAACTTGAAGAAAATAAGTTTTTATGCGGTGGACCAAACCTCATTAGACAAAAAGTATTGATGTACATATGAGGCCTTGTTAGCTGCTTAGCTAGCAAGAGCCGGAGAAAGAGCATCAAAAGCCAATTGAACATATTAAAATCCCTTTGTATCATTAAAAAATCTCGCAAAGTCCAAAGCCATTGTAATATTATTGATTGCCAAGGAGTCTAAAGGGGCTGAGGGCCTCCAAGTCTGTAATCATATGCAGTTTCTAAGCTTTATAGTGAGACCAAATAGCTAGAAATCCATTCTTTGAATCTTGGCTAAGGAATAAAAGCTAATTTTTGTAATTAAAAACCTAAGTTTTTGGATAATATGAAGTAAGTACTTGCTGCAGATGCTCAACGCATGTCTACTGCTTCTTTGATTCTTTGTGTCTCTCTTGCACGGTGTTGCATTGATATTCCGAGCATACCAATGTGTTTGTAGGTGAAAGCTCTTCCATTTAACGTAAGTTTCTTGCGATGAAAGTGTGATTTTACTTGTGCTGTCTACAAGCTTATTTTTCTCTCTCTATACACCATATACACACCAAAACTGGTTTTTGACCTTAGGAAAAGACAGAGCACGTCTAGAGGAAGCTATAGAGTGCTTCAGAGTTTGAAATTGACTGACCTAAAATAGGCTATTTATCTTAGGTGCAATTTTGTTCGAGTGTTAGAAATGAAATTTAAGTACATGTTAGCATTAAGGATACTCTGCTTATGCTAGGCATAAACTTTTGTTGCATTGGGAGACTCGTAGCTATACCAAATCATCGGAACAAGCTTGTGGTAAGGAAAGTAGCTTTTGATGTCTGACACACATTTGAGACTGAGATAGGTAGGAATGGCTTAGACTTGGGTTTTTTGAGAAATTAGATATCTCTTGTAGCCTCCATGCACTGGTTGGGGGTCATCTACGTCCCACGGATTGAAATTCTATGTCTATGGTTCTCGCTTTGCTAGCATCAATATGGTGAGGCTTGGCAGTCAGTGGCCGACATTTTGGCGCCATTACCGGGAATGAGGCAACCTAGATTAGAGAAAAAGCCAAAGTAATTACTTAAATTTCCATTACTTCCTCTAGTTTCGGCTAGAGTAACACCTTTTTTAAGTTTATGATGGTTGAGAGGTGTTTGAGAGTAGGGATATTTGGTAAGGACCTCGGGAGCTTTAGTTAGTAGGACTGATTAGGTAGAGGGTCCTTGAGACGAGCTAGTGGTTGGTAAGGGCATCACCTAAGTAGAGAGTGGGGATTTCAGATTGAAGGTTGAACTTTTTATCTTTTGTATTGTTTTTTCATGTTTAGTAAGAGTAGGGTAAGTATAAAGCCATGATTATTGCACCTGAATAAAACCAAAAAATTGTCAAATCTATCTTAGGCACGCCGAAGATAGGCAGAGGGTTTCTGGGGCTGACATGGTACAACTAAACTTGCAAGGTGGTAGACCAACTTGATCATACCACTCACTTTGATTTTGGAAACATTTGGATCAATAAAACACTTGGCCAAGCCCAAAATTGAAAAAAAAACCATCAGACTTCAGAGAAATCAACAAGGAAAAGTCAAATCAGGCTAAAACTGGAAACCAGGGTGTGGATAAATCCTAAAACTTGTGGAAAAAGAATGTGTGAAGAAAAAAATGAAAAATGTGTAAATTTGAAAGAGATTTATCTTAAGTGTGCCGCAGATAGAAAGCTCTCCAGAGAGGGTATTTAACCAAAAATTCAACTTAAAGAGTCTATTTACACTATGAGACAACTCTTGAGCAAGTTTCATCAAATTTGGGCCCTGTGTAAGGATACAAACACCAAGAAAACTAGAAAACCAAGCCACGGGATAAAAAATAGTCATAAAAGCATTGGTGAATTGTCCAAACTTTGTGAAACTCATTGTGCAAGCTTGAAATCACGTGTAGAATCCACTCCAAGTCACACTAGCCAAAAAAATGATGAAATATATAAGATTTATCTTAGGTGCACCGAGGATAAATCTCCCACCAGAAAAGAAATTTTGTCATTTTGACACCAAGATTGACTTTGGGAAGCTGTGGACACTTTAATTGTGTGATAAAAGTTGAAATAGACTGTACAGATAGGTGCAGCCATCTTAGGCGCACCTAAGATAAAATTGAGCAAAAATTTCACATTTTTTGCACATAAGGTCTATTGGGCACTAGAAAAATGAATTTTTGTATATTTTGTGACTCAAGATTGACAAATTGTGGAATCACATACGGCTTTAAGTGTTGGCATGTAAGGAATTGCGACTTTGTGAGGACAAAAGAGAAAACATCAAAATCACTGCGTTTGAAACCAAAGACAGCCTTCTAGGTTTCAAGTACCAGTTCAATTAAGTTGTGTAAATCCATATATGAACCTAAGATCTGGTAGAGTTTTGGGAAACTTGATTGACTTAGGAGAGAATAGGAGCAGAGCGTCCAGAGAACAGAGCGTAAACCAAGGGAGACCGTTAGAAACTATTGCAGAATAAGTGCCACTCTTACTCCGATTCAAGATCATACATGTCTTCTTTTTTGACACAATGAGGAACAGGGACCTCTCTCAAGTTCAAGCACATCTTGACTTTTTTCAAGCCCAACAATTATGAAGCCCGTATATATTTGGAAGAGTTTGCAGTGAGGATAGACAACCATACCTTTGATTTTGAAGAGGAGTTTAGGGAAAATAAACAAGACAACCTGTATGTAGAACCAAAATGGAGTACAATATCACAAGATACAAGACCCTGATTCAGTGGATAAATGGGGATGAGAGGTTGATACTCTAATACTAGATAAGGCTGTAAAGGAGGGACCTCCAATGTTAGAATTAGAGAGGTATGTGTTAACAGATGCTAAACCATTAAAACACATCCCCATTGATAACCCAAGACTTGGAGTTTATTACTAGGGAGTTTATTGCTAGAAAGAAAACAATATTAAGGATTTGGTATGGACTACCCAAGGAAAATCAAGGAAAAGGGACTAGCAAAACTTCCCGCTCTCATCTCTTTAGGGATTGTTACAACAATAATTTTGTCATGATAACTTTGAAGGAGATTGAACAAACCAAATACCAGGGACACTTTATCCATGAAGTGATCATGGGAACTGTATAGGAAATTGATCGAGATGTGGATTCAAATGGTAGATCTTATGATAGCATGGCCAATCAATGGAGAAGCACAACAAGGAGTAGCCACCTCAATGATACCAACAGAGAAAGAAAGGCGGAAACCACCTATAACAGGGGAGGAATGAGTGACATGAGAACGAGAAGAGGTCCACATGAGTCACACTTACCAAACAGCTGGTTTGAGGATTAATGGGAGAAACACCGGCTAAAAGGGAGAGAGTGGATATTGAACACAATTGTAGAGTCAGACTAGCAGATTTCCAAAAGTGGGTTAAAAAATATAGCAGGATTGGGGACCCATATGACCATTTGCCCAACTTTAGACACGTTTAATGACTTGCTGGCTTTGGCCATGAGATTTGTTGCTATTTGTTCTAAAATGGGCTTAAATCATAGTACTATGGCACGAATCTATAGTTTCAAATGGAAACAAGGAGAAGCTGTCAAAGATAGCATGAGTCAAATGAGGTAGTACATTGACAAATGCCTGGAGTTGGAGATCTCACTGTTTCTAGAGCGGCTATTGAAAAAATATTTGCATGCTATTTTGTATATAGAAACATATGACTTGGAAAGCATGAAGTTTACATGCGATTGACTTGAGTGATAATTGTGATATCTTCAATGAGGAAAGAAAAGCTAAAGATACTTAGAGCAAGAGAAACACATCCACTATGGCAACACAAGTAGGACCAATAGATACAGCTCCTACCAATGCGATAGAGGACATGCTTAAACACATGAATGATATGATGAACAACATGCAAAGAACGTCCTTAGGAAAGGTTCCACCCTTGCATCTGCAAGCTCCACAATATGCCTCTATACGTCTCACATTCTTATCCAGTTCAGAGATTGGGGATTGAAACAGTCAGACTCTACAAAAGCTGAAACCTTGCAAGCACTATCATCTTACTTAGGCAAGAATGAAGAAAAATCAATGGTGTGCCAAACAAAAAAACTAGAAAGGCCAAGATAGACTTTGGATGTGGCTAATTTACAATCCATTATGTTGACACCAATTCAATGCACAATCACTTTAGGTGAGCTACTGAAATTGAGACCACACCTTTGGGAGATATACAAACTAACATGGGAAGGATGGGATTGAAAGGAGCATCTCAAATGAACCTAGAAAAATTGTAAAAAGAAGAGACACAAACTAGACTTGTCAAGTCGGTACCTATGAATAAGGTCGGGGACTATTGTGAAGGGAATGAGGGAAACACGACCCTTCAAGGACAACTATGGCTATTTTGGATAGTGGAGTAGGCATAGCCATAGCAACCAAAGCTGTTTGGGAAGCATGGAGAAAGCCAGCAATTAGGAAAACAAGAATGAAACTACAGTTGGTAGATGGGCACATAGAAAATGTGATAGTCACCTCCTCCGGGTTTGACTACCAACACACTTTTGCCATTGTAGACTTTGGCAAGAAATTGAATTAGGAAATCATCTTGGAAGACCGTTCATGAGACAGATACAATTAATCCAAGATTGAGCAACAATTATCTCTACCTGAAACAAGTAGGAGCAATCACTAGAGTGAACTTGAAAGACCATTCTTACAAGGATGTAGGACACCAATATAGAAATTGGACTCTAAAACTTGTGCAAAAACTAAACTGCCAACTTGGGTACATAAAAATACTCCAATTTGAATGTGTGGTGCTTCTCAATTGGGAAGCTTAAAAAAAGAAGACTGCATTCTAGACAGAGATGTAAATGATGCAAATTACATTGCTAAAGCTGGAAGCCTGGCTGCCCTATATAATACCCGAAATAGCACACTCCAAGCCATAAAACAGAATAATTGACAATATACCTGGAAAATCTTGTAGTACATAATCGAAGCCGTTAGTGGAGAGAGAGAGAGAGAGAGAGAGAGAGAGAGAGAGAGAGAGAGAGAGAGAGAGAGAGAGAGAGAGAGAGAGAGAGAGAGTGCAACAGGGCACGTGCAGGCGCACCTCCTAGAGCAGAGGGCTACGTTGACACGGAAAGAGAGAGAAGAGAGAAGAGGAGAATAACACAAACATTGGGTGCAATCTCCCCCCATGCAAGAGTGAGCATTTTCCTCTTGCATGTATTTATTTATAGATTAGTGAATTCTCAAATGAATACATATTGACCGGCTGGACAATAATTGGCCATGGCTCATAAACAACACTTAAATGATAAAATATATTATCCTTTTGGATAACCCTTGGCCTTTTCCACCGGTCAACTGCATTAAATATCAAATATCAATTCCACTACATACCTCTCGTTGGAAAGCAACTGTCCTCAGTTGCAAAGATAAGAATCTGCAAATCATACTTGTCAAAAACAATGATTAGTATTCTCTGTCAAAAACATATCGCATAGGAAAAGAAAAAATGATGAAAGTAAACAACATTGCTTATGCCTGCTGTCATCCACATACTACCTATTCTAGTTTCCCATACCACTAGAATAAGCAGTATATGTTATACCCCGATGAATCAAGATATCATTGGTCACACTCATCGTTCAATAATCAATTCTCATCAGTCTCAAGTTCACTATAAATATTGTCGCAACAAAAAATCATCATATATACCCTTTTCAAATCCAAATCCAAATATCTATCAACATAAATCCAAATCCAAATATCCTTCATTTTGTATACGCAGGTAACAAAATCATACCAATTACAGTGGTGGCTAGCCACTGCAGTATGATTTTGTGATCGATGCTTCCTAAATCTGTGAATCTACACCAATAAGACGTGCTGCCTAAATCAACAAATCTGCATTTCATATAAGTTTAAAAATCATGAATCTGTAATTTATCAATGTGCTTCCTAAATCGGAAAATCTGCACCAAGATGAGTATCCACAAATTGTCTAAATCGGCGATTCTATGTGTACGTGACCAATGGACTAGACGAGGCATAAAAATATAACATTTATCACATGTGTGAGACCAATTTGGAGCATGGTTGAGTCTAGGAGGGTACTTACAAACTGTTGTTCACTATCCAGAACACCTTAGCTCACATGAGTAGCTGTATAGCTTAATGACAAATGATCGTAATGAAAAATCCTTTAAATCAATGAGAAACCATGACCATAGTAGTGTGTCAGTATTCAGCTTAGACGACAATGTTGACAAATGAAATATGAAAAGAACACTACAGCTTTTAAAATGAGTTTGCACAATAAAGTAAGGAGATGACATATCTGACTGCCTCGCATTATGGCCTGCATAGGTTTTTTTTTTTTCTGTGAATCCGTCACTGAGCTAGAGAAATGTAACAGAAACAAACGAAGACCATGAAAAAATTAATTTGATTAAGGTCAATCAAGACAGAGACTTATATTGCCAAAAATAAAAAAAAATGTGCTAAAACTAATAAAGGTAATGGTGGTGACCAGTGATATGGAATTAGATCTTCATTGTTAAGTAATATGCAACAACAATTTGACGGACATATGATGTAACATTGAAGAGAATTTGTAGAGCTACCAAAGCAAAAATCAAATTACATTATATCATTGCTAATGGGATAAACTTACATGATGGGGATAATGGATCTTGCAAATAATGATGAGAGAGAAATTTCCTTGTTTATGCTTGATAATTGCTTAATAATTCAGGTAACATTCAATTGGGGTATTGGTAGCTAAAAGTGTATCTAGTCAGAGTTTGCATTATGTTAAATTTGGACTCACAAAGGGGCCCTTTAAGTAGTTTGACTTTAACTGTCTCTACCAAAACGGGCGCATGGATAAATTTTTGCAAACAAACTCCAAAGTTGGCTGAGGTTTGACAGTTAGAATGTCCTCTTCAAGCTCTATCTGTTGATATATAACACGCCGTGAGATTCCTCATATTTTAGAGGATTCTTTTTTTGATTCACTTAGATTCTGATAGAGTTGTCACATCATAGGTGAATCAAAAAAAGAATCTCCTAAAATATGAGGAATCTCATGGCATGCTATATATCAATAGATAGAGCTTGAAGATGACATTTGAACTGTCAAACCTGTGTCAACTTTGGAGTTTGTTTGCAAAAATTTATCCATGCGTCCATTTTGGTAGAGAGAGGTAAAGTCAAACTCCTTAAAGGGCCCCTTTGTGAGTCCAAATTTCACCTAATGCATATGGTCATCATTGCTATAATATTAAGGCCTGGTGTATCGTGATGGTGAAAATGTTACCCTAGCATGTTATGATTATTCATGGTGGTTAGAAAGTATTAAAATAAACTAAGAGCCAGCAGGACCCATGAGAAGCAAATTATTATAGAGAATGCCATAATAACAGTTTATAACATCAACATGGGAGGGAATCATTGTTTTTATTTTTATTATATATATATATATGTGTGTGTGTGTGTGTGTGTATATAAATAACTCTTTGTCAAAGCTTTTAGACAAATAATTGATTGTTTATATTGTAGTAGATCCTAAAGCCTAAAAAGTAACAACTGAATAACAATGATCACTGACTGCAATCCGTTGATATTTGTTGATAGACCAATTAAAAGGAAAGAGATAGAGAGAGAGAGCCCAAGAATTGGTGTACATATCCAGCAAAGCCTCAAAAGCACGATAGCCCATGGCTATCCCGCTCATTGTGTATGTGTGTGTATGGTTACATCAACAATGGATACCTTACTCTAACTCGACATGATCACCATCTTCATCCTCTTTACCAGTCAAAGTTGCAACTAATCCCTTCGAATGTGACAGATACTACATATTTGGGTAACTAAGGCTATTTATATAAGACATATCATAATTTTACATGTAAAAGAAAATGGACAAATGACATAAAATTGACCGGCCTATTACCAATGTACAAGGAAGGTGTGCCTCATCTTAGCCTAAGGCCTGTTAAAAGAAAACGTAGTGTTGGCGATTGTATCAAGCCGAGGCAGGATTGGTCATGGTAAGCTTGGGATCTTGAATGAAGTTGGAGATTCTAGGACAAGGATTGCAATGAAACTTGAGCAGACTTAAACAATGATTGTAAAAGAAGACAATTGTTTATGCTTGGCTTCTGGAAAGATTCTAGCTCCTATCGAAAGGTATGCTTGTTGCAAAATTGCCTTAACACGGCAGATGAACAGAACTAATGTGCATATTCTGATGGTTTACCATCCACATTCAGACACTCAGACCTGCACATAGGAGCGCCATCAAGGGTCTTGATAGCCTGCAAGACAACCCACCTCCTATCCAAGTGGCGAGAATGAGGAGGCAAATTCACCTCCTCCTGCAGAATGGCACGCCCATGAAGTAGGGCGTAGAAGTGGTGAAGAGATGCACACAATATGGTCTCCACTTTGTTCCTCAGGGGTGTCAAAGACCCCTTGGGCAATGAAGGCATGCAACTGAACGATTGTCTTCCTTTCACATTGAAGTTCCTCTACGTCTAATAGGTTCACCATTAAAGGATAGAATTCATCCTTATGTGCATGTTGTCTGACAAATTGCAAAATTTGGCTGTATGTGGCCATGCCAAATACGTAAAGACCCAAACGATAAGACTCAGCCCGAGTAATGCATTCCTTCAGCGTCCGCAGTACTATTGCACAAGGAATGCCAAACATGTGCCAGTTAAGCCCTTTTGGCTCCATGTACACTACATTATTGAAGTCACTATTGAATCCACTTCCATGTGGACACCTGGTCGATAAGCAACTGCCAGTTTTAGTAAAGACACTATATCTGTTGGGAGAAGAGGGGAAGATCGATCGCTTAAAATATTCAACATAAGCTTTCAAGCAATCACCATCAAACTGTCCACCTCTTCTTCCAATTTCCAAGCACACACACTCACCTAGACTATGACACACACACACACACACACACACACACACACACACACACACACACACACACACACACACACACACACACAGAGTAAACATAGAATTGACATAGACAAGCTTGTAAGAGAGTGTAAGAGATGGAGACTAGATTAGAGAGTACACAGCAAAATAACCATAGCTTAAGAGAGTAGAGAAGAGAATCTGTAAGAGAAAGGCCTAAATCTAGCCCCAAACTCCACGGCACCTCTCTTGTGGAGTTGGTATTTAATATATTACTTTGAGTTTTTGGTGCCAAAAATTGAGGCCCCTCTTTTACAACCACTTTACTTTTGCAAATGAGTGAAGCTCATTAGTTCTTGCATGACCCATAAGGGGAGTTCCCACTACAACTATTTACAGAGCCATAGTGGCTTATTGAAATGATGTTCTAAGATACTGTGCAAATATAAAATGGCCAAGAGTAATTGCCGTCGCCTCTTCATCAACTCCCCGCATTCCACTCTACAAAATCATCATCAACTCAATTAGTAAAATAAATAGACAGCACATAATTAACCATTACGCCCAGCTATCCCAATTGCAGCTAACCACTACAACAAGAGGGTGCCCAGTCTCGTAACATCTCTCCCACTAGGGATAGAAACTGTCCTCAGTTGCTCAATAGAGAAATCAACTGGACCGTGAGTCATGGAAAGTGTGGAGAAGGTCGAAAAAGTTGCGACAAAACTTTTCAGGCATCCATTTGGCATCCTCTCTAGGGTGGCCCTTGAAAGTCAAAAGGTAATGGTTATAAACCATTCCAGTGCGTGTAGTGGTGGTCTCATGGTCAACAATTTTATCAGGGATGAGTTGCTCTTCTTAGTGAATGACATAAAATGGTAACCATCTTTTTGCAACATTTTTCAGCCTACTCAACGTCCTCTTCCTCATATGTGTATATATTTTTCTACTCTATCAAGTTATCTAGAGTAAATTCCCCCTCTTCGTTTAACCTTTGTGGCGACACATACATTGTACTCTTCCCAAAAATGTCACCTTAGTCATATATTTATATTACCACCCTTTTCTTTTTTGCTTTGTAAATAAAATTAAGCATACAATAACTAACTATCTATCCCCAAACTTTCTTACCTCTTGTGAATTAGTAGTAGAAAAATAATATATCCATCTTCCATCCCATATAGATAAATTACCATGGAAAATCAACTCTCCACTTGTCTTTACCAAAGATTATGGTCCATCTCTACAAGTCTTCTATGCCCCCTACATAGGTGGCCCAATATCTCTTAAGAATATACATATAGTTTTTCTCCTTTCAAAAAGACTCAAATTGTATATTCTTTTCACAAGCAAATAATATTGGGCCCTCCCCTATTTGTTCAAGTATCATACCCTTTTGAAAAAGCATGATTCCCCTTGGATGCATACAAGCAAAGGGCCCATACAAGAAGACTTGGAAGCAAAAGGTTCCCTAGCCTAGTGTGGACCTTCCAAACCAAATTCCTTGGTGCATGGGCATGAAGAATAGTCCAAATTCATATCAAACATGTTGAGAAGGTCAAAATTTCCTTTTGAAGTATGTCATTCCGAGCTACAGGTAAAAAGTTATGGTCAAAATAGTGTAAATCTGTCAGATTCGTAGCAAAAGGGAACTGTAAATCAAGTAAATCAAGAGGGTGAGATCTTATTTTTCCCCTACTCATCTTCTAGAAGATCAATGAGTGTTCAAGGTCACTTGCATGTGATGGGACCAACCTAAAGATGCTTTCTAAATGCCAAGATAGACAAGTTGAGATACCCCGCAGGAGCCACCCGTAGGGTCTCATGGTGGGGCCCACCTACATTATGCACCCCTATGGAGCCTTCACGGTCTAAAATGATATTTTTGGTGAATAAATAGTCCCTTTTATGTCCAATATTCAATGAGTGGTCAAAGGACACTTAATTAGGGCTAATCACTCACCCTAATTAAGTGTAGCATAATCCCACTCCTACACAACTATAAATAGCCCCCCTTGGAGAGACTCAAGGACACACACCTATATTTTCAACTTCATGTTGTTCTTGATAAATAGTAGAGAAACCCCCAACTCTCCCTCTTTCACATCCTCCCTCCTAACCCTCCTCTTTGGAGGAAGTGCAACTCTATCCTCCACTCTTTCTATTCTACAATCTCTTACATCCATCAACCCAATAAATCATTGTAGCACCTCAATAACTTGTAAATACATCATGATCTCTCTCATGGTTATGTTAATGATCATTAAATCATCTTCAAACAATCAAGTGTCACAATTCGTGATGGTTAGCCAGCGTCTGTCTACCCCTTAAAAGGTGTGCGAGAAATCAAGTAAGTGTTCTACTCTCAATTTACCATTGGTTTGTTTTCTCCACACTTATTCAATTAGTCTAAAGAAAATTCTCACTCCAACTCTCTTTTGCTTCATTACATATGCATGTGGATACTCTCATGGTGATTTTATTTGTCACGGCATTGCATAGATGGAGATGAGCTCTCTATGCAAAGTGTGTCAGTTCGATGTAGTTGATTCTCTTGTGTGTTTGAGAGGCAGGTTTTGTGCGCATGATTTTTTTGATGAGTGCTTGAGAGAGGAGGAGTTTGGATGTATCATGGGTATTCTTATGGGGAGAAGGTGAATGCTATTCCACAAATTGCATATTTACATTTGATGCACGACATTGGGTTGCATAATCGTTGATGGTGTCAAGTGTCCAAAGTGTACGTAGAGTAAGGGTTCTCAAAGTGTGTTGCGTGAGTGGGTGAGTGCAAATGTTATTTTGATTGGTTTCCTTCTCCACTCCCAAAAGAAGGTGGTGCCCCAAGTAGTGTGCGTACCTCTTTACGAACATTTTGTGAGGGTAGGCCCATTGGTTTGGTTTAGAGGCCCCATTTCAAAAAGCTCGCCCTTATTGGTCTACAAGTGATGGTGGGTCTTCATAAATGTGGTGTGTAGGTAGGGGTCCTCGAAATGGGCATAAAAGACTAATGTGAAAGGCATTGTGAATGTGCCAATGTGCAGGTAGGTCTAAACGAAAAGAAACATCATTAATGACAGCTGAAATTTTGAAAGGTCCATAAAAACGAGGAGCAAGCTTAACAAAGACATTAGTATCAACAGTTTTGATCCTTCGTTTTTCGATGCGAAGTAAAACATGATCACCTTCTTTGAATTGGTGTGACTTGCGGTGCTTGTTAGCATGCTTGGTGTAAAGTTCTTGCGAGTGTTTAATGGTAGAATGCACACTTGCATAAATATCATGAAAGTCAGTAGTGAAATCATCAGCGGCAGGCACAACATTAGAAATACGTGAAGCAGGAGTAGGAAGTGAGTGACCATATACAATTTCAAATGGAGATTTACCCATGGCAGTGTGAGTGGTGTTGTTGTAGGCAAATTGCAAAATATCTAGGTAATCATCCCATTTCTTAGGTTGAGAAGAAACATAAGCCTTTAACAAGTCAATAATAGTGTGGTTGGTGACTTCGGTTTGACCATTAGATTCAGGATGAAATGCAGAAGTGAAGTCAAGTGTAGTGCCAAGATTTTCAAATACAGTAGTCCAAAAAGCACTACAAAATTTTGAGTCTCGATCAGAAATAATCACTTTAGGCAAACCATGATGTGGAAAAACAGTCTTCAGAAACAAAAGTGCAGCTTGATGTGCTGTGAGTGTTTTCTTACATGGAACAAAGTACGCTTGTTTAGAGAAACGATCAATAATAGTCCATATCGTGTCATGTTTGTGTGTTGTGAGTGGGAAACCAGTAACAAAATCCATGGAAATATGTTCCCAAGGTCTTTCAGGAATGGGGAGAGGGTGTAAAAGTCCCAATTTCTTACCTGTAGCTGCTTTGATTTTTTGACAAATCAAACAAGTTGACAGATACTGTTTAACATCCATTCTCATATTAGGCCAATAGAAATCACGACATAAATTTTGAAAAGTTGCAGCAAATCCTCTATGTTCAGCATAAGGTGGTTTGTGCAATTCTTTAATAATTAATGTACGAAAAGGTTTAGTCACACACAATTTTTGTTTGAAATAAAGGAAGTTTTCTTGAATAGTGTATTCGAGAAATGTGTGTACAGAATTATCAAGCATGTGCAACCATGTCGTTTTGAAGTCATCATCATGTGCATAAGTGTCAGGCATAGTGTCAAAGGAAGTTCCCGTAATGGTTGATAGATGATTAAGTGAGGTTCTTCTACTCAAAGCATCAGCTACAACGTTTTCTTTACCAGGTTGGTATTGAATGTTGGGCTGGAAACTTTGAATAAAAGCGGCCCACTTAATATGTCTATCATCTATTAAGGGCTGAGAAAGTAAATATTTGATACTTTGTTGATCAGTTTTAATGATCAAGTCAGTACCCATTACATAGTGTTTCCAGATTTTCAATGCATGTACCACATCAGTCAACTCTTTATCATAAGTACTGAACTTTGTTTGAGATGGTTTGAATTTACGACTTTCGAAAGCAATTGGATGGTTATCTTGCATAAGGACTGCACCGATACCTTTTCCACTAGCATCAGTGACTACCACAAAGAATGGTCTTTCAAAATCAGGCAATTGCAATACAAGTGCATTAGTCAAAGCATGTTTAAGTGCATTGAATGAGCTTTCTTGCAAATCAGTCCATTCATAAGGCGTGTTTTTCTTCAATAAGAGAGTCAAATAATGTGCTTTGTAAGAAAAATTACGAACAAATTTCCTGTAATAGCTACAAAGACCAATAAAAGATCGTAGCTCATGCAAGTTTTTGGGTCTAGGCCAGGATTGAATGGCTTCAATTTTCTTTGGATCGACATGTATTCCCTTACCGATACAATATGTCCCAAATATTCAATTTTAGATTGGAAAAATGAACTCTTTTCAGGATTCAAATACAAGTGATTTTGTGCAAGCAGATCAAATACACGTGTTAAATGCTGCTTATGCTCTGCTTCAGATTTATTGAATACCAAAATGTCATCAAAAAATACAATCACAAAATCTTGATGGTCAATGAAAATGCGATTCATCATGCGTGTGAATGTAGCTGGTGCATTTGTCAAACCAAATGGCATGACAAGAAATTCATAGTGTCCAGTTTGTGTTCTGAAAGCAGTTTTGTAGACATCATGTTCAAACATTTTGACTTGGTGATATCCTGATTTAAGGTCAATTTTGCTAAAGATGTGTGCCCCTTTCATTTTGTCTAATAGGTCATCCACTCTAGGAATTGGAAACCTATTCTTAATGGTGATCTTGTTTAAAGCTCGGTAGTCGATACACATACGAAAGGTTCCATTTTTTTCTTGACAAGAAGTACTGGAGCTCCGTATGGTGAACTACTAGGTCGGATTAGGCCTCGGTCAAGTGAATCAGTGATTTGAGTTTGTATTTCCCTGTGTGCAGTAGGATTTACATGATAAGGTTCTCTACAAGGAGGTTCACTACCCGGTATGATGTCAATTTTGTGGTCTTCGGGACGTGATGGTCGAATTCCAGGTCGCAGATCATGCATGAAACAATCTTTAAATTGTGAGAGAAATTCATCGTGTGTGGAATGATGTGAAGTTTCAGTTTCAGCAAAAATTTGATTTACCAATACTAGATATGTTTTCCCTTGTTTTCGAATTGCTCGTTTGGCTTGAGTGTGAGAGAGAAGTGGAAATTTTTGTTGTACCAGTGTTGCTTGGATGGACAAAGTTTTATTATTATGAGTGAGAGACATTGTACGTGTTTTATAATTAATCAACGGGTCAAATTCATGACGAAATGGCATTCCTAAAATCATATCAAGACCATGCAATGGTGCTACCAAAAATGTACGTGCTTGTGTGAATTCACCAATGTAAACTTCAACAGTGACTTGAGTTTTACAATTAAAACATTGATTATTAAAAACAATTTTGACCTTATGAGGTAATGAAATTTCAGAGAGTGATATTTGCTATGCCAATCGTGTGGAAATGAAATCATGGCTACTACCATCATCTAGTAGAACGGTGACATTTTCACCCTTAACAGTGCCTTGCACTTTAAACAAAGTGTGAGGAGATATAGGAGTACCTGAGGATGGATTGTCATCGTTATCATAATCAGGATCATATCCCTCACCGTAGTTAACTTCCACTTCGTTGTCGTGAGTTATAGCATCTTCGATGAGGTTAAGAGTAGCTCCGTTGGGGCGGTTGTTGTTGAAGGGTTTTTGATTTGAATTTTTGTTGACTCCATTGGAATGGCTATTGGATTGACCATTGCCCTTAGCATGACCATTTAGGCACTTGTCTGCATAGTGACCATATTGAAAGCATTTAAAACACTTCACCTTTTTGTTACCATTAGAATTTGGAGGGGAACGCTGGTTGAAAGGATGTTGGTTGCCTCGTTGTTGAGTGTTGTTGTGGTTGTTGCTTGTATGAGGTTGAGCAGTGGTAGGAGGATTGTCAAATCTTCGTCTTTTGAAAAAGGTACGACTTTGGTGTTTGCTTCTGTCAAAGTTAGGAGAAAAAGGAGGTCTCTTGTTGCGGTTAGTGTTAGCAGGTTGATCAGTGTGAGCTGAATGTCCACCTTTCTTCTTTTCTGCGTTGAGAGCCAAATTATTGACCTTTGATAGAGAATCTGGTTCGAACATATCTACCTCAACACTAATTTGTAGTGCCAAGCCTGATATGTACTTTCGCTTCAATTTCCTGCGACTAACATGTTCAATAGCTTGCAATTGAATTAGACAATTCCAAAAACGGTCAGTGTAACCCTGTACATTTTCATTTCTACCCTGTTGAATTAAATCCCATTGACGTCGTGCCTTAGCTTTGTACTTTGTGGACAAAAATTGGGGTAAAAACACTTTTTTAATGCATTCCATGTGCGTGGTCTTCTTCCATGTTGTTTGGTGGCGTTCCACCACAATGCAGCGCTGCTAGTGAGATGATTGGATGCACACTTTACCATTTCACGCTCGAGAAAGTCTTCATCATGAAAATAGTCATCTAGTTGACTAACCCATGCTAGAACCGTGCTAGCATCTTTAGTGCCATCAAATTCTTTGAAAGTGAAGGCTTTTCTGCTAATTTTGTTTTTCTTGGGTGTCGGTGCAGATTCGGTGCGTGTAGAATGCAATAATTTATCTTCAAGTTCTTGCCTTCGCATGCGTTCATATGTGAGTGACTGCTGCAAATTTTGAAGTTGCTCTGCAATCGTGGGGGCATGAGGAAGATGTGCCATGATTGCGTGCTTTTCTTTTTTTTCTTTTTCCTTTTTTTAATTATTTTTCCTTTTTTATTTATTTAATAAATAATTAATTGGTTATGCTTAAAAAGGCTATTTGGTGATATTTGCAAGTGTAATCAGCTGAGAAAGAGCGGTGGCATCCAGTCCAGAATGGCGATGCGCTAGGAAATTGCCAGAGAAGTAGACGGTCCGACGGTGTGTCACCAAGCCAGTTGAATTTTACAGCGTCCAGTCTACCTTACCCCAAAATATCTTTGTTGCAAAAATATTTGGCAACTGTGGAAATCTCCCGTGCCAATACCAACCCTTTGACTTGAAAGAGGGGAAACTCGAGCTTCTCGGACTTACCTCGGTGATTGTCCCTCCATTTCTTGATGGCACTTTATTAGTTCGATACTTTTTGGGAGACAACGACCGAACGGGGAAGTGCCAATTGAGTTGGAAGACTGATTTAGGGAAGGTAGGAGGTGTAGCTCATTAAGTAGATGCAGTGAACTTGGGTAGAACGGTGTGAATGGGGGTTAGCAAGGCTTTTGTGTGATTTTTTTGTTTATAATTCCATTGGGCGGCCGGTCACTGGCTTTTAATTTAAACCTCACCTTTTTAATAAAAGGTGTGAAAGCATGGCTAAAACATGGTCGACAGCATGCAGGCAGCCGAAAACGACGGGATGAGAGGGAGATGGAGATGCAGCTCCCTGTATGGGCCGTTTTGATCTTTGCAGAAAGGAGAACTTTCGCTCAGCAGCCCAAGGCGACCTCGTACAGATGCAGTTACGGCCGTTTTGGTGCAGTGCAGAGCTTCCCTTTTCTCGGCTCAGGAGATCATTCCCATTGTCAATCTTCCGACAACTCAACGTTGAGTTAGTTGATTGGGTGCAACTTTCCTCCCAAACTTCGCTCCCCGATTTTTGTCAAGGTCTTCTTGGCCTCTTCAACCCCTTCTCTCTTTTCTTCGACCTTCGAGTCTTCAAGAGAAAATTTCAAAGCCTTGCCGATTTCAAAGCCTTGCCAATTTCAAAGGCTTGCCGATTTCAAGGGCTTGTCGATTTTTGAATTGTGGTCGACATAGCTTTCCTTGATCTTTGCTCGGATTCTACAACTCCTTCAATCTACTTTCTTCTTGCTTTCACAGTCCACAAGGATTAAGCATTAGAATTGAAAGTGAATTACCATCATTTGGGTCATTATGAAGCCGAGTTGAAAATCAGTCGTTGAATAGCCACCAATTAACAAGCGAGTTTTCTTCTGCAATTTCGATCAATTATACTTTGAATTTTTCCACGAGTCCTTGAATTGCAAAATCGATAAATTGCAATTGGGATTTTGTCGATTAGAGGAACTCCTTCTTAAAATTGCAATCTGGTGACGATTAATCCTCGAACCTGATGCTCTGATACCACTGTTGGGAGAAGAGGGGAAGATCGACCACTTAAAATATTCAACATAAGCTTTCAAGCAATCACCATCAAACTGTCCACCTCTTCTTCCAATTTCCAAGCACACACACTTACCTACACTATGACGCGCGCACACACACACACACACACACACACACACACACACACACACACACACACACACACACACACACACACACACACACACACACACACACACACACACACACACACACACACACACAGTAAACATAGAATTGACATAGACAAGGTTGTAAGAGAGTGTAAGAGATGGAGACTAGATTAGAGAGTACACAGCAAAATAACCATAGCTTAAGAGAGTAGAGAAGAGAATTTGCAAGAGAAAGGCCTAAATCTAGCCCCAAACTCCATGGCACCTCTCTTGTGGAGTTGGTATTTAATATATTACTTTGAGTTTTTGGTGCCAAAAATTGAGGCCCCTCTTTTACAACCACTTTACTTTTGCAAATGAGTGAAGCTCATTAGTTCTTGCATGACCCATAAGGGGAGTTCCCAATACAACTATTTACAGAGCCATAGTGGCTTATTGAAATGATGTTCTAAGATACTGTGCAAATATAAAATGGCCAAGAGTAATTGCCGTCGCCTCTTCATCAACTCCCCGCATTCCACTCTACAAAATCATCATCAACTCAATTAGTAAAATAAATAGACAACACATAATTAACCATTACGCCCAGCTATCCCAATTGCAGCTAATCACTACAACAGGAGGGTGCCCAGTCTCGTAACAACAATATCATCCAAGTGGAATTTTGTTGAAGGGAGCACATGATCGTGAGGGAAGGGACAAAGCCTGCTTGGAGTAGACCCTACATCATCCTTCAACAACAAATGAGTAAGGTCTCCGACCCCGAGCTAAATGAACACCATTGTACCATGAAACAATCATAATGGAAAAAGTTACTATTTTTAGCAGTTTTTCAAAATCTGTCGATGCCATGATGTTTAGAATGTCATAAAGCTTCCACAAGTGAATTAAAATAATTTTTGTGAAAAGATTCCAAAACTAGTAATTTTTTTGGTCACCTGACCCGTCTAGTTTTAACCGTCTTGAAAAACTGCACCCGTATCCCGAATTTGAAAAAAATGCATTTTCGAACACCGGGGACTGCTAAATTTGGTAGGTAATTGGAATTATGCACCTTAGTTCTAGCTTAGCATAGCAAGTTTTGGCATCAAAATCTGATTAGAATTGCCCGTCTATGATTAAAAACAATTTTGTCTAAGGTTGTGCATGGAGGCACCGGGGCTCGGGAGCTGTGTGGGAACCGGCTCCAGGCCACTGCTGAGTTGATATGGCAGGTAGAGGGCGCCCTCACACACAGATAGGGCTCGTGGGCTACTTTACCATCTTGAGAGATAGTGAGTGAGTGAGTTAGAATAGCAAATGGGACACTTTGCAGTCCATGCACCCCAATGCAAGTAACCCTGCCCATGAAGGCTTGAGTGGACTTCAGACCAGCATAGCAGGTGATTTCAAAATTTTGAGCTTGTGAGCCTATATAAGAGCATGCTTACACACACACAAACAGGTATATTCTCACACACACACACACACACACTAAGTACACACACACACACACACTCCTACACACACACACACACACACACACACACACACACACACACACACACACACACACACACACACACACACACACACACACACACACACACACACACACTCCTACACACACCTTGAGGAGGTGCTGCTAGGAGACATAGTCTATGGAAGAGGAGCTACGAGGCAAGGTGCTGCCCGTTTCTCGTCTCAAGGAGGCCCTTGCATCAGAATTTTGAGAGGAATTCAGCCTTAACCTTGGTAATTTTCGATTTAATTCATTCTTGTTGTAATTCACTCTCTAATATCCTCTTAATTCCGCATCTAGTAGGCATAATCATAGTCAAAATACTCATTAGATACTCTCTAATTCTCCGTATCCATGATCTATTGCATAAATCTTAATCTAATTAGTAATCATGCAAGCAAATTAGTCACTCTTAATCATAGTTTAATGCATGTATAAGGAATCATCCACTAGTCACAGTTGTGATAAAAAATCAAGTCAGCTTTGAGGTGGGAATGGTCCATTGCATTCTATTACTCCATAATGTGTAAATAATTAAATTAGAATCAATTGCTCATGGATTAAGATTTAATTAGGGGAAATTAATCCATCATTAATCATTAAAAAGGGAGAAATCCTCTCATCTATGCATACATTAAATCTGCAATTCTCTACTTGCATTAAGAAGTGATTAAGCACGTCTATTTCATCTCTAGTAGAGCTGATTAAGTAAAAAAATGAAATTCATAATTATCTAGGTCAAGTAATTAACCTTAGGGCCTATTCCCATAGAACAAGTATGGTGTTATCGGGATTCTCTATGTCTTGAAGTAAGTCTAACCTCTCGTACAAGGGGATTTTCTTATTGAAACTAATCCGTCATCATGGTTGTATGTTACTCTCGAATGTTAGCTCTCTTTTTCCAAGTTGTCAATTAAGTAGTGAGTATAAAATGGCCCCTGTAAAGAGAACTCGTTTCGGTGGTTCACACGAGCGTGAGGCGGGGACAAGCAACACTAATGGAAAGGGAAAAGCTCCCATGGTCGACCAAGTACCGGCCATCTCATGGAGCAGTGACAAGGAAATTGTGGAGGTAGGTCATGTTTTAATTCAAGTTTGTTAAAACAACATTGCATTCGATAAGGTAGGATGAAAAACACATTTCCCAACATGTTGGAAATCAACGGAAACGACGTCATTTAAATTAATTGTATTTTATATTCAAGTAGGAAAGAATGCTTTTGGAAGATACTGTTTGAAGTAGGAAAGATTGGTTGCTAGGAAAAATTTAGCTCAGCTAGTTCAATTTCAATTCCAATGTTGATCTAGTCCAAACCCCCTCTTGATCACAGGGGGCAGCTCGCGAAGTTATTCACAGGACCTAGAGTTCCTGGTTAAGGGCTCTTGAATCCACGACTACTGGTTAAGCGGTGGATATCCACGACTGCTGGTTAAGCGGTGGAAGTCCACGAATGTTGGTTAAGTGGTGGACAACCTAGTTGTATGGGCAACTAGACGACAACGGGTGGAGTAAACACTCGCTGGGGGATTTCGTGCCTCCAGAGCATTGGAACTTTAAATGAATGAGTTTTTGAGTAAAATTTTTACTAGAGTTACTGTCTTGGTGCCGCTTTGCAATACTGGTTGAAGGGCTGTATTAAGGAACTTGTGAACCGGAACTTAATCAATGAACTTATGTGTTGAACAACCATGTGTGGTAGTAATTATGTATCAAAGGAAGTGTGATTATGGGGTGGAAAGTGGGGACTTGGCTCAGGTTGCCAATGCCTATGAGAAGGGTGGTCTCGATTGGTTGGGAACTCTCCGTCCCCATAAGTGCAATAAGAACGTTAGTATTACTCATTGCCCCTAGAGCGGTAAGTTCTCAAGTGTATGTGCCTCTAAAACATGGGGAAAAAGGCACTCGGGACTTCTCTCCTCTTGGAAGGTGGGTCTTAGGATCGCTAGATAAGTTAATCACGCTTCCCCATGCAGAGTGGAACTAGATCTCAATGATAGTAGGATTGAACTCTATTCACTTTGTGATGAGAGATCGTCCGCTAGATGAACCATAAACCACTTTTTTTGCTTCCGTTGTAGATCTAGTGGCCACCAAGTTTACCATCAGATCCGTCGTTTGAGACGACGGGGTGGGGACCTCACACCTGGTATCAGAGCTATAGGTTTACGAACTGGAAAATGATGTTGTTTGAAATTTTAAAAAAATAAGGGATAGTAGGATAGCTCGTAGTGAAAGCTTGACCTTGATGTTTCCCAGAATAATGACATTGGATTTGTCTAGTGGATTGTCTCCTGAGTGATGTTAAAGAGTTTTACTCATTGAGCTTGTTGGGATTCAGTGGGTTCCACATGATGTTTTTTGAGAAGTCGTTGGTGCGACTAGTGCTGCGGGCAGGTAGCCTATTGATGCACATAAAGTTATAAGTATGAATCAAAGTTCTCGAATAAAGTTTTTACCATTATTTATCGGAAAATTTTGGATGTATTCAATGGAATTTAAACTAATGGTGGGATGGTTAAATCCTTTGTGATAGTTGTACAGATTAAGTAGGCTGGTTAAGCCCAAAAAGTTAAATTTCTTCTTGAGTATGGAAAAGCCTAGGTTCATTTGAGAAGAGTGCTATAGTAATAAGTTTTATACCATTGGATAGGTTCCGTCTACTGCGCTATATACCGCCATTCAGGAGAAAAAGCTTCTCCTTAAGCAAGCTCAGCCTCCAACCTTTAAAGGCGAAGGGGTTAATGTGGAGAGAGATTCGGGAGTATGGATGGAAGCAATGGACGACTATTTCGAAGCTGCAAGAACTCAACCCAACAACCAAACCATGCTTGCAATGTTCTGCTTGTCTGGCGATGCCAAGATCTGGTGGAAACAACATTGCAGGGACTTGGATATCAAGGGATCTTCCCAGTCATGGGAAGACATCAAGGCTGTTGTGATGGAGCGATACTTACCACCCGCTCACAAAGCCTTGAAGATGAATGAGTTTTTCTCACTTCGATAGATGTCTTCTTCCGTCGAAGAATACTACTTGAAGTTCGTCACACTTCGGAGATATGCTCCTAGGATGACAATGGAACAACAAGTAGCACGGTTCTGTCAAGGACTCATCAACCCCTTGAACAACCGACTAGAAGCTCTCAGGCCAGCAACTCTGCAAGATGCCTTGATAAGGGCCAAACCGTTAGCTAAAGAGATTCAGAGGACTACCCAAGATAGTCAATACTATTTTCCAAAGAGGCCCAGGCCAGACAACTGGAGTAAAAGACCAATCAACCCTACATACGACCATCGTCTGGTAGTAGCTACTACGGCAGCTACTGAGTTTCCCAATATAAGATGCTTTGAGTGCCAGGAGTATGGACATTACAAAAGCCGATGTCCAAAAAGGATTTCCCAAACATCCTGTGCTAATAATGTACCTCTGAACGTCAACGGGTGAGGTCAACCAAATGGAAGAGGAGGCCGAGGAAGAGGAAACATAGGACAAGGAAGTGGAGCTTTCGCTAATGCCGCAGTGAGACAACCAACTGTGGGTGACGAAGCTAATGAGAGAGCAGCTATGTATGCTACAACTGCTAATCCTAGCGAGCAATAATTCAAGCACCAGGATCTCATCAAAGTTCAACAGAATAAGACGCATAAAGCTAAAGACCATTCTATTATCAAAGGATGACTTTACTTTCGACAAGGGATATATATACCTAAGTAGTTAGCATAAAATTTACCCAGATGTATTCTTGAGATGAGGACATCTCAAATTATTCACGTTGGAGAGGATGTAAGGTCTCTGACCCCGAGCTAAAAGAACACCATTGTACCATGAAACAATCATAATGGAAAAAGTTACTACTTTTAGCATTTTTTCAAAATCTGTCGATGCCATGATGTTTAGAATGTCATAAAGCTTCCAAAAGTGAATTAAAATAATTTTTGTAAAAAAAATCCAAAAATAGTAAGTTTTTGGTCACCCGACTCATCTAGTTTCAACCGTCTCGAAAAACTGCACCCGTACCTCGAATTTGAAAAAAATGCATTTTCGAACACCGGAGGCTGCTAAATATGGCAGGTACTCCGGATTATGCACCTTAGTTCTAGCTTAGCATAGCAAGTTTTGGCATCAAAATCTGATTAGAATTGTCCGTCTAGGATTAAAAACAATTTTTCCTAAGGTTGTGCGGGGAGGCACCGGGGCTCGGGAGCTGTGTGGGAACCGGCTCCAGGCCACTGCTGAGTTGAGATGGCAGGTAGAGTGCGCCCTCACACACAGATAGGGCTCGTGGGTTACTTTCCCATCTTGAGAGATAGTGAGTGAGTGAGTTAGAATAGCAAATGGGACACTTTGAAGCCCATGCACCCCATGCAAGTAACCCTGCCCATGAAGGCTTGAGTGGACTTCAGACCAGCATAGCAGGTGATTTCAAAATTTTGAGCTTGTGAGCCTATATAAGAGCATGCTTACACACACACAAACACGTATATTCTCACACACACACACACACACACACTAAGTACACACACACACACACACTCCTACACACACACACACACACACACACACACACACACACACACACACACACACACACACACACACTCCTACACACACCTTGAGGAGGTGCTGCTAGGAGACATAGTCTATGGAAGAGGAGCTACGAGGCAAGGTGCTGTCCGTTTCTCGTCTCAAGGAGGCCCTTCCATCAGAATTTTGAGAGGAATTCAGCCTTAACCTTGGTAATTTTCGATTTAATTCATTCTTGTTGTAATTCACTCTCTAATATCCTCTTAATTCCGCATCTAGTAGGCATAATCATAGTCAAAATACTCATTAGATACTCTCTAATTCTCCGTATCCATGATCTATTGCATAAATATTAATCTAATTAGTAATCATGCAAGCAAATTAGTCACTCTTAATCATAGTTTAATGCATGTTTAAGGAATCATCCACTAGTCACAGTTGTGATAAAAAATCAAGTCAGCTTTGAGGTGGGAATGGTCCATTGCATTCTATTACTCCATAATGTGTAAATAATTAAATTAGAATCAATTGCTCATGGATTAAGATTTAATTAGGGGAAATTAATCCATCATTAATCATTAAGAAGGGAGAAATCCTCTCATCTATGCATACATTAAATCTGCAATTCTCTACTTGCATTAAGAAGTGATTAAGCACGTCTATTTCATCTCTAGTAGAGCTGATTAAGTAAAAAAATGAAATTCATAATTATCTAGGTCAAGTAATTAACCTTAGGGCCTATTCCCATAGAACAAGTATGGTGTTATCGGGATTCTCTATGTCTTGAAGTAAGTCTAACCTCTCGTACAAGGGGATTTTCTTATTGAAACTAATCCGTCATCATGGTTGTATGTTACTCTCGAATGTTAGCTCTCTTTTTCCAAGTTGTCAATTAAGTAGTGAGTATAAAATGGCCCCTGTAAAGAGAACTCGTTTCGGTGGTTCACACGAGCGTGAGGCGGGGACAAGCAACACTAATGGAAAGGGAAAAGCTCCCATGGTCGACCAAGTACCGGCCATCTCATGGAGCAGTGACAAGGAAATTGTGGAGGTAGGTCATGTTTTAATTCAAGTTTGTTAAAACAACATTGCATTCGATAAGGTAGGATGAAAAACACATTTCCCAACATGTTGGAAATCAACGGAAACGACGTCATTTAAATTAATTGTATTTTATATTCAAGTAGGAAAGAATGCTTTTGGAAGATACTGTTTGAAGTAGGAAAGATTGGTTGCTAGGAAAAATTTAGCTCAGCTAGTTCAATTTCAATTCCAATGTTGATCTAGTCCAAACCCCCTCTTGATCACAGGGGGCAGCTCGCGAAGTTATTCACAGGACCTAGAGTTCCTGGTTAAGGGCTCTTGAATCCACGACTACTGGTTAAGCGGTGGATATCCACGACTGCTGGTTAAGCGGTGGAAGTCCACGAATGTTGGTTAAGTGGTGGACAACCTAGTTGTATGGGCAACTAGACGACAACGGGTGGAGTAAACACTCGCTGGGGGATTTCGTGCCTCCAGAGCATTGGAACTTTAAATGAATGAGTTTTTGAGTAAAATTTTTACTAGAGTTACTGTCTTGGTGCCGCTTTGCAATACTGGTTGAAGGGCTGTATTAAGGAACTTGTGAACCGGAACTTAATCAATGAACTTATGTGTTGAACAACCATGTGTGGTAGTAATTATGTATCAAAGGAAGTGTGATTATGGGGTGGAAAGTGGGGACTTGGCTCAGGTTGCCAATGCCTATGAGAAGGGTGGTCTCGATTGGTGGGGAACTCTCCGTCCCCATAAGTGCAATAAGAACGTTAGTATTACTCATTGCCCCTAGAGCGGTAAGTTCTCAAGTGTATGTGCCTCTGAAACATGGGGAAAAAGGCACTCGGGACTTCTCTCCTCTTGGAAGGTGGGTCTTAGGATCGCTAGATAAGTTAATCACGCTTCCCCATGCAGAGTGGAACTAGATCTCAATGATAGTAGGATTGAACTCTATTCACTTTGTGATGAGAGATCGTCCGCTAGATGAACCATAAACCACTTTTTTTGCTTCCGTTGTAGATCTAGTGGCCACCAAGTTTACCATCAGATCCGTCGTTTGAGACGACGGGGTGGGGACCTCACAAAATGAGGTGAAGGTACTGTGTGAAGATCTTCGAGTGTTGGGCGAGCCGGAGTTTAAGCAGTTGCTGAAGTTTGAAGCCCATTTTGCGCCAAACCCTGCTCTTCCTTCAAGCGCCCGAGCGGAGGTTCATGTTGTCCCTACATGCATGACTTGAGAACGAGGACAGAGAGAGTTGAATTGTGACAGGGGAGAAAGAGGGCGAGTTGGTAGATAGGAAGTGTGTGTGTGTGTGTGTGTGTGTGAGAGAGAGAGAGAGAGAGAGAGAGAGAGAGAGAGAGAGAGAGAGAGAGAGAGAGAGAGAGAGAGAGAGAGAGAGAGAGAGAGAGAGAGAGAGCTGTAGTATCGGGTCGGTAGAGATGAAGCGTCGCCAGTAGGTAGTATAGAGATACGTGTTGGTCACCGTGTGGGTAGTTGCAGGATGATCTGTAGCCACCATCACGAGTGAGAGAGAGAGAGAGTCGGTCGTCATGCTACGCATTGTAGAGGATTGCAATGTGTCCAAATACGGCTACTCACAGACCTTAAGGTCTACACACCGATGCATGCCAACTAGAATTAATAAAAAGTGATGTTAAATAGAGGTGCTCCTATCTGCTAACTAAATCCACGCATGGCAAGAAAGGCAGCACATACGTAGAGAGGGAGAGAATTTGTGGCACCAGCAATTATAGAGCCTTTACACATGCTTTGTGGGCATGCAATAATCTGTGTTGCATGGCCATTGGCAGCTAAGTTGGTGCAGTACGTGTGGTTCATAATTTGCATGGCAAGGGTTACTTGCTGTAGATGGTTGTGGACGAATAGTGGCTTTAGCTGAATGCATTGACGCACCGACAGGCTCTCGATATGGATGAAGTTTTCTTAATGGAATAGCATAAGGCAGCAGTAGGGACTATTGTCAAAGGTGAGGCATGCATTGTGTGCTGCTCTCATGCCCTCCATATGGCGTGTTGTTTGTTAGCTGCTATAGCTCTTGTCTCATGAGATTCTTTAGCACACCCCCTTCCATGTGCTCTCACGCTAAGCTTCTCTGTTGCCAAGCTTCTCACGCCATTGAGATTGCAACAGAGATGGAGTTCACTTGATTGTGGTAAATGGGCCATCCATTGGGGCTTGAGTCAAGAATTAGTATGCAGGTCTACGAGATCTCTTAGAGGCACCCAAATCTTATTATTCCAATTGTTACCTCAATTCCCTCGGTCTTCTTGAATAATAGGTCATGAATTCAAAACTCATCAAACAAATTTTGGACGCCTCTCTTCATATCTTCATCTGATGTCAAAACTTCTCTACTTCTTTGTCACTTGAGATTTTTCCTTTGATGTTGAAGCTTTTCTTATTCTTTGCTCCATGCTAATTTGTATTAATCAAACTCCTAATCAAGCTAATCTTATTTTGACTGAATCACATAAGCATTCTATGCACATATGGGAATAAAACAGTCATGCTAAGCATCATGCTGATAAAATAAGTAAAGTAAGAAAACTTAGTTGTGAGATGTGATTCATCACCATGCTCATCATGAGCATGTTTCTAGCACCACCAGGAGAATTTTTTCAAGCTCTGATACCACTGAATAGCCGGAAGCATGGTTGCCCTGCATAATACCCGAAATAGCACACTGCAAGCCATAAAACAGAATAATCGACATACTTGGCAGATCTCGTAGCACAAGATCAAAGCTGTAAGCGAACACACACACACACACACACACACACACACACACACACACACACACAGAGCGAGAGAGAGAGAGAGAGAGAGAGAGAGAGAGAGAGAGAGAGAGAGAGAGAGAGAGAGAGAGAGAGAGAGAGAGAGAGAGAGAGAGAGACTGCAACAGTGCATGTGCAGGCGCACCTCCTAGAGCGGAGTGCTACGTTGGCACACCGAGAGAGAGAAGAGAGGAGAGGAGAATAACACAGACACTAGGTGCAATCTACCCCCGTGCAAGAGTGAGCATTTTCCTCTTGCACATATCTATTTATAGATTAATGAATGCTTGAATGAATACATATTGACCGGCGAGGAAATAATTGGCCATGTCTCATAAAGAGCACTTACATGATAATATATATTATCCTTTCGCATAACCCTTGGCCTTTTCCACATGTCAGTTGCATAAAATATCAAAATATCAATTCACTACATACATACCAAAACCATTCCTTGAACATTTGTTTGAATCCTTTGAATGGACTCAAATTCTGGCTAACGTGGATGTATGTATTAATGAATCTTCAACTTCATACTTTTGCGATGAAGAGGGCTATGATATAGTCCCCATTCAAATGGTATCTAGTGAGAGGATCAAGGAGAAACAGGTCTTCTCTAATCACTATTACAATGCTACAAACAACTGGGAAGAAGAACCAAGTACAATAGAGGGATTGAACTCTGTGAAGGAGCAAGTAAGACCCAAGATTCTACTCAAAGGAGGGAAATAAAGATTTTTTGAGTTTCCAAACCAACACCGAAGACGAAAACAAAGATACCAAAAAAAACAAGACCATAACTTAAGAAAGAAGACTAACGGCCATTGAAAACCAAAACTCAACTCTTGATGAAAGTGAATGCAATAGACTACATAAAAGACAAGATAACTAGAAGATATCCAAATGTAGAGCATGCAAAGATACAAAACCAAACAAAACCAAGGTCAATTAAATCGGATATTGTCAAAGGAAAAGAACCTCTGATGACCAAAACGGAACAAAAAGCAAAATTCAACGAACTGAAACAAACCTTGAAAGAAGTATGGACCACAGAAATGGAATCCGATATTGATAAATCGGAAAAAATTAGTGTTTTAATGCATTATAAGAAATACACTTTACAAGATTGCTGGCTCATTGTAGTGCAACCCTTGTGACAATCAATAGAATTGGGAAAGTCCTTTGAAGGGACAAAAAACGCCAAACGAATTGACCTTGTAGAGCATAGAGAAGAGCCAAAACCGGCATACATAGCCAAGGATCTATCACAAGAAAAAGAGGAGATTCTCACAAGAACAGAATACGTGCATTGTCTTATAAAGATGTCAAAGGGGTGGATCCTGCCATATCCCATCATACTATCTTATGAGAGATGATGCTAAGCCAAGTAGACAAAGAACATACACCTATAATGAGACCTTTGCGAAGAAAATCAAGGAAGAGATAGAGAAACTCAAGGAGGCTGAGTTTATCGAGTGCTATCACTTAACGAGTGGTGAAAAGCGAGCAAGGGAACAAAATTTAACGAGTGGTGAAAAGCGAGCAAGGGAACAAAACTAAGCAGTGACAGATGATACAAAAGCATATGGAAAAATGTTGACAGCTAATCATATAGAGTAGAAGGCCCATATTAGAAACAATGAGATTGTACATGCCGATGCTTGAGATTTTGTGGAAAATTTGGGTCCAACAAGATGCAAAATAAGGTTGGCTTACTAACAAACTAGGAGGCTCCCAAAGAGGAGTTTCACACACCTCATTTACTATTTGCCTGTCTAGTAAATCGCTCCTTTACCCTAGAGTATTATTATGTAAGATATATTTTAGAGTAGTGGTGACATGGTATACAAAATACATTTATAAACCTACCCTATGTCTGGGTGATAGACTTGAGTGTGGCCAGGCGACCTTGTGAAAAGCCCGTCCATGCCAATTATAACATTACCCATGGGAAAGTGGGTATTGTTACATAGTTGCTTGCATGTTTCCTGGATCAAATCCAATCATTTCTCCTCCTTGCTACTTATGTCAATGTTATTGGAAAGATACCCCTTGGGTCTTTCATGCAAGTGTTGGAGTGCAAGTGTCACGCCGTGGTCACACGAGGCTTAGTTTTCAAGGATTTTGGCATATAACAAAGACTCTTGCATGGTCATGCAATCATAACTATGCCTGCTTAGTACAACTATGCATGCCCTTCCCAACTATGCCAAAAAAGGCATAGTTGCAAAGCTCACCACTTGTAGTAATCATTAGTAGCCCTGAAAGATGCATCCTATACCACAAGCAGCCAAATATTATGCCAAATCGTTAGTCGAAGAGAATTTTTGCTGCCAGTGTTAGGAAGCCAGCAAGTGGCAACATTCCACATCTCTCCATCCATCTCTCTCTCTCTCTCTAAATTCCCCCATTGTGACCCGTGTTTTGCTTTCACCTACAACTGGCAGTCAGTTGTGGCTTAGTTTCTAGCGGGGTGACCATGCATGAGGTTCGAACATGCCAATGATTGAGCTGACCTACCTTAGTTAGCTTAGTTCTCAATAACGGACAACTAAGCCTAATGTGAACATGCCCTTATTTGGGCATGATGCACTCTTATAATATATAAATGATAGTTGAACACTTTGTGTGTGTGTGTGTGTGTGTGTGTGAGAGGGAGAGAGAGAGAGAGAGAGAGAGAGAGAGAGAGAGAGAGAGGAAGAAGAAGAAGAAGAGTATTTTAACATCGTAGGAAACTATCCCAAGTGACCTTAAAGATCTATACAACGAGGAGAGTTGAACTCAAGACCTGTTATCCAAGAGGGAAATGGCATAACCAATCTATCACACTTGGGTGATACAAAAAGAAAGAGAGAGAGAGAGAGAGAGAGAGAGAGAGAGAGAGAGAGAGAGAGAGAGAGAGAGAGAGAGACATTGACAAGGTGCTTAAATTAAGTTTTGATTTGTGTTGGCTGTCGGTGAGAAACTAGATCCATCTCCGTTATGCTCGGTGAGAAACTAAATCCATCAATTTTGTAAGGCAATTTTGAACAACCTGTTTTGACTTTTGTGGTATGAAGATTCTCTCAAGTATCCCCACACGTCAGATCAAGATTGTTGTTTAGATGCAAAGAAAAGAGAACTTTTGGGACTTGGCACATTAGGCCTTAGTCAGGTTTCGCATGAAGCGGAAGGTAGAAATATGCTAAACTCATCAATCTTTTTGTTACTTCAAAAATGAAGCACTTGTGAGCTAAATGTGCCATTTTTGGAAAAGTTAGCTCGAGCAAGGCAACATTTTTTGGAAATAAGACAAAGATTAGTCCCTTGTGGTTGCAAGCAAGAAAGGAAATGACAAGATCTTAACTATGCCTTCTACAATGTGTAACAACGCGATTATTAGGGCGCGTCCGACGACCTATATGCATCGACCAATTGTGTCCTCCCTTCTCAACCCTACCAAAATTTGAAGAGTTTCAAAACCCCCTATTCTAGACCCACCTTCCTCATGTGGCACTGCAAAACGTCCACTGTGATTACTACCCTAGGTCAAACTTATTGATGCACAACAAGGGTAGAATCCTCGCTTATGCAAATTGTCTCTTACTGAGCAAAGATTGAACGAGATTCAACAACAAGAAAAACAATGATTTCTCTCTCTCTCTCTCTCTCTCTCTCTCTCTCTCTCTCTCTCGCTCGGGAACAAACTAGGACTGTAAAAATAATTCCAAGTATACACTTCGTCATCATCACATACCTTCCATTCTTTCATCTTCTCTCATACACTCTAATGCAAGGACAACGTTGGATGCCCTTCCACTATTCGATGCCCTAATTAGCATGCTAGATTTTTCTTGCTTGGACTATCAATTTTGGAGAGTATTTCAAGGGCAATGAGTTTGCACGTGAAGGATCCAGTGCTAGATGTTTAGGGCTCTTGGATTTGACTATCAAAGCTTTTCAAACAAGAGGACAGAGTGTGCAGAAGAGAGGTAGTCTTGCAAGAAAGTTGGGTCTTGCGAAAGTTGCACCCGTGATCCTGTGAATAGAATGACGTATCACCAACCCTTATCAAGTTGCATTTCCAAATGATAGTTGAAAGGCTATAGTGAGATACCTTGCCCCCCCCCCCCCCCCCACCCAAAATCAAAGAAAAAAAAAAGACACACCCACAAAAAAAGGTGCCAAGAGCGTGATGTGTATTGGCTACGTTAGAGAAGGTGGGACCACCAATTGTAGGTATGCAATTACAATGACCTACCACTACTCATTTGCACTGATTAGCTAGGCTCAATTTTCCTTGCTTGGACTATGAATTTTGAGAAGTACTTCAAGGGAAGCAAGGTTTGTAGGTGATAGATCTATTGCGAGATGTTTAGGGTTGGGTTAGAGGGTCCGTATGTTGATATAGAGTTTCAATGGATGGTGATGAGTGACACAACATGAGGGCTCAAGCTGAACAAGAGGGGAGAGGATGAAAATTAGGTTACCATGTGAATAGAACGACCTCTCACCAACCCTTGTCTAGTTGCATTTTGAAACGCTAGTTGAAAGGCTATGGTGAAATATGTCTCCAAGCCCCCTTCCCCCTTCAAATAATGTAGTTTGGCTTTGGATAGCTTTTCACGCCGAACCCTAAAAAAAAGGAAGAGACACAGACTAGACTTGTCAAGTCGGTACCTATGAATAAGGTCGGGGACTATTGTGTAGAAAATGAGGGAAACACGACCTTTCCGGTACAATATTTGACCTAGGGAGTTGACATGTGTCCCTTATTCCCTTTGTGTAAAGGTCTTGCAAGAGTGTGTGTGTTTTCTCTCTCATCCCTACTAAAAGGGCTCGCCCCCTCCTCTTTAGGAGTCTTTGACTACTTTTATGTACACTACCAAGCATTCAATTTTCCTAAGCAATGACCATTGGACTTAACCTTTGAATTTTGAAACCTTAGCATTTTGGAAGTCTTAACGGGCTGAACCTTAGGTCTTAGAGGCCCATTGCTTGCACGTTTCTCTTCTGCAGATGGTCCCCCTTTGGATCCCTCATTTCCTTCCTTTGGATCCCTATTGTGACTAGTCTGCTAGCCTTACCAATAATCTATCTTTTTCTCCCCTGGTACTTCCCCATTTTAAATGATCAGTTTAACATGAAAAAATCATTTAGGAGAATTAGATATTAGTTATTATGACATTACCTCTCTCTTGAAATTATAGTCATCCTCGACTATGGGGTAGAGAAGATAAAGCCTATCCATAAGACCTTTTTCTGGTGGGTAGAGGATCCCTATCTTACCCTACGACATTGTTTGAGAATGAATGACTAATCCATTTGCCGTTCAAGAGCCTTAGGCTACCACAAGCATGTCCGCACATTAGTCTTATCAATCTTCCATAGTAGCGTGACAAGCTCTACTTGGTGTTTGGAAGACGTCATCTTCGCAAACTTGATCCTAAGAGTGCATACTACTTAACATTTGTGCACAATAAAGAAAAGAGAGTCTTATAAGACAAAAACTTTGTTCATTTTAAACATTTGTAAATTTGCTTACTCTAGGGAAGCATTGACAAGGTTTAGGTTATCCTTTGATTGTATGCCTTGCATCCATCTAGCATCTTCAAAAGGATAGTTCTTAAACTTAATAAGATATCGCCGGATAATCTTACCAACTCTCAATACCTTGTCTTCATGTTGGAGAATGAACTTGAGCTACAACACTTCTTCTTGGTCCTTGATCTCCGGTGGGTCTTCAATAGTAGGTTCTTGAGGTGGCTCTCCTTTGTAGGGCTTTAGTAGGCTCACATAGAAAGCATTGTGTATGAGCCAATGGCTCGGTAACTTGAGTTGATAGGCGCTCTCATTGATTGGTCTAAGAATCTGGAAGGGACCATATTACCTTTTTGCTAACTTAGCATCTTCTTTTTGGTGTCCCGTAGGCTTCTTGCCCGTTGTGTGCCTTAATCAAGCCTTGGAAAATTTAAGCAAGATCCAATCATTTTCTTTAAAGGCTTGGATCTTCTATGCTTATCAGCAACAACCTTCTACCTTTGTTGTGAGATAGAGATAGCATCCTTAATCTTTTGGAAAGATTCTTGTAGGTTTTGGCTATACTCATCTGCAACAAAGATCTCCCCATGTACCTTAAGTAGCAGGGGACTTTGGATCTTCCCTCAATTACCTTGAAAGGTGCTTTTCCTGTGGAAGGATGTACAATGTTATTGTAGGCATACTCCACTAAGGGTAAGTACTTCTCCCATTGGGACCTTTGATCTACTTCCGCTACATAGGCTTTTAAAAGATCAAGAATTGTTAGGTTAGCTATTTCACTTTGGCCATCTGCTTGCGGATGATAGGCCAAAGAGAAGTTTAGACTTCTCCCTAAATTCTCAAAGAGACCCTTCTAGAAATTATTGGTCATTCTAGGATCTGTATCTGACAATAAGGACATCAGCAAGCCATGGTACTTGAAGATTTGTGATATGAAGAGGGTTGCCATTTGATGGGTTTTGATAGTCTTTTTGACAGGTATAAAATGAGCTTGTTTGCTGAACCTGTCTACTATCTTCCATATTCCCATATTCCCATCGATAAACTTAGGCAATCCAAAGATAAAATCCATGGATATGCTCTCCCATGGTGAATTAGGGATTGGCAAAGGTTGAAGCAATCCAGGTTGCTTCCATCTATCAAACTTCATCTTTTGGCATACCACACATTTAGAAACATACTCTTGTATGTTTTCTTTCATGGCAAGCCAATAGAATTATGTTTCAATTCCTTTTAGGGTAGATTGAATCCCTCTATGCCCCGCATAAGGATGAGCATGAGATTCATACATTACTTTCTCACGTAGTGAGTTAGTAACACATAGTCTATTACCATAGATAAGATAACCATCTTGTAAAGTAAATGGTTCCTCTTTCTTCCCTAGTACAAGGGCTGAAATCATATCTTTAAAATTGGAATCAATAGAATACTCATGGATCATAGAAGATAGATCATTGTGAGTTGCTATGGAAACTGCATTCACTCTTGGCCGTCTTGAGAGTGCATTGGCTACTTGATTATGCTTGCCAGCAATGTGAGTAATATGAAAATGAAATTGCAAAAGGAAATTTGGCCACCTCATTTGTTTGTCAGAGAGCTTAGTCTACATCATGAAGAACTTAAGGGTTTGGTGATCCATCCTTAGAATGAAAGGAGTCCCCAATAAATAGTGTTTCCACGAGTCTAAGGCATGTAGAACTGCGAGAAGTTCCTTTTCATATATGCCTAGAACTTGCTCACTCAAATGGATTTGAGAGAGCTGGCAGTGTAAGCACAGGTTGAGAGATAAGATTTTTGAAAGCATTGTTCTCCTTGGCAGACCATGTAGACCTAACATTTTTCTTTGTTAGGTAATGTAATGGTCCAGCAATTTGTGAGAACTTTTCTATAAATCGTGTATAGTATGCACACATACCTATAAAGCTTCTTAGTTCATGAAGATTCCTTGGATTAGGCCATCATTTTATGACCTCTAGCTTTGATGGATCCATTTGGATGCCATCTTGAGAGATAATGTGACCTAAATACGGAATCTCTTGTAAGAAAAACTGACTTTTCTTTCGACTAATATAAATTTTATTCTCTCTAAGACTTGAAATATTACCTGTAGGTGTTTCTTGTGTTTGTCTAGTGAATTAGAGTAGATGATGATATCATCAAAGAACACTCCAGTAAAGGTATGGTGAGGCCCGAATAGCTTCTCCATCAAGCAGTTGAATGTGGCTGGTCCATTGGTCAAACCAAAAGGCATGACAATGTATTCATAAAGACCACATGTAGTGTGAAATGTGGTCTTTACAATGTCTTGATCAACTATCCTTATTTGATGGTGCCACTTTTAGGGTCAATTCTACTGAAGTAGGTCAATCCTTGCTGTGGGACGCATGTCTAACCTCACCATCCTATTTTATTGCAGTATTAGCGAGAACCATGATTAAATTGTCAATCCATGGAATGAAGCTGATTCGACTAGTGCATAGAGGCTACAAGAGGTTGTAAATCTCTCAGAAAATAACTAAGAACTCGCATCTAACTCAAGCTACACTCAAGTGATTGAAATCACCAAAAGCCAATCACATATCGACAAACAAATCATATTTGTTACAGCATCAAATGACATCCAAACGTAACGAAACAACTAGGACATGTTTATAAGACTAAGCACACATGCTTATGGTCTCAAACCCCACCTTACGAAAAAGTTTCAAAATCGCGATTATTAACAGCAGTGGGTTTTTGACCCAGTTGTTTTCGACCCAGAATGCATCTAAATGCTTAGCAATGATGGCCCAATACCCCGCCTATGCTTAATTTTTTATTTGAAAGTGTAAATTCTTACTTATGATGAAATCAGTCCGCGGGTCGGCAACGCCAAAATCTACGAATTACTGTGAACTGCATACATCAATGCGTAGAGCTCTTACCTGCGGTTGCAATGCAACAAACACGACTGTAATGTGACAACCGGGGAGGGAGTAGGAAGCGCGAGAAGGAGAGGAGTGAGCGTAGTTATCTCACGTTGTGTATTTCATTATCCAAAACCTGAAAATAACTTACAAAAAGTGGCTTTTATACCTTAGCCAAGGTTTTTGGTGGTCAAAACTAATAATCTGGGAGTTCTACCAAAGATGGGTAATAACAGGTTGATACAATCTGGAAGCTTGTAGCCTAGGCTCATTAATTATAGAGTCTATCGGAGAAAATAGGAGTTACAACATTCTCAATTTATCAAAATAATAAGTGTTTTACAATGAGAACTCCGAAAAATGGTATCCGTGTTAGCTTGTTGTTAACATTCCCCCCTCCTCGTCTGTGTCGTCCCTTGACACAACTTTATGGGCTGAAATAGTCTTTGGGCTGGTGGCTGACGAGGTGGTCTTTAAGTGCATTCAATGTCTTTTGGTATCTGATTTTCTTTTCTTTATATGGCACTTGCAAAAACTGCATGGTTAGTCTGTTGTTTAGCTCCACCGCTGAGTAGTCTACACACCTGGATGTGAGGTTGCTGAACACTGGTGCAAATATCTTCGTTTGCCAAGTGAAGAATCCCATGTAGAATGCTTTCTCGAATGCTAGAATATTGTGTGAAGGTAGAAACATGCATCTGGCGTAGAAGCCATAGAGGACTTCTTTGGAAGGTTGGCCACTGAGATCATAGCACAAAGCTTTATTACCCTCGAGGGAATGACATCCAAGGGGTACCTGCTTTCTCTAGCTCATGAAAAACTTCAATATAGGTGAGCAGCATTCGGCATATGTTTTAGGGCAAACTACTCCCCTATTCATGCTCACAAGCACGACACAAACAACATACTTGTCATCTGGTGACACGACTAACCCGTAGGTGCACGGAGGCAATCTCATTAGCTTGTCAGGCTGAGACCAACCTACACATACACACTTCTATGATGCATCAATCACTAATCCTTGTTAACTCCAACCCACTCTATCCCTAAACGCTCATAACACCGTTTACACATCAAATGAACTCGGAATTTCTTCAAACTTGCTAGGCACCATCCCCTCACTAGGATACACTTATCTATAAGTCCAATCTCACTAGATTATAACCCGAGCTACCTCAAATACAATCATGATAGACTCATAGGTCATAACCTAAAAGTGTGCGAAACCTAAGTCTATGAACATCTATGCGTAGCTAATCTCACCCTCGTTCCATAAAGTACTTGATTGTTGAAACCAGACACCGTTTGTGCTACTTACAAGCAAAACAAGCTCGTGGTAAGATCGCTCGCGAACAGCTCGAAGATGAGAATGCGTGGCGTGGGCGCGTAGCTCTTGGAGAGGCTACAATGATGGTGTGGTCACTTTGTGAATCCGGTGAGGGAAATGCGTGTAGCGAAGAGGATAAGATCACACACTCTCTCTTTCTCTTTCTCTCTCTCTCTCAGACTCAATGTTATTAAAAAATGGTTCTAAGGTGACCTTCATACTTTAGTCACCTTAGCTCAAAATGTACATGGGGTTTTGATTGAGTTCTACTCATCATAATTACAAAGTGGAAACGCATTGCATCTCGGCCAACTAATAAGCCAACTAATAAATCTATACATAATCTAGACAATTGGATAAAGACGGTAGACATCATTGGCATTACAAAGAGAATTTGATAGTCATTACAAAGGGGCTTTATACAACTGTTGGGATCCAACACTCCCCACCTCCTAGTTCATGTCTACCATGACATGACTGGCTTCGTCTTCAATGTCTTTGTCTTCTTTCCTGGTTTATTTGATGTAGAAAGGCATCGTATCTCATAGATTCGCTCGCCATTAATGGGCCAAAAACTTGTGACTTGTACATGAACAAGCCGGTGTAAAATGCTTCTTTGAATGTCTGGAGATGGTAGCTGGGTAGAAACATGAGCTGTCTGAAGTATGCGTACAAAACTGGCTCTATAGGTGGCACACTAAGATCATATGATAGCTCCGATATGTTCCTTTTCGTATCCATGTACTATGAACTCCAGCTCTCTGAAAACGTTGTGAGACAACCCAAAAATGTCCTAGCTATTTTACAAAGCATTTTGCAGGATAGGTCGGGAGAGCCTCCGAATTCCGCAATAGCACCATGAAGGGTTTTCACCATGTACGAACCGGATATTCTCTCTCCTTCGGCCGGTCCTGACAAAACTGGATAGTTCAGCCATGTGGGATTTCTGCTTTGTACGGCTTGATGTTGGCTGTAAGTATAAGTTCTTGGTGTTGGGCAAAAAGTTCTATCATCTCTGAGCTCAGGTGGTGCATTCACTAAGTGGATCAGGTTGTTAGGATGATCCAATAGCCACTGACACCTCCACTTTGGCTGGATATCTATGATTCTGCTTTGTTGTTCTTGAACCTATAAATATCCTTCAAATAGTGGTACTTGCTCTTCATTTGCTAGCTGTCGTTGATTTGTCAGTGTTTCATATTTTAGCAGAGCATAGGGTAACATTGGGGCATTCCACTCTTCCCGTAGCTCTGTTGCTATCTTGCTTGATCTAGAGAGTCCTCGTAGCATTTCCCTCTCTAGTTTCATGGCCTTGTACCACATCATATTTGACTGCTTTTCCATTTCTTTGGCCAGCTTCTGCTCTTCAAGTTTTGTGATTAAATCTTCATCTTCTTCTTGGTTGCTGGGGCCAACTTGATCATTCTGAGTATCTGGGGGCCTGTGGTCCTTTGATCCTTCCTCACACTCATCATCATCACCATATAGCTCTGCCAGGCCCACCAAATCCGTGGCCTCTTTCATCGTGTGCACCCTCACCTGCCCGTGGGATTGGCTTGCAGTTTGGAGATTTGCGATTTGTGCAGCCATTGTTTGATTATCAATTCGGAGTGTTTGGAATTTTATCTCCTTTTGGACTGCAGCATCTTCCAATTCCTTGACTTTGTTGTGAAGATTCTCATTTTCTTCCTTGATGGACTTGAAAGCGAGGCTTTCTCTTTCAATGTCTTGAGCCGGTCCTTGCTGTTGTTCGCTTTGTAAATCTGCTATTTGCTTTTGCAACTGATCCTCATCTCTAAGTGCACTTTTAGCTATCATTAACCTCTGTTTTCTTTCCAATTCTAGCTCTCTCTTCAGTGCCTCCATGTCTTCTTGTAGTTGGGCCACTAGTGTTGCTGGTAGCATCGTCTTTTTCTTTTTTGCTCTTTCTATCTCCCTTGCCTGTATGTCCATCACTGCTCTCAAATCCTTCACTTCAATTTGTAAGTCATCAATATGAGTTGTAAATTTTTGATTGCCTCCAGGGCATCTTGCTTTTCTATCATCAACCTTTGGATTTGTTCATCTCTATCATTACCATCTTCAAGAAACACAGAGATGGTATCTTCACAAATAGCATTGAAACTTTCTGACTCCTGGAAATTTTCCTTGAGGAGGTCTATTCTGCTTTTGAGACCCAAGATCTCAGCATCTTTAATGCTGATCAGTTTAAGGTTGTCATCTCTTTGCTCCTGCAACTTCAGAACCTCTTGCTGGGTTGTCTCCAATATCTTTTTGTTAGCCCTGTTCTGATCGGCTAACAACCGACTGTGAAGTCTTACTTGGTTTAGTAGAGTCTCCATTGCCCCCAAATCCAGGTTGATACTAGCTCCCAAGTCAATTACTTGAGAAGAGGACGCTTCTTGTTCTCTTGTCAGATCTATCTCTATGTGCTTGCCTTTATGAAGGTGTGATACTGTTCTAGTGGGTGGATGGTCATGTGTCCTTTCTTCTTCTTCTCTATGGGGTGGTGTAGGGACTCTCTCATCATGAGATGAGCTCTCTGGATGTGGAGGAGAGACGGTAGGTGGAGTTGGTTGCCTTTCACTTGCCTCTGGCCTTGGAGATGGAGGTGGTGTTTCCTCTTCTATTATAGTTGGCCTCAATTGATCTCTTAATGTTTGGAGATCCTCCTCTTCAAGTGGCAGCTCTGGCTCATCCGTAGCATTCCTCTCTTGGATGTATCTTTCAAACCAGTCCAACTCAAAGGCTGGACTGTTGGCATTCTTTGTTCTTAGTGTGTAAGAGCCACTAGAGGGTTTCCAAGTGGCGCCTACATCGCCTCGTAGAGATCTTTCTATTACAAATCCTTCTAGCATTCTCTCCATCTTTGCTACCTTATGCAATTTGGTGTTGTTCTCAATTTTCGCTTTCCACTTCTTTAATCTCAAGTTCTCTTCTTCAGCCCTTCTTTCTTCTTCCCTCTTTCCTGTGTACTTATGGTGACCCTTTCCAGCTTGCGTCCTCCAATGGTGTTAGTAGAGGGAGATACTCGCCTTTGTGGTCTGTCTTCAATATTCTCTCGTAGTACCAGCCAGTTGTTCTGTTGAGGAGCAGGTGGTAGCTGATCTGTCGCTCCTATGGCATGGTATATCATTCTGGTGAGTACTTCTCCTCCTGCAATATAATTTGGCCTGGCCTGCTGTAGCTTTGTCACTTCCTCAAATAGATATGATGCATGATCTATATAGAAATCATGTGTCATTCCCATAGACCATGTCATTGTTGTTGAGATGACCCCGTGTGGTGTAGTGTATCTAGGCGGTCTCTTGCTGTAGCTCAACAAACATTGACTGTATACCTGTGTCAGTTCCCTCATTTCTGGGTTTTCTATGAGTTCAAAAGACGGCAGTTTGGATCTTTGCAGGTAGACTGTGAGATTCTTCCTTCTTTCTCTCATGTTGGCTCCCTGATCAGACACTTTTAAAGCTTCTTTGATGATTTCCTTGGTGATCTGAATCTCCATCATCTCATTATCCATGCCTGCAACCCTGCAAGTTCCGTCTTCTTGGATAGTCTCAATTAGTTGTTGTACTCTCTTGAAATCCATCCCCAATGGTGGTAGTGAAACAAAATTCCATAAGCCAACTTTCTTTATCCATGATCTTTGCGGCGATCTTTTCAGGTAGTTTTCTGCCTCCTTGGGGATCATTATTGTATCCACTAAATTTCCTTTGCCATCCATATAGGAACCTTGGTAGATTTGAAAAGCTGCTGCCTGTTGCACTTCTGCAGGTATCCATGTGGTTGCTAGCTTTAATGAATTTTGTAGAAGTGTATAGGGTGTTGCACCCTCCGTTGCCAGGTTCTTGCCTTTTCTTTTTCCCGGAGAAGCATCCATGGATCCTGTGTCCACAAGTAATGGTTAATGTATAAACATATGTTGGACGGATACGCCACGACGGATGTCAGCACAACGAGAACTCACCTAACATGTAATGTCAGCTAAGGACGAAGCTCGACCCGTAGGCGTGTGGAAGCAAGCATAAGGTGTCAACCTACACTCGATCGACTCCTAACTAATTCCTACCAAGGTCTCTACCAATTGTCTAAGTCACAGCCTTCAAGAGTGCATAAGAGAAACTTCCTACAACGCTTTCTAGAGCCAAACACCCATCAAAAAATCTCAAAACACCATAGAACTTGAAGGAGACCCTACTAATACCAATAGGTCGCTCTCCCTAAGGTCTAAGAACCAAAATCCCAACCCAAAACACCTGGTGCAGAAACACGTAGGATGTCTGGCCGAAATCTGCAGGTCTTCGTTTCCAAAATCTAAAGTGCCTAATGTGTAGTTCTACTCAATGTGAACGCGTGGATATGCTGCAATGCAAAATCGGACAACGTATGCTCACCCAAACACCCGATGAAGCTCGTAGAAGGAGCTCGCAAAACCGGACCGTACGCGCGCAATGTAGGTATCAGCGCCTAGCTCTCGTCGGGGGTAGCACGTTGCACTTCCCTGCACTCGATTCCGACCACCGGAGCACACGTAGCATGAAGATGAAGCTCACACTCTCTCTCTCGTACACACTACGCTCACTCACAGACTTCAAAACTTGTTTTTAAAATGACAAAAGGTTTTTCATTAAGGTCAAAAAGTGGTATATATACCTTACAATTCTCAAACCCTAAAGTTCCAAAATCAATCATCTACTCAATCTAACTATCAAAACTAGGATACAATCTGGAAACTTCTGTAAGTCTCAATAATTACAAGGTAAAAAATCAGGTTTTCCTCAATGAATGAATAATTACAAAAATAATAATCCTTCGAATAGTTAGATGCCGTGGGGTGTGTCCAGCTTCTAACATTCCCCCCCTCCTTGCTCATGTCATCTCCGACATGGCCTTGATCTGCTGCTTCATCGTATCGTTTCTCGCATCTTTAGCAGTGATTCGTATCTGGCATGCAGGTTCAACATTGTTGGGCCAAAAATGTCAGTATTTTTGGTGAAGAAGCCTGTGTAGAACGCTTCTTCAAAATCCTGGAGGTGATAGGATGGTAGAAACATTATCCTTTGATATAGTGCACGTATCACCTCCTTGGAAGGCTGACCTGACAGATCATAAGAGCATCTGTATGTATCTTGGAAGAAAAAGATGCTGTCAGTCACCTGGCCCGGCTTGAAGGTCTCGAACACTACTAAGATGGTTCTGTAGATTTTCCTCATCATAATGCATGTAAGGTCATGTGAGCCAGTGAACAACTTTATGGCGCCCGTTAGGGTTTTCACCATGTATTGGACACTTATTCTCTCACCTGCCTTCAAGCCCGACAGCTTGGGGTAGTTCAGCCAAGTGGGTTGGCTTCTTTGCAAAATTTCCTGCGCTTTCCACGTCCTAATCCTTGGTAGAGGGTAGAAGCTGAGGTTGTCTCTGATATTTTTAGGTGCCTCTACCAAGTGGATTGGGTATTGTGGGTACTTTGTAAGCTAGGCCTTCCTCCACTTTGGCTGAGAATCCACAATGAGCTTGACCCCTTCTGGTTTTGAGGTATCTGCATTGTAAAGAGGTACAGCTGGCTCTTCTCTGATCCGCTTGTTTATGGTAGCTGCCTCATATTTCAGCAATGGATATGGGAGAGAGGGTTGAAGCCACTCGCGCCTAAGGTTGCTGGCGTCGATCTTCTGAATAGTCATAGACTTGAAGACCCTCTGCTCCCACTCCAAGGCTTCCTTTGTGGTTTCCCTGAGCTCTACCTCGATTGCTTTACGCAATTTTTCTTCCTCTTCTTGTGTTAGATCCTGTGGCTCTTGAGAGGATCCTTCTAGGATTTCCTCTTGCATAGGCGTGTCCACCGGATCTGCCACATTTTCTAGGTCAATGCCCTCATTGGCGGTTGGCCTTGTGCTCTCTGCCTCTCCTCCTTGCTGGCCTTTCAACTCCTCAATTTGCCCGAGGAGTTTTTTCTTTTCCGTTTCAGCTTCTTCGCCCATATTCACGAGGAGGTCATTAAGTTCGGCGTTTATTCTTTCCGCCTCCTCGAGCTTTCTCTTCATGATTTCTACTTCTTCTTGCAGGGCTTTTTGGCCTTTTTCCATTCTCGTTTGCATGACTATAGAGCCTTCTGCCATCATTAATCTCTGCTTTTTCTCTAGAGTCAGCTCTTTCTGAAGTTCTTGCATTTGCTCCTCATAGAGTTGACTCTCAGTCATGATTTGAGTCGAGCTAGTAGCTCTGACTCTAGCAGGTGATGCTCGCAGCCTCTGGATGGTTTGGTCTTTTACTTTTAGTTGGTCCTTGAGCTCAAGGACCTCATCCTGGCTTGCTTCTTGATCTATCTCTGCTCTTTTCTTAGCGTTCCTCATGGCTTCCACTTCTTTAGATTCTTCTGCCAGCTGTAGTGTCAGATTATCTCTTTCCTTCTCGGCATCTAGCAGTGACTTGCTGAGCTGCTGACACTCTTCTTCAATTGCTTGCATTCTTTTTGCGGTTTCTTGATTGGCTTCCTCCATTGCCTGGCAGCTTTGTAGTGCCCTTGCTAAGATGGCCTGTAGGTCAGCTTCTCTCTCCTTTTGTCTTTGGCTTAATTTGTGCTTGCAGAGAATCTACTTCCATTTTGATCTTTTCTTCAATGGCCTTGAGAGCTGTCATCTCTTTCTCTGAAGCCATGGATTGAGCTCTCAACTCGGCTAGCTTGGTCATCACTACGTCCCAGTCATTGGAGGGTGCGTGCAGGTCCACTGTATCTGTAGCAATTTCCTTCAACTCTACTAGCCTGATGCCGTGCATTCGTTCTTTAGGCCCTGTCCTCGCCAAGTCAAATGCGACTGTGGTAGCTTCTTCCTTCGTATATCCTGCAGCTAGCAGGTCCAAAAATGCATAGTGAGAATCTTCAAATTCTTTTTGCTCACTTTGAGGCTTAGGCTCTTCCTTCGGCTCCGGCTCTTGCATTTGATCTTGCTCTTCTCCTTGCCGTTCCTCTGCTTTGTCTTCAGCCTCCTTATCTTCTGGTGGGGGGCTGCTAGGAGGTGGTGAGGGCGGTGGTGATGGCTATGGGTTGGGTTTAGGGCTGGCTGGTAGAGATGCAGGTTTGCCCTTTAAGTCCCTGTCTACTTTTGTTTTTCTTTCTCTTTCCTGGCTCTCTTGCTCATCCAGCATCAACTCCTTGGTAGATCTTTAGGTCGTTGGACTCTAACAGATCCTCTTGTATCCATGTGCTGGTGGGCTTTAGTGTTCCTTCTGGAATGACGAAGGGTTCCACTTCTTCCAGGTAATCCTTGATGGTCATTCTCTTCTTCTTTGCCGGTGACTTCGAGGTTGCCATAGATCCTGTTGCACTCAGTAGTCCGAAGTTAGCGTTTTTTCCATATTAGCTGCAAAACTGAGTTTTACCTATCCAAATGACTTGAAAATTGAAAATAAAGCTCAAAAGGAACTTGTGAAGCTGTGCATGTGCTCACAGTGCAAATTTGGCCAAAACTTTTTATGTAGACATCCTACGCGTAGGATGTCTTTTTCATCAGAATTGGTTCATATTTGACATGCTAGTAGTGTAAGGGTCATGGAACATGGCTATATGCTTGGATTTGAATTTGGCATTAGGAGAAATATGAACCTTGCATGGGCCTTGTAAGGAATCCTAATTTTTAGGGATTAAGGCTAATGTTGTGTGGGATTTAGGGGGCAAGGGCATTGAAGAAGGTAGTTTTGAGTAGGCTTTTCTAGCCTTTTTTTTAGACATATGTAGGATGTGGACCTAAAGGGTTGCTTTCTCTCTCTAGCTTTTTTTAAAGTGAAGGAAGCATAGAGGTGTGTCCACATCAGCAATTCCGTGGGTCAAAAAGAGTCAAAATTTGACTTTTTTTTTTAAATTTCATTTTTATTTGTTTTTTACTTAAAACTCCCTCCCAACATATATACATATCCAAAAATCATTTTTTGACCCATTTTTTAACCCAGAAGCTTAGAAAGTCCATTTTTTTCAAAAATCTTTTCCCCCAAAAAGTAATAAACATTTTGTTCTCTCCTCCTCCTCCCTCCTCCCTCCTCTCTCCCTCTCCCTCTCCTCTCCCTCTCTGCCCCCACCTTCCTCCTCCTCCCCAATCTCTCCCTCCCCCCCCTCCCTCCTTCTCTCCTCCAATCCTGCTCGGCCTCTCTACCCTTCCCCCTCTATCTTTTCATCATTTGCTTCCTCACGCAACAACTTCCATGGTGCTCACGGACATCACAAATGGTTTGCTTCCACCACCACGTACTCCGCACACCAAAATCATACATATTCGCTTACCCACGGCATTTGCACCGAAGACCACTAGTGAGGGTGATCAAAGGTCATCATAGGAACGTCGCACCGCTTGTGAGACCAATGTTGACATTTGGGTGGATGGCCATTTGTACCCTTACGATCCTATAAGCCGCTTTCATCCACCGTTTAATAGCCTTTCCACATTTCTTCAATTTCTTGGGAGGGGAGAAGCAAGCTTGTTAGGCTATTGCAAGCGGCTGTGTATGGGTGCATGTGCTTCTTTGCATATGTGGATGCACGAATGTCAAGCTCTTCACCTCAAGACGACAGCATTACAAGAGAGCGTTGCCTCTTCGGAGAGGGTAGTTAAAAGTCTTGAACAAAAAATGCAAGAAAAGGAGTCCCACATCCAGAAGCTTACCAACACCATCACATACTTGAAAGAAACACCCCTTGGTGCAAGGGAACGCAAACGCCCGTATTCATCCATTGAAACTCTTGCACATTTCGGAGGAGCACGCAAACGACGAGTTACAGCCACAAGGTGATTTGGTCTTTACTTGCATGATGCATTCTTACTTCACACTATTTTCTAACATTTATGTTTATTTGTTGCCAGAAACTTCATCCAGGAGGCATGCGGTGGAACAAGCCAAGATAATCGAGTCAACCTTCTCACTAGTTGTCTCAATACTGAGGACGTGATTTCTATCTTACAATCACCTGGAGGTAAGCACATTAAGGATGCAGTCAACAAGGACCTTATGTGTAAATTAAGAAATGTGGTTAGTGATGATGATGTTCAACAAAAATCATGCAGGAACACATACTCCTCCCCATCCACTAACACTGAGGAGAAGCGGCTGATTTCTACCTCTGGGATTGCCACATCCGTCAGTGGTAGTGGCACTGGAGAGTCACTAGGGCGAGCCGCAACTATGGATTCCTCAACCACTTCCTCAAGACCCCTAGGGTACTCGAGCCAGTGTGCTTTTCCTTCCGCTGCAGGGTTCATGGGGATAACCTGCTGCTCCTTGGTGTCCTTGATAAAGGACCCAACTTGAAGGTGTGGTAAGCGGAGCTCCTCCAAATCAGGTTCCTCGCTCACCAAGAAGATAAATGTTGCGAGCCGAGAAAGGTACTCCACCCCCAACTTGCGCTTCTTGATCGCTGACACCCCACGGGCTTGCTCGTCCAAGTAATGGCCTGCATCGGTTGCAATTTCTTGGAATCGTTGCAACCGCTTGGAGAATGGGCGATCACCTTTGTGTATATAGCACAAAAGATTGCAAGGCACCCATATCCCTGCATGTGGGGGGATAGATACAGAATATTTTATGATGTGCTCCTCCATGAACGCAAAAATCTCCTCAAATGCATCCATGTGAAGGGCAACTGTGGCATCAAGGTCAGGGAGACGAGTAAAAAAGGTGTGGAGGTCCAACTTCCCTTTGTATTTGGTGTCCTCGAGGAAGAGGATGAAGCGTGACAAAGGGGTGGATGTGGGTGCGGATGCAGAGGCTGTGGCAGCATCCATGTTTAGCCTGGGGTGTGGATAGAGAGTGGAGGAGTTCAAGAGTTGCAAAAGTGAAAATAGTGAATGAGTTAGGTGGCCCCCCTTTTATAATGGACCCTTTTTTTAAGACATAAAAAAAAGGCACTTTCACCAAAAAATGATTTCTCATCCCAATGCAAAAAATTATATTCAAAGGCATGATTTACCGAATCAAATCATGTTGATTACAGCGGGGATCAATATGAAAATTGCAAGAGTTACAAAGTTATAAGATCGATAGCATAGTTCCATCTATCGCCCAGTCCTCCTCGACCTTCAATTTGTGTTCCATTCTCTTTCCAATCTGCGGACATTCATTACAATAAGCATCTAATGATCAACAAACCATGATGTATTGAAAATGTGGTGGAAGGATTCTCACCTTGTGACCTTGTAAACGAAATTGTGCTTGTTGAAGGGCCTCAAAACCCATAATAACCAAATTTTCTCGAGCATTACTGAGAGTCCAATGCTTGTTCACTTGGACTGCCTCCAAAGCATCGTTGGGCATCTTCACTGCAATGTCAAAGCTTGCAATAGCGCCGTCTACACTCTGTAAGGGAGTCCACACTCTAAGCTTGCACATCCAATGATCATAGTGAAATCGTATGTACAAGGAGGTGCGGGATTTCAAATAGCGCATTCCAATACCTGAAGCTCCAACCTTACAATGGTACCGGTCCCAGTTGTGCATGTCCTCCACAAAACCCCAGTCCTCTTCTAAAAGCCTTCCTAATTCCTCGTAATGCGCATCTTTACATACAAGCATTGTGGTAGTCTCCACAAATCCAAACTCTTTAAAAATGTGCACAAAACAATGAATAGGCAAACACCAACTCAAGCCCACAGACCTAGATGCTTTAGAGTATTTCAAAGAGTTTTGGACATCCATTATCATCTTTTGCTTGAAAGATGCTACCGACCACAAATCTGGGACCGGCCACTCCATACTTAATAAGGAAGTTACTTTGATGGGTTCAAGCGTTGCAAATGCTTGTGTAGAAGTAGGGACAATATAGGAGTGAGAATAGAAGAAAATCCTTCTTTGAACCAGTTTGGTTGGGCAAAGATGTGGGAACATTATTGCTCCAATATCCGCATGTATAGCATTGAATGTGCTGGAGAGACTATGTAGTGGCTGCTCCTCCACCAACGTGGATGGAAATATGACTATAAATGCATGATAAATGTTAAGTATGAATCCATAATAACATTACACTGTGATTTCACACCTAGCTTTGTATTCTCAAAACATGTACTTACAATGTGTTGGAAATCGAGGTGGTTGTTGCAAGTGCATGGTTGACATTGAGAAAACATGTTGCACAATGGCTACGGTCCCCTTGTCTTTGCGGTTCTTGAAGCCAAGGAGCTTTCCTTTTCAATGAAGATCCAAGTTTGCATGATTCCGCACACGATGAGGGTCAACAGCAGATGGTTGCATGTATACCCAAGCACCTTTGGTGAACTCTTGTGGCACCCACTCATCATCTACACCTCTAGTGTTGTGGCATGCAAGTGTTTTGACCTCATCCTTTGGCCGCCTTTGCGAAGTAGAGTTGGCCATGGTTGAGCAAAGCAAACTAGGAGGAGGAGAAGAACCTTGCTTGTTGCTACAATGTAGGTGGGATAAAGTGATATGAGAAAGTGGTTAACCCTTGTAGCAATGGGAGGAGAAGGTGGACAACCCTTGCTTGGTGTGGCACTGGGAGGAGAAGGTGGATAACCCTTGCTTGGTGTGGCAATGGAAGGTGGTAGGGGAGGAGAGAGGAGCTTCCTTGCTGCAGCAATGGAGATGGTGTAGAGAGAGAGAGAGAGTGTTGGAGTAGAGGATGAGTGTGATGGTTGCAACCAAGGAGGGGTTGGAAAAGGGGTTCTAGAGAGAGAAAATCACTTTTTGCCTAATAACTACTTTTGGGGGAGCTTTGGATAGCAAAAAAAGTTTTTTTAAAAATTTGAATTTTAGGGTTTTTGGATGCACGTTTTGACTTTTTGAGATCAAAAAATGCTTTTTTGACCATAAAATAGTTTTAGGGGGGTTTTCAAAAGATGAAATTTGAGTTTTGAAATTTTTGAAAAATTTCAAATTTTTGAGATTTTTTCATAACCGGATAAAAAAGGAGGGAAGTTGGAGGTTCCATATGGCCCACCCCCCCCCACCCCACCTTCTCATTAGTTAAGAGCCCATTTAAGAAGTGTAAGACTACTTTGTCCCCCTACATTTTTGAAGGCATAGAGTGTGTCCACCACCCTCTTCTCATTGGCTGGCCTCTAATTAACCTTAATCCCAAAGGGCCCCTAGAGGGTTCATATTTTTCCTAATGGATATCAAAAAGTGGATTTTTTGGGCTAATTCAGGCTTTATGTCACAATTTGGGTAGAATGCCCATCATAGGTAGCAATTGATGTCCAAATGGGTTGAAAATTGGTATATGGCTTATTGCACCATGGTATTGGCTCCCATGATGTCACTCTTTGCACATACGGCTAAATTTATGCTGGAGACATCCTACGCGTAGGATGTCTTTTTCACCAAAATGACATGAAACTTGTTCTGTGGGTTGTCCTTGGCCTATGGAACATGGCTATGTTCTTGGATTTGAATTTGGACAAGATTTGATGCTTGTAAGGGCCTATGTGGTGTTTTTGGGCTCAAAAAGTGTATCTTGAAGGTGTTGGGGGTCAAAAATGATTAGAATGGCTTCAAACTTGATATATGGGCTCCTAATGATGAGGTGATTGGATCTGGAATGATAAAACATCCCCTGTATGTCAAAAATGTCAAATAGACATCCTACGCGTAGGATGTCTATTTCATTATTTTTTCCTTCTGACCACACAGATTGGTTGTTGATGTGTTGGTGAATGTGTTGTGCAAGTTTCATGGGATTTGGACAAGATTTGGTAGGTCTATGGCCCATTATTGCCTCTATGCCCTAACTTTGCATTTTTTCATGCATATGAGGTCAAATTTGGTTCAAATGTGATGAGACTTGGTAGATAGCTTGTAAATGTCATTCAGAAAATGTGCATGATGAAAAATGTTGGAGGTTGTGCCCAAAAGCGTCCTTTAGACATCCTACGCGTAGGATGTCTCTTGGTGATTTTTTCATTGGTGGTGCTCCCAGTGCTTGCCCTTGGCCCCCCTAAGTCCCTTTTGAGCCTAATTTCAACAAAAAAGTCAAATGGATAGAGAATAACTCTCTGTGTGGACTTCAAAACCTCCGAGCCGTTTTTTGACTTTTGGAATGCTTTTTGGCGATGAAATTTCTTGATGTTGGTCTCCATAGCTTCCCGATCCCTTGGGGATCCTTACCGTATGGTTTTTGTCGACTTTGGCTTCACTGGAGCTCCATTTGGCAATTTGTCGCTCTAGAAGCACCCGTGGTTGCGTTTACATACCTTTGATGATTTGTGGTGATCTACCACCATAGAACTTGGTTGTTGATGGTCTAGGAAGGCCGCTCGTGAAGTTTGGTGGCAAACGGACTTGCGGTTTGGCCGCAAGTGCAATTTGACGCTTTGTGTGTCTGATTCCGTTTCTGAAGTTTAGTGCCGCTTCGGGTCACTTTTTGGTCATGCGGGTCATATAGACTTGTCGAGCATGTCGAGATGCTCCTACCCATGAATTTTGGTAGCATGTGGTCGCCGTTTCGCCGATTTCCCATTTGGTGGCCTCTTGCGGGTTTCTGGGAATTAGGGTTTTTCCCGATGGTTTCTTACTACCTTTGGACATCCAGGATTAGTCTCCTAGACTAGGGTAAGCTGCCGATGAAGTCTTGTTGCTTTCGGGTTAGCCGTTAGGCCGCCGTCTCTACTTGTAGGTGTGTGACCCCTACGCTAGTTTTCGCGACATAATGACAAACATGCGCGAAAAGCTCAAGGTGGTGAGCCTACCTCTCATGTCCAGAGCTCGTCGGATAGTCGTGCGTATCGTAGAAGCTGCTGGAAGGTTGGTCCGCTCTAGGTGGCAGAAGCTCTCTCCACAAAGTCAATAGTGAGAATGAGCTAAAAATGGGGTGAAAATTTCTTATAATGAAGGTTCCCGAACCACTTTTCAAGAAATTTGACATGTGCTCCTATCTTCTTGCGAGATGCAGTTTAGGCTTAAAAATTTCTTGATTTGGACTCCATTTGCTCTGTTTACTAGAAATTTGGCATTTCGGTCAAAACGTGGCCAAAACACGCTTTCCGCTCTAGTCTCATAATTGCACCCCCACTGTACCATAGGTTGTCCTATAGTCACTGATCATCCCCATATTTTTTGTTTTTCATTACGACTGTTTTTCACATGCTTTTTGTATTTTTGAAGCTTTTCTGCCAAAAATTAGCAAAATTAAAAGGAAAATAGCAAATCAAACCCAAAAAATCCCCAAAAATCATAGTAAATCACAAGCATCACCGCAAAACACTATATACACTTTTATGCAATTTTTATGGCTGGATTTCTCTGTTTTATCAATATTTTGTCCAAAAAATGGCTATTTCTACTTATATACACACACCTAGGGGCTTGATTTGGCGTTTGGCCCCATATACATGTGGATACATGCTGTATAAGGGCATCTATACTTGGGTTACTCCAAAAAATTTCGCAATCAAACAAAAACCCTTAAAATAGTCGAAAATCATGCCCTTTTTTGCTGTTTCTATTATTGGTTCCGCATTTGAGAATGCCTCCCCCCCTCCTAGTCAGAGTCCTCCTGGACGACAAGGTATCGCCTCGGAGTATGTGCCGTGCATACGTTGAAAAAGTTGTGCTAATGCCTGGCCTAATAATGTGGCCCTACTTTATGCATACTCGGTCAATGTATAGAAAAAGTAATGCTGTGCAAGAGAAGGGAATAAGCAAGATGCTTATTGGCATTCGTTGTTGACGTTTCCTGTTTTCTTTGCAAGTAACAGCTGTAACTCTACTGCTCTCTGTTTATTTTTTTTTTGTTGCAAAAGGCACTTGCTTTGCCGACACTGTTGATAGGGCCGTAGCTGTGTCTAAGGAGAGAATTGGCTGGGCCGGAATGGTTATGGACCGTATTGCCTTTGCTTTCCATTGGTATTTTATTGCTGCCGATTTTTGTAGATGTTTTGGTACTTTCTTGTTTGCCACTGGTTTGTTGTTTATTGACATCCACATAAGTCGGTTTTCCTTTTTGAAATGCAGCTGCCTGCCTTCCGTTGTTGCTTGTACTGAAGGGAGTTCCTTTTGCTTTTGCTTTGGTATCCAAATGTGAGTGACATTTGGGTTATGGCTAAGCACTTTCTTTGGGATCCATATCTGTTTTATGCCCTTGGTTTGTGGTTGAACCATTTGCTTTGTTGGAATCCTATTGTTGCATTGTTGTTTGTCTGCCATGTCATTTCTATCCTTCCGCATCCATACTTGTTTTCCGTGTTTTGGTAACCTAGATCTTTGCATTGCGGCCGGTGACTTCATATGTCTGTAATTAGCATGGTTGGGTTTTACCTGATTGTTGGTCGCGGGTATCAGGTTGTTCTTTGACGGAATTTTTGCTTTTGGCTTTGTTTCCAGTGATTGCATGGCTTGCAACTGATTATTCTGGTCTTGCTCAGCAAAGGCTTTCACCTGTTGTTCATGTGCATGCTGAATTATGACTACCTTTGCTTTCCAATCTATCTGCACATTGTACTCTTTTTGCCAAGGTTGCCCCAACATCATTGGGTGTTGTGTGCTTTCATCTGCCACCACATAGAATTTGTGTGGGTAAATATATTGATGTATCTATACATGCAATATAGTCCATCCCAATGTTTTCAATGGGTATGATGTGCTACTTTCCAGCACTTGAGGAGTATGATGAAGTTGACCTGTGACTTTGAGCTGTTGGTATAATCCGTAAGAGATCAAATTTTCTTGAGCTCCAGAATCAAGCAAGGCTGTTGATTCAACTTGATTGCTGCCCACTTTGACCGCAATTATTGGCTCCACTGTTTCTTCATCCAACTTCGTCAGTTGAATGGCATTGATTCACAATGGTGGTCCATTTTGTTGTTCTTGTCGCAGAAGTCTTCTTTTTGCAATGCGTTCTTGTGCTTCGGCTTGAGCTTCCTCTCGTACTCTCTGTTTTTCCTTCATTCTTTGTTTTCCTTGATGAATTTGTTGGAGCATCTCCTGTGTGAGTGGTAGATGATACCTCCTCAGTAGACATCCACTAATCCAGTTTGGCATTTCGTTCACCTGCTAATGTAGCAAGCTTGAGAGCTCCACTTTGTGATAGATCACTAATCACAAATGGTCCCATCCCTCGCTTTTTAAGTTTCTTGGCATGTTGCTTCAAGGTATAAACAAGTACGTAATCACCTGTTTTGAATTCTTTGGTATGCACATGTTTGTCAAAAAATTCTTTTTGTCTTCTCTTTTTAGCATAGATTGAAGCCACAGCTTGTAAGAGGAGTTCATCTAGCTTTTCAAGATCATCTATTCTTGAAGAGAGATCATGTCCTGTCCATTCTAAGGTTTTTGCTACTCGTAGAGTTGAAATTAATAACTCTATGGGTAGTATAGCATTTAGGCCAAACACCATGTTGTATGGTGTTGTTCCGATTGACGTTTTGTAAGCTACCCTGTATGCCCATAGTGTTGAGTGTAGCTATTGATTCCAATCCGTTCTTGATTCTGACACTATTTTAGTGAGAACTGTGCATAGTGTTTTATTTGTGGCTTCAGCTTGTCCATTGGCCTGTGGATGGTATGGTGCAGATTTCCTATGTATGACCATGAATTCCTCTAGCAGACATTCAATGACTTCATTGAGAAAATGTGTTCCACGGTCACTGTCAATTTCTATTGGTAGCCCGTAACGTACAAAAACATTCTCATACAAAAATTGTGAAGTGGTGCGTGCATCAGCTTTTTGTGTTGCCTTGGCTTTAACCCATTTTGTGAGATAGTCCGTAGCCACTATGATATATTGGGTATGGGTGCGATATGCAGGGGGTGATATAGGTCTCACAAAATCAATGCCCCATTTTTCAAATGCTCTTGCTCCCATCATTGGCCGTAATGGCATCTCATCTCTTTTTATTGGTACCTTGGTGCGTTGACATGCGTCACAGTGCTTTACAAACTCTTCGGCATCCATGTGCAATGTAGTCCACCAAATTCCTGCGGTTAAGACAATTTTTGCCGTCTTATCGCCCGAAAAATGGCCTCCACTTATTCCGCTATGTGCATGTTCTAGAATCAGCAGGTATTCGCTTTCACTTGAACAGATTCTAAGTTGATTGTCCTTTCCTCGTTTATAGAGTTGGTTTCCAATTAACTGAAAGTCACGAGCTTCCAGCTCTATAGATTTTTTCCGTGCTCTTGTGATGTTTTTAGGGAACGCTCTGGTGGTTAAGAAGTCACTGATATATTGACTCCATGCAGGTGCTATGTTTACCTGAAACAAAGTTGCGTGATCCACTGGTCGTTTGACACTACATCTAGTACAATCGGTAACATAAGAATGTGTGTTCACATACATAGTTGGCCAATAAACCCCTAACTGTTTCAGTCTCTGTTGTGTTTTCACTGCTGAACAATGAAATGCACAACCCTGGACATGTGCCTCTTCAAGGTAGAACTCGAATTCTTCTGGATTTATACATAATCATAGGATTAGGTCCGATCCAAGATGATACAGCCGTCCTCCTATCAACTGGAAGTTTTTTGTTTGTCGAATTGTTTGTTGTTTGGATCTGTATTCCCTATTATCAAACTTACTTCCAAGGGAAAGAATGCTAACAATTTCCTGAGACCATTTGGGTACCATTTCAATATTGAAAAGATAAGCATCTGGTATGTCATCATCTACTCCTTCAGGAGCTTTCCTGTTGTGTATCCTTGAAAGATGATCCGCTCGTAGATGGGTTTTACCCTTTTTGACTACGAGTGTGAAGTCAAATTGTAGCAATATAATAAACCAGTGTACGATTCTCCCTGTATTGCAAGGTTTATTTACCAGATACAAAAGAGCTTGATGATCTGTGAACAACACAAATTTATTTGCGAGCAAATAATACCGAAATTTCTTTACAACATAAATCATTCCTAACCCTTCCTGCTCGGTGGTTGTGTAGCTCTTTTCTGCACTGTTTAACTGTTGACTCGCATAGCAAACCGGAAAATCCATTGTTCCGTCTCCAGGTTGAGTTAGAATACTTCCAATGGCATATGATGAAGCATCAATGTGCACATGGAATATGTTTTCCCAATCTGGTTCCTTTAGTACAGGTGCTGATATAAGGTTTTCCTTCAGCTTTTGGAATGAAGTTTCACACTCCTCGGTCCACTCAAAATTGACTAGCAAACGATACAGAGGTTGTGCGATAACCGTATACATGTATATGAATTTTCAATAATATCCGCAATGTCCCATGAAGGATTGTACTTGTTTCGCATTAGGAGGCTTGGGTAGGTCTACTATGAGTTTGACTTTGTCTAGGTCTATGGTTATGCCATTTCTTGAGACAATGTGTCCTAAGATGCGGCCTTGCTTAACCATGAATACACACTTTTCTGGGTTCAGACAGATTCGATACGCCCTGCATTTTTCAAAGACCTTTTGCAAATGGTCGATATGTTCCTCTCGTAGAAGAGATCCATCAAAGACCTATTTAATAGTCAAATAGTGAGTTCTACCTTTAATTCTGGGCATCAGGTTCTCTCTCGCTTTGTTTTCTGCTTGTTTCCTCCTATAGCGTTCCTAGCGTCTAGGGTGTTGATTAGCAAAATCATAAAAATTGATATTCTCGGTTTCATTTCCACACTCACTTGAGGTGTCTGAACACTCATTATCTGCATCATCATTTACTTCCAAATGTTCAGAGGAGTTATAAAACTCTTCTTGTTTTGGTGGTTTTACCGTCTCTTATTCTGGTATAACGCTTACCATGTAATAGGGTAATACATCATAGCCATCCTTATCGCAAAATTTTGTTGTTGGACTATCGGTAATGGCACATACATCCAATGTTGCTAGTATGTGTTCCCATTCGAGAGGTTCCAAGGCATCTTCATGGAAAGGTTCCGGAATATACTCTTTGTCCTCAATTGCTCTTTCTAAGACGCATTCCTCTCTTCTTAAGCTTCCACAATGTGAAGCTCCGCACATCCATAGCTCTTTTGGTTGCCCTAACCATGCTGGGAGTTCTGATCCTGCTACTGTAGCTGAATCAAACTCTTCCATAGGTGTTCGGCTCACATCTTTGTAACTATGGTCTTTCAGGTGTATTTTAGTTGTTGTCTCGCCATGTCTGAGGTGTATGTGGTCATAACCCCAATCTTGGACCATCTTCGATTGTCGCATGAATGGTCGTCCCAAGATGATCTCATAATTTTTCTTTTTGTCGAAATCGACTATTGCAAATGTATGCTCATACTCGATTCCGCACGAAGTGACAATCACTTTTTCTAAGAGTCCTAATGGCTTCTCCATGAACCCATCTGCCAATTACAGTTTCATTCTGGTAGCCCTCAAAGCTGGTTTTCCCCATTTTTTCCAGATTTCCTTGGTGGCGATAGAAACTCGTGCTCCACTGTCAAGAATAACTTTGGAAACTACTCCTTGGAATTCTACTGGTAGCGTGGTGTTTCCATCTTCCCCTTCGCAGTACTCTCCAACCTTGTTCAATGGTACTGGCCTAGTACTCTCTAATCCCTTCCTGTAGCTTCAAGGTGGGGTCTTTCACTCCAAATTTTTCTAGGCATTTACCTACTGTGGTCCACATGTTTGGCCTTAACCTTAGGAGTTCTGCTAATGTGATTGTGCATGCCACCGGAGTGGACAACAACTCAATCAATCCTTGCAAATCCATCACCTTGTTAGAAGAGAGTCTTTGAGATGGGATTGATCTCACTTCCAACTTGGCTTCGTACTCTCCTAGGTAAGAGGGTAAAGTTCTCAGCGAGTCTGGTTGGCTGTGCCCCGAACTAATTGATCCTTGGTCTCCCCCTTGTGAATGTATCTCAAAGTTCATTTGCGACCTTGCCTCAAATTCTTCAATAGGAGGTAAGATCACATTCTTTTCTTTTCTCGTGCTATTCATGTGGTTACTCATCCTATTAGCCTTGTTGGCCTCACGGATTTGCTTCCACAGATCGTCTAGACCGTTACAGTCCTTACTCATTTCTGTCAATATTTTAGGTTGGAACCTATCACTTGTCCCATCTGTCGTATTTGGCACTATGATACGCTCTCCTCTGGACTCATAGGCATTAGTGAGTCTTTCCTTCATTTCTACATGTTTCTCTAAATTTGGTTGGATAGGGGTTGGAGCTGGTGCCTCATGCCAATTTGCAGGTTTACCCAGCGGGTCTTCCATCAATGATTGAGCTGTTTCGATCATCTTTTTACACATATCCAACCTCTGTTTTTCTATTTCTGCATATGGATAAGTCATCCACCTTTGCTCTTGGGTTTGGTTCTTTTTTAGTCTAGCTTCATAATCTTTTAGAAGCGCATCCAACTGCTCATTTACCTTGTATGCCAGTACAGATCCTCCTGATCCTGCACTTTTGGGCTCTGCTATTTCCTTGGGTGCTATGGTTGTTGTGGTGTGTGAGCTTAAGCTAGCTAGATCCTCTAACCGCTCCAATCTATCCTTTGTATGTTTCAACTCCTCGGATAGGGCTGTTTGCTCTCGTTCCTTCCTGGATTTCCTACGCGCCTTTCTAGCTTTCCAAGTGCTTCTTTGATTTTTCGTTTCTGAACTTTGGGCATCGGTTTTTGGTTCTTCAACTATGGGTTCGTTCGTCTTTCTTTGAGCTTGGGCTCGTGTGACCGCCTGGATGGGTATGATTGTTTCATTTTTCGATCCTCCACTGGAAGGTACTGTTTCTATCATGTTCAAGGTGGTTATTGCTCCTTTGCTCGGGTTTTTAGGGCAATCGGGAATTAAATGAGTAATTCCACATTCTGGGCAATACACATTGACTCTAATGATTTCATCATGAGGACAGTCTCTCAGCCAATGATCTCCACCACACTTGTAGCAGGGTCCTTTGGGTTGTTGAGGTGCTCCTTGAGCTCCTCTTTGTTGGTAAGCATGTCTCTGTCCACCCATGCTTCCATTGGCTATGAACAACAATGTTCGTTCATCTAAGCTATATCTTCCTTCTCCTGCTACCTGTGCAGCAGTTGGTGGTCCTGTATTTCCTATCATACTCCATGGTTTTGTGTCGAGGGTTCTTCCGGTGGATAATAGACAGGTTTTACCGCATATCCATTGGGATCTTCATAATATGCACGCATAGGCACCAAAGCCTTATCCTGTGATTCAGTTACTGTTGGTGTGTATCTTATACCAATTGGTCGTAATCTTGGTAGGGGTGGTTGTTTCCCCAACACCGGTTGTGGTCTTTCGACACCTACAGGTCCTGGTAACTTGCTTGCTTGATATCTAGGCATCGGTGGAACTTGAGGGGAAGCTACCGGAGCTTGGGGAGCATAAGGTCTCTCTCTCACATATCCCTTGTTATAATAACATTCCTCGATCCCATGGTTTGTCCATTTTTGTTCAATAGCACACCACTTGGGCTATTTATCCTGGAGTTTGGCGTACAAGTTGATCTTTTTTAGCACTTCATCTACGAGCTACTCCTGGTTTACAACCACTTATCCTTTCGGTGCTGTCTTAGAAGACTTGCTTCCACTTTATTGTGAAGACAAATCGTCATCAAGGTCCTTGAAGTCCCCCTCTTTGTAGATCGCACAATTGTCCACCAGGTAAAGAGCTTCCTTGGTCAACTCATTCAACGTCGTGCTCCTCTTCATATGTAAGTCTTTCTGGAGATCTGCATTCCTTAGTCCTTGGATGAATATCAGCATAAGTCTGGACTGAGTTGGCAGTTCTTCAACATGATAGAACTTAACATATCTTTTTAGTCTTAGGGCTACCTTTCGTATCGATTCTCCATCTTTCTGTTTGAATTTATGGATTTGTGAGACGGTATTATGAGCTATTACCCTTTGTGAGAATTCCTCGATAAACTCGTCAAACACTTCCTCCATAGACTCAAAGTCTCTACACTCTACATAGTCAAACCAAGTGGCAACATTATCCTCTAGGGTTAGACCAAACCCTGCAAATTGGGTAGGAAAGTCTAACACCTCTTCGGCTCTAATTACACGCACAAAGGCTGCTACATGATCTCTAGGGTCTCTGCTTCCTGTGTATTTCTTGTTTACCCATTTTTGCACTTGAGAAGGTCTAATTCTTCGATGGTCTACAAACCTCATCATTGGATCTCCCCGTCCTAATCGATATACCTCCTCAGGTCTTCTATAATAGGCTGGTTCCTCTCCCAGTGGTGCTCCTAAGCCATAATTTCTAATGGTTCTCGATGGAGGTGGTTCTTCTCTTCAAACTCGTTCTATGGGTGGTCCTCTAGGCTCTGTCGACCCTTGAGTCTTTGGCTTACTCTCTGCCTAATACCTTGAATAGAGTGGTGGTTCTTGCAAATCCCTTAGCCCTCGTGCGGCTTGATAATCCTGATCTTAAATTCATCAAACTTATCAATGCAATTTATCATAAATCCAACCACTCACCTGGCAAAGGGTCAGTTTCTGCACAACTTCTTGCTTTGTTGCTGAATATACCTGTACACAAGCGTTTTAATTTTGGCAATTGAATCAAAGCATTTATATGCTAGAGGTTATCTTAGTAATGATTGGTATAACTGGAGATTTAATCTCAACCACTACTATATTTTATACACTGCTGATGTTCTGGATTAGGTTTGCTATTCTGAAACTGTACTTCCCTCGTATTTACGCGGAAAAGTCTGAATTCAGTCTTTGCTTCGTCAAATGGGCAAACAAGGTCCAGATTCACTTCTGAAAGAAGTTCTGGAACCCTTACGCCAAATGGAATCTCACTGTCTATGCCAGGTCAAATTTTCTTTGCAGTATGTCCCAATAGACACCCTACGCGTAGGATGTCTCTTGCTGTGTTTTGCCTGGATTTTTGCACTGTGGTTTCCCCTTGTTGTGCTGAGCTTACAACTGCTTTTACTTTTTGATTTGGACACCTATTAGCTGGTCAATGAGTCAGAAATTTGTTCCGATAGCCTGTTGCTGATATTAATCAGTCTAATCAACTCCAATTTGGACCAAAATTGACTAGGAGGCTTACCTTAGGCTATACAACACCTTGCTATGCTCACTGTCAAAGTCTGGCTTCAATTTCTTGCTTTAGACATCCTACGTGTAGGATGTATTTTTCATCAGAATGGCTTCAAACTCAAAGCCTAGGCTCCCCTTGAGTTGCTAATCACTTTGGTATACTCAAAATTTAGTTTGGAGTCCAAAATCACTCAAAAGACATCCTACGCGTAGGATGTCTTTTTGGCCTGTTTGACCCCAGACTTGTCCCACAACTTCCCCTTGATGTCAGTAACCCAGTGGGATGCTTAGATTTTGGTTTGGATTTCAAAAGTCCCAAATTTCAGCTGTTCTTGCCTTTTTTAGTCAAAAGTGATAAAGTCTGCTTTGAACCCAATTTTCTCACCCAAATGAGGTGAAACCCCTTTCAGTCACTCAATATATCATGCAAGACATGCTCATGCAGCCATCTTATGGTTTTGGTCTTAAAATAATGTTTTGGCACTATTTGGGTAGGATGTCTGGCAATTTCAGTCTATCTGGCCTTATCCTGTCAAGATATGGCCAAATTTCCACTTTCCAGTTGAAATTAGGGTAAACCCTACCTTCTGAACACACTGGTCAACTCAAAATCCCAAAATTCCTCCCAGATTAGCCTATAGACATCCTACGCGTAGGATGTCTCTTGGCTTGAAATTAATTTTTTTTCTGACAGAAATGCTTCTGATGCTCTATAGATCTATCAGAAACACTCACATTAACTTTTGGACTTCAATTAGGCTTTCAAACACACTTTTGCGTCTTTTACAAACTTGTGATGACTTTACAAAGTAAGTATACATGCATGAAATGCTCTAGATCCTGAATCATGATGTCGTACTTACTCTACTCCTACTTATCATGTGAAATGGTGTTAATGGTGTTTTTGGTTGCTTTTTGGCCTCTCCGGACTCTCAAGCTCTCCTCTCACTTCTTCTACCACTCCAACTCCTACTGCAGAACTCGACTACTACCTAAAAATACCTTGGTCTACCTAATCTACCTAAGTCGAAGGATCTAGGCCAGGCACACGCTTCCTAGACTCCCTCTAAGACCTAGAGAGTCCTCCACCCTCTGGTCCTATCTAAATGTAAAACAAGACTCTTGGCAAGCCAAAAATCCCAATCCTCAAGGATTAGTCTCGGTCACCTACCTAAGGTTTTCGTCCCTAGCAATGGCGCCAATGTTGGACGGATACGCTGCGACGGACGTCAGCACAACGAGAACTCACCTAACATGTAATGTCAGCTAAGGACAAAGCTCGACCCACAGGCGCGTGGAAGCAAGCATAAGGTGTCAACCTACACTCGACCGACTCCTAACTAATTCCTACCGAGGTCTCTACCAATTGTCTAAGTCACAGCCTTCAAGAGTGCATAAGAGAAACTTCCTACAATGCTTTCTAGAGCCAAACACCCATCAAACAATCTCGAAACACCATAGAACTTGAAGGAGACCCTACTAATACCAATAGGTCGCTCTCCCTAAGGTCTAAGAACCAAAATCCCAACCCAAAACACCTGGTGCAGAAACACATAGGATGTCTGGCAAAAATCTGCAGGTCTTTGTATCCAAAATCTAAAGTTCCTAATGTGTAGTTCTACTCAATGTGAATGCGTGGATATGTTGCAATGCAAAATCGGAAAATGTATGCTCACCCAAACACCCGATGAAGCTTGTAGAAGGAGCTCGCAAAACCGGACCGTACGCGCGCAATGTAGGTATCGACGCGTAGCTCTCATCGGGGGTAACACGCTGCACTTCTCCGCACTCGATTCCGACCATCGGAGCACACATAGCGTCAAGATGAAGCTCACACTCTCTCTCTCGTACATAGTACGCTCACTCACAGACTTCAAAACTTGTTTTTAAAATGACAAAAGGTTTTTCATTAAGGTCAAAAATTGGTATATAAACCTTACAATTCTCAAACCCTAAAGTTCCAAAATCAACTATCTACTCAATCTAACTACCAAAACTGGGATACAATTTGGAAACTTCTGTAAGTCCCAATAATTACAAGGTGAAAAATCAGGTTTTCCTCAATGAATGAATACTTACAAAAATCATAATCCTCCGGATAGTTAGATGCCCTGGGTTGTGTCCAGCTTCTAACAACATAGTACCTCTTTTCTAAATTGATTATCACTTAAGCATGTATCTAGTTGAGCCCTCTGAGTCCCAAGATGAGTCAGTGAAATATGTTAGCAGATAGACAAGTTCTTTCAATGTCTGACTGTGACGGCTTCAAATTAATGCTGTTGATGATGGGGAATGTTTCCAAATGCTTTGAAACTTTGTGTGGTACATGTGCATAGGGTATCTAAGCTCTCCATATGGTCACAATTTCAAAACCAGGCCAATTTCAAACTCTGCTGAGTCTATCGCGATAGACTCACTATCTTCTCATAGGGGAGGTATTTTTCACATGTGACTTCACACTCAGGTTCCCCATGGCTTGTACATGATCTGACTTCATTTTCATCTCAAATGGATGTCAAGTGACCTCCCTTTGGCTCAACTTTCATTTTTCCAGAAATCCTCCAAGGAGATGTTGGTCTATCTCCCTCATCTTTTGTTGTTTTGGGTCCAAACTTTGTGGGCAATCTTCTGACACCATGCTGAAGCTAGCTGTTGAATCCAGTTTTTGATCAAGGGAATCTATCTCATTCTACCTAGTCTATCGCGATAGACTTATTTTGTCAATTTTTTGGTCTATAGCCTTTGGTCTGCCTTCCCATAGTTGATGTAAGGTCCCTTGAACCTTCACATGTGGCTTTCAACTTTCTTTTCTCTTGAGATGTCCTGTTCTGAATCTGGGCTGCTGTCAAGTCTCTCATCTTTTCATATGAGTCTATCTTGTCTAAAATTTGGTATACTTTCTTCATTAGCTTCTACAAGTCTATCCGTGTGATTATCTTTGAAAAGGACCCTCCCAAAGATAGAGTAGTTAGTCTATCACGATAGACTCAGTCCTTGTGCTAGATAGATCAAATTTTGCACTTTGATGTGATATCTCGGGTCATTAGGCCTTGTTAGTCCCATTTATGAAGTCACAATCAAAATTCCATGTGTCTAAGTGCATGAGCAAGTCTATCGTGATAGACTCACTATCTTGTCATTTATACAAGTTTTTTGATGTTAGTTGCCCCCCCTGGTGTTAGTAGGCTCTCCTAGACACACACATTAAGTTTTAACCAATTTGGAAAAGTGTACTCCCTATTGGCAGCACTTAGCTGTTTCTGGAGTCGGAGTAGACCACTTAGGTGATAGTCGCCGTACTTTCTGGTCATTGTATGACTTAGGCTGACTTTCCTTTCCTTTTGACCTTCCGTCGGAGCAGTCGGTTGTTCTTTTGGTGCTTACGTCACCAATTTGGACGCTTTTCTAGCCTGTTGCTGGCATTTGCCCTCATGGAAGTGATTCTTCTTGAGTGGCAAGATACCAACTCATAGTTGACATCCTTAGGATGTACCCTGTCAAATTTGGTGTCATTTGGTCACCAGGTCGGCCCGTTAGAGCTTCGTGACGCCTTGTGCAGTTTTCGTCAAATAGGGACTTTAGGCTCAGCTTTGATTGAATTTTTCATGGTCTAATGATTCAGTTGGTTTGTCGAGGTTATTGGCTTGCTGCCTATGAGTTTTGGCTCATTTTCGATCACTTTGGGTCAACTGCCCTTCTGTAGGCCCTGTGAAATTAGGGTTTTCAGGGAGGCTTCCTTTGCGCTATTCGGGGTCATAGGTTTGTTCCCTAAGCTATAGGCATTGTGCCTTTCAATTTTGGTGTTATTTGGTGGCCTCTAGGTCTCCCTATCAGTCATGTGACAGTGTGTGTGTACAGATTGTGATGGTGGTGCTGGCAAGGTTTTGCGACAACATGAAGTATTCAACTGCTAGATGTAGTGTTGACAAGCATACCTCTCATATCTAATGTTGATCTGGTGATTGTACGCAATGGATGAGCTCCTGGAAGTCTCGGATGCTGTAGGAAGCTCTCTCTCTCGGAAGGTGAAATGACAAATGAGAGTTTTCTAGCCTATCTTCCTTATATGTGATCGGGGCTTCGACATGAAATTTTCCCATCTTTTACCTGTGGCCATAACTTTTTGCGAGATGCGGTTTAGGCTCGCAATTTTTTTGATTTGGACCTCGTTTGCTCCAGTTCTACAATTTTTGCAGATTTCTCCTTTTGGAGGTCCCGTCATTACGGTGGCTAGTTTTGCTCTGTCACCTTCGCACTCCATATTTTTTTTGTGTCTTCTTTACCTTGGTCTGATCAGGCGTCTCTTCTGTTGCGTTTCCATCTGGATTATGGATTTTTTTCTTTATTTTTTGTTAGAAAAATAGCTCAAATTGAGCAAATAAATCCCAAATCAACCCAAAAATAGCAAATCTAACCTAGAAAAATACCAATAAATATACTAACACTAGGTAGCTCACTCTTCTCTTGTCTATGTACATTATGGCTCTCAATCGTCAACCTTGGCCTATTTTTTTGTTGTTTTTCAACGGTTTTTGGCCAGTTTTGACTCGCTTTACAATATATACACATCCGTAGGGGCTCATATATGATCATTTGGTCCCCAATTTTGACTAATTATGAGGGCCTATTCTTTTCCCAAAAATCACACAATAAAATGAAAAATTGGTTGAAAAATCAATCACAAACATTGCCCTCTAATATATGACGTAAGTCCGCATTTGGAATGCCTCCCCCCCTCTTGGTCGGAGTCCTCCCGGACGACAGGGTATCGTCAAGGGTATGTGCTGTGCATGGGCATTAACTCGTGCTAATGTAGGCCTTGTAAGGTAGCCCTATATGCATGCATAGTCAATGCATTTAGAAAAAAATTTATGCGGTGTAAGAGGAAGATATAAGCGGTGTGCTTATTGGCATTCGTCGGTGAGGTTTCCTATGGTTATCTGAGTTGGCTGGCAGATTTTCTTGGCGATTAGAAGTTGTAATTCTTCCGCTCGTTGTTTGATGGTCTTCCAAGGTTTTTGAACTTTTGTTTGTGCCTCTGCTGAAGTCGATATGGTTGTATTCTTTGTTGCATGTTCTGGTTGAACTTCTTCTCATTTCCATATCTTTTTGTTGACTTTGATTGCACAGATATTCGTGTTTATTGTCATTGACGTTACTTGTTTCAGCGTGATGGCTGTATGGTCTAGCTTGTCATTGGCAGTTGTAGACAGCTGTTCGTTGGTCTTCTTCGGCATCCATACCCGTGTTGTTGGCTTGTTTTGAATTGGTACTTTTGGACGCCATACCAATATAGTCCGTTGCGGATTATTCTTGTTAATAATTGTTCTTCGAAGCTTTGCTTTCGTAGGGTTATTTGTCTTTTCTTCACTCAAATCCCTTACAAGAATTAAGCTGTCTTGCTTGAGCCAAACTTGATATTTCTGCCCTTGATGAAATCGCACGTCGAATAGATCTGTACCTCGCACCCATACTTGCCTTGTTCCCTACATGATTTTTGGATTTTGATAATACATTTCTTGCCATCCAAACTTTGATTGTTGTTGATTAGTGCGTTGCGGATGTACGGAATCCTGTCTTTACATTGACACATATTTATCATAGGACAAGAAGGCTTTTGAAAAGTTGTCATTTCTGAACAGTGCTTCATTAGTATCCAAATCAATGAATACTCTCTTAACTTTCATCCACGACACTGCTAAGATACACGGCGTTGCTAATCTATTTGGTGGTAGCACATGGAACTTATGAGTGTACGTGTGCCCCTGCACTGTGATTGGTAACATAATAGACCACAACATGGTCACCTCATCACCCAATGCTACTTTCAACTTGTGTGTATCTGGGAATTTCGTCATTGGTCCAAGTTTTTGAAAGAGCTCAAAGCTGATGACACTCAATTTTGCCCCAGTGTCAAGCAATGCATAGGTTTCTACTTGTTCTGTGCCTGCATATGCTTTTATGTAAGGACTACACCACGTATTTTCTAAAGTGTCAATGGTGTTCTCGTCCTCAATCATAAGGTCTGTGATTGTCCTTGCTAGTTCTTCGCTTTGTATATCCACTTTGATTGTTTGGATTGTTGGAAGAGGATATTCTTCAGTCATCATTGGTGTGACCATGTTTATTGTCCTCAGAAATTGCTTTCACTTAGCAATGCATTCCTTGGCTTCTTGCTGTACCTGGTCATGAACTCGTTGCTGTTCCTGTCTATAGGATTTGCCATAATGCAATTGAAACAACATCCCGGGAGTTAGAGGTAGATGATACTTTTTCAAACGACACCCACTAATCCAATTTGGCATTTCTTTTCCATCTAGTGTCGACAGTTTTACTGCTCCGCTAGATGAGATATCTTGGATCAAATAAGGCCCCATTCCTCTTTTCTTTAGTTTCTTGGCATGCTGTTTAAGAGTGTATACCAAGACATAGTCCCCCATTTTAAAGTCCTTGTTTTTGACATGTTTGTCAAAAAAATCTTTCTGTTGTCTTTTCTTGGCAAAAATGGTTGCTACCGCATTGAGTCGTAACTCGTCTAGTTTTTCTAGGGCATCTAATCGTTCTGAAATCTCATGGCTCATCCAGTCCAACCGTTTAGCTACCCTTAGCGTTGGAATAAAAAATCCAATAGGCAGTATTGCATTCAACCCATACACCATATTAAACGCTGTAGCATTGAGTGTTGTTTTATATGCAACTCGATACGCCCACAATACTGAATATAGAATTTGCGTCCTTGTTTTACTAACCAGTTTTGTAAGAACTGTGCACAATATTTTGTTGGTCGCTTCTGCTTGGCCATTGGATTGTGGATGGTAGGGTGCAGATTTGTGATGAATTACCATAAACTCAGTCAAGAGATGTTCGATAACTTCATTTACAAAGTGTGTCCCTCTATCACTCACCAGCTCAATTGGTAGGCCATATCATGTAAACACATATTCATATAAGAATTGTGCCATGGTTCTTGCATCTGCCTTTGTTGTGGCTTTTGCTTCCACCCATTTGGTCATATAATCAGTGGCCACTATGATGTATTGTGCTTGTGAACGATAAGTTGGTGGAGTAATAGGACCAACAAAGTCCAATCCCCATTTAGCGAATGCTCGAGCACTCATCATTGGTCTTAAAGGCATGGAGTCTCTCTTAACTGGCACCTTACTACGTTGACATTCATCACACCTTTAGCGAATGCTCGAGCACTCATCATTGGTCTTAAAGGCATGGCGTCTCTCTTAATCGGCATCTTACTACGTTGACATGCATCTTGAATCATGGTTGGCCACCATATTCCTACAATCATAATGATTTTTACGGTTCTCTCCGCCGAAAAATGACCCCGTGCTATGCCTGCATGGGCTTGCTCCAATAATGTAAAGTAGCCATTTTCATGAGGAACTATCCTCAACTGCTCATCGGGTCCTCTTTTATCCAATTGGTCACTAATGATGGTATACCTATTCGCTTCAATTTGTAAAGCCTTTTGTATGGCTTTTGAACACTCTCCTGGAAACTCCCTATTAGTCAAATATTCCACAATAGCATGACTCCATGCTGGTGCTATCGTCACTTGGTATAATGTGGTATAATCCACAGTGGTATTGGTTGTGCAAAAGTTGCATTTCTTGATGTAATTAGCTACATCGCCTGCCATTCCATGCCAATACACTCCAAGTCTTTGTAAGCGTTCATAGGTTATTTGATTTCCTCGATGGAAACCCCCTGTCTGTGTATGTGCCTCCTCTAGATACGCGTCGTACTCCTCTGGGCCTATACATAACCTTAGAATCCCATCGTTACAATGATGATACATTCTTCCCGCAAGCATAGTGTAATTTTGTGGTTGTCTAACGTCTTCCATCGTGTGTCTTTCGTCAAGATTCATTCCATATGTCAACAACGGAATAATATGCTCTGAGCACTTCGGTACCATCTCTATATTAAATAGATATGTGTCTGGGATATCATCATCTACACCAGTAGCCTTTTCGCCATTTCGTTATCGAGAAAGGTGGTCTGCTCTTTGATGAGTTTTTCCTTTCTTTACTACTACCGTAAAATCAAGCTCCAGCAACACAATGAACCATCTTACAATTCGTCCCGTGTTACAAGGTTTGTTTACTAAGTACAAAAGTGCTTGGTGATCCACAAAAAATATAAATTTGTTCACAAGCAAATAATGACGAAATTTCTTTACCGTGTATATCATACCTAATCCTTCTCTTTTAGTGGTGGTATAATTCTTCTCTGCACTGTTGAGTTGTCTACTAGCATAACTGATGGAAAAATCTGTATTACCCTCTCCTGGTTGTGCTAATATATAGCCTATTGCAAATGCCGAAGCATCTACATGTACATGGAAATTTTTTGACTAATCCGGTGCTTTTAGAATTGGTGCAGATACCAGTGCATCTTTTAATTTCTAGAATGACTCCTCACATTCGTCGGTCCATATGAAGATCGTGATCAGACTATACAAGGGTTTTGCTATTACAACATACATGTAGATAAAACGATGGTAGTTTGCTGAACTGGAGACACAGTCCACAACAGAGCTGAGTGGTGAGGAAGATTTTTAGGTAAACATTACAGAGGAAGACACAGTGCCCATGGTCCAGCTCTCAAAGGCTAAAGAAGATGCGCTAAAAGAAAAGATTACACAAGAGGTGGATGAGTAGTGGAAGGTAGCGATGGATTGGGAGTTGAGAGTTATTCATTCCGTCAATGTTACACAACTCACTCCCAATGAAATCAATGGGCAATGGTGCCAACAACCCCTACCATTGAGTTACTGCAGGTTAAAGAAAGGCTTTATGCAGACATGCAAATAGATGGCACAGATAAAGACCACCCGAAGTGGCGGTTCAACTGGCTGAACAAAAATCCAAGGTACTTGATTTTGTTCACAAGAGTACCTGCTATCCTAAAAAGAGATCCGACCTTCTATCCTGTACCAAGAGTAAGGACTTGGAAAGCGCATGAGACACTAATGAAGAAGCGACCAACCTGGCTGAATTACCTGAGATTGCTAGCTCCAGAAAAGGGACCGGCCATAGAGAAATACATGGTGAAAACCCTAAAGGGCACCATGTCATTCTTCAAGAGTCTACTTGATCTCTCGTGTGCAATGTTATATAAAATATGTTGTTGGATCCCAACAGTTGTATAAAGCCCCTTTGTAATGACTATCAAATTCCATTTGTAATGCCAATGATGTCTACCGTCTTTATCCAATTGTCTGGATTATGTATAGATTTATTAGTTGGCCGGGACACAATGCATTTCCACTTTGTAATTATGATGAGTAGAACTCAATTAAAACCCCATGTACATTTTGAGCTAAGGTGACTAGTATAAAGCTCACCTTAGAACCATTTTTGAATAACATTTTGAATCATTACTTCGGTGTCGTACGAGTCTGAGAGAGAGAGAGAGAGAGAGTGTGTGATCTTATCCTCTTAGCTACGTGCATCTCCTTCACCAGATTCACGAAGTGACCACACCATCGCGGTAACCTCTCTGAGAGCTACATGCCCACGCCACGCATTCGCATCTTCGAGCTGTTCGCGAGCGATCTTCCCACGAGCTTGTTTTGCTTGCAAGTAGCACAAACGGTGTTTGTTTTCAACAGTCAAGTACTTTATGGAACGAGGGTGAGATTAGCTACGCATAGATGTTCATAGACTTAGGATTTGCACACTTTTAGGTTATGACTTGTGAGTCTATCGCGACTGTATTTGAGATAGCTCGGGTTATAATCTGGTGAGATTGGACTTATAGGTAAGTGTATCCTAGTGAGAGGATGGTGCCTAGCAAGTTTGAAGCGATTCCGAGTTCATTTGATGTGTAAACGATGTTATGAGCGTTTAGGGATAGAGTGGGTTGGTGTTAACAAGGATTAGTGATTGATGCATCATAGAAGTGCGTATGTGTAGGTTGGTCTCAGCCTGACAAGCTAACAAGATTGCCTCCGTGCACCTACGGGTTAGTCGTGTCACCGGATGACAAGTATGTTGTCTGTGTTGTGCTTGTGAGCATGAACAGGGGAGTAGTTTTCCCTAAAACATTGGCGCCGTTGCCGGAGACACAAGACCTTAAGTAGGGAGACCTACGTCACTCGTGTGATGGCTAGCTTACTTTAGTTTCAACTAGAGAGAGCTTAAACTTTTAGAGAAGATCCAGGAGAGGGTATCCTGAGGTCTAGTGGATAGCCAGGAAGCCTGTATCTTGCCGAGGGTCTGCGAATAGTTAGATTTAGTTAGGTAGAATAATGTGGAGTTATGGTTTTATGGTTTTGAGTGCTTGTTATGGTTGTGTAGAAATAGTGTAGACAAACGGTGTGAAAACGCAAAACAAGCAAAGAGAGGAAACAACAAAGTTGTTTTCTTGCCTTGAAAGCAAAACCCACACCATACACTCTTTAAGGGTGTGAATAGAGTAGACATTTGGATCTATGATCCAGTGCTTGAGAAAACGTTAAAATTGCAACCAAAACCAACAAAAAGAAACAAGGGAGTGCCATAAGAAAACACTAAGTGAACCTAAAGAGGCCAAAAAGAGATATAACCACTAGCCTTGGGTAAACTGATTGTGTCATGATGTAGAACTGATATTCACAAGCTTAAGTTTGAATTGTCATCAAATTTGCATCACTTCAAGTGCATCTGAGTTGTGAATTTGCCATAGAAAAGTAAAAGTGCTTGAGTCCAAGGTCAAAAGGAGTCCAAATTGAATGAAATTTGAGGGATAAACTTCTAAGGGCACAGGAAACCAAACTATCCAAGAATAGTAAAAAAATCACATCCCAGTTGCCCTCTGTTGAGTCTATCACGATAGACTACTACTTGGGGATAGACTAACATTCAGGCAAAACCCCTTGGACCACTGGCTCAATACATCAAAATAAGAGTGCTCACAAAATTTGAGGATATTTGGACATATTCTTGACCACCAAACCCCAAGTCTGGTGTTATGAGTCTGAACTCAGAGATATATTAGCAAAAAAGCCTTGACCTATTGTCAAAACACTGCACAAATTTGTAAATACACCATACAGAGGGTGGGGATTCCAGCTGTGGAGAGAACTTTGGAAAAAGACCAAGTTTGGAGAAGATTATGAGTCTATCGCGATAGACTAAGTAAGTTGGGCTGTAGACCTTATTTTGCAAAACCCTCCTAGGGTTAGCTTAAACAGGACCTAAAGAGCTCACATACCAAGTTTTAAGGTGTTTGGATCATTAGAAGTGAGTCTAAGGTCCAAATAGAGATTCAGTGTCTGACAAAAATACTAGATTTGGCCTAAAACGTAAACCAAGAGTCCAAATTGTATGAAATTCAAGGGATAGACTCTAGAGAGTAAGGGGAACCCAAAGGTGAAGTCACATTTCTAAATTGACTTGTACTAATGTATCTGCCTAATCTATCGCGATAGACCAAGGAATTCATGAGTTAGACATTTTTTGCAAATTGTGACTACATAGCAGGGATAAGCTCTTCACCTAGATCCCAACCTTCATTTCAAATATGAAATTTGACTACCAAAAGACCCTGAGACATTCAGTGGGAAGAAAATGCAAAATTGCTCAGAGTGACCAGTGTCATAGAAAATTGATATTTGCTGTACATAGTTGAAAAATTTATTCAACGGTTCAAAGACAACCCTTGTGAACATACTAACCATATATGTGTAGATTCTAGAAGGAGATCATCACATAACTGCACAGGCAGGAGAAGTCCAGGTAAGCTTTAAGTTTGCAATACAGCTTTGAGTCTTATGTATTTAAGGTCAAGAGCCTTTTTTAAGTCAGGAGCTAAAAGTGTCAAAAGTCAAGTAAGCACCACGTCCACTGAGGAGAGTGTAACTCAGACAAGGCTAGACCCATTAGCACCGATCATTGAGGAGGGTAGTGATACTGACACTTCATCAGATAAGTCCTTCATGATGGGGAGTCAACAGCCAGGAGGTTTCTCCGATGAAGGACCAATGCTAGGAGGAAGTACCCCCCACAACCCTTTGAACCGTGAGCCCTAGTTTATTCTGACTATCGGCGATGCAAGTGTATTTGTATAGAAGAAAGACCATCTCAGAGACTAGAGATAATTCAAGTCTATGATGATGGAGATAGATTCCGAGATGAAAAGGGGAACCACTCTGATAGTTAGCAACCCTGAGGATTACAACAGATATGGACATAATGTGGCAAAAGGAAAAATGGTCTAAGAAACTCAAGAACTGCCTCCAAAAATTGATCGACCTGGAGCTCTTTTTATGTATGATAAAAAAACAACCAGGGTCTCTACCTATAATGAGAATGTGGGAATTTACAAGCATGAGAGTGAGGGAGTAGTCTCTTATTTTCGATGCAAAGAACCCTACCCAAATGAATTAAGCAAAGACAAGGTTCTTTACTTATTCTCTTATGAAATTGCTATGGGGAAGGATATTATTTTTGTTGATAGGTATGGGCGAGAATACAAACGAATCCTCCCAGAGGAGGTAGAAAAGGCAACAGTTCTAGAAACATCAACATATGCCCCCAAAGAAGTACCAAGGTCCACCTATACCCCTAGCAAGTCAACAAATCTATTTTCAGAAGAGTACGAGACAAATTCATATTCTAACCGACAACAGATGTTCAACTACCAGAAGCAACCCAACCATCATTGCAGGCATGGCTTCAACAAAGTGCAACATTAGAACAAAACCAAAACAAAGATGGTTATCCAACTGCAAGAGGGCTAAGAGATTTACAAGAACCACCACTCTATTCACAAATTCAAGGTGAGAGTAAGCCAAAAACTCAAGAGTCGGCACAGCCTAGAAGACAACCCATAGAACGAGTTTGAAGAGATGAACCACCTCTTACAAAAACCATCAGAAATTATGGCTTAGGGGCACCTATGGGAGAGGAACCCCCCACTACTGAAGGCCAGAGGAGGTATATCGAGTAGGACGAGGAGAACCAATGATGAGATTTGTAGACCATCGTAGAATTAGACCTTCGCAGGTGCAAAAATGGGTAAACAGAAAATACACGGGAAACAGAGATCCTAGGGATCATGTAGCAGCCTTTGTGCATGTAATTAGAGATGAAGAAGTGTTGGACTTCCCTACTCAATTTGTATAGGGTTTGGGCTTACTCTAGAGGAGGATACCGCTACTTGGTTTGACTCTGTGGAGCGTAGAGATTTTGAGTCTATGGAGGAGGTTTTTGACGAGTTTATTGAGGAATTCTCACAAAGGGGGATAGCTCATAATACAGTCTCACAAATCCATAAGTTCAAACAGAAAGAGGGTGAATCTGTGCGAAAGTCAGCCCTACGACTAAAAGAAATGTGAAGTTCTTCCCAGTGGAAGAACTGCCAACTCAGTCCAGACTTATGCTTATATTTATTCAAGGACTAAGGAACGCAGATCTCTAGAAGGACTTACATATGAAGAGGATCACTATGTTAAATGAGTTAACTAAGGAAGCTCTTTACCTTGTAGACAATTGTGCGGTCTACAAGGAGGGTGAATTCAAGGATCTCGATGACGATTTATCCTCACAACAAAGTGGAAGCAAGTCCGCTAAGGCAGCACCGAAAGGAGAAGTAGCTGTAAGCCAGGAGCAGCTTGTAGAGGAAGTGCTAAAAAAATTAATATGTATGCCAAGCCTCGGGCTAAACAGCTGAACTGGTGTGCTATTGAACAAAAATGGAAAAACCATGTGACGAAGGAATGCTATTGTAACAAGGGATATCTGAGAGAGTGACCATATTCTCCCCAAGTTCAGGCAGCATCTTCTCAACACCCACCGATGCCTAGGTATCAAGCAGGCAACCTACAGGCAACCTACCTGGACCTGTAGGTGTTGAAAGACCATAACTAGTATTGGGGAAACAACCACCCCTACCAAGAGTAAGACCGGTTGGCATAAGATACACACCAATGGTAAACGAACCAGAAGAGAAGGCTTTGGTACCTATGCATGCATATTACGATGTTTCCAATGGATATGCAGAAAATCCTGTCTATTATACACCAGAAGAACCCCCAATGCGAGAACCTTGGAGCATGATTGGAAGTACATGACCACCAACAGCTGCACATGCAGCAGGAGAAGGAAGATACAGCTTGGATGCACGAACACTGTTGTTCATAGCCAACGGAGGCATGGGCGGGTAGAGGCATGCACACCAAAAAAGAGGAGCTCAAGGAGCACCTCAACAGCCTAAGGGATCCTGCTACAAGTGTGGTGGAGACCATTGGCTAAGAGACTGTCTTCATGATGAAATCATTAGGGTCAACTCATATTGCACCGAGTGTGAAATTACTCACTTGATTGCTGACTGCCCTAGGAACCCAAGAAAACGAGCAAAGACTACTTTGAACATGCTGGAAGAAATGCCTTCCAGTGGAGGGTCAGAAAATGAAACTACGATTCCTGTTAAGGTCTTGACAAGAGCCCAAACAAGGAAAGATGACAATCAGCCCAAGAGTAATGATGAAAATCAAGACTGACAAGTCTAGCGTCAGTCATGATAATCCTTGGAAAGAACAAAGAGTGAAAATGAAAGCTAGACGTGAACAAAAACAGAAGGTTGTAGAAGCTGAGCTAACAATGGCTCGAGAGTAACTTAAACAGCAGAGAGAGTATGACTCTCTAAAATCAATGGAGGGACCTAGGAGTGCAAGCTCAGTAGGGTTTGTATTGGTAGATAAGGTCAATGAACCCTTGGATGCAATCTTGCAAGCCTATGAAGCAAGATTGAAAAAAAGATAGACTCTAGAGCAAAGATGGATGACATATCCATATCCAGAGTTAGAAAAACAGAGACTAGAGATGTGCAAGCAGTTGATTGAAACTGCACAAGCCTTACTAGAGCCTCCACCTATGGAAGTGAGGGATAGAATAATCAAACCACCAAACACAATGAAACACCTATCAAAACTGAACAAAGGGTACCTGACAAGGTAGAAAAAGTTAAATCCTTGCCTGATGTAGAGGATGCAAGAGTCGTGCCTAATAGCACTGATGAATCACTGAAGGGTTTTTCACCATATGCACCCATTGTGGAAGAAAAATGGCATGAAGAGCTATGGGAAACGGTGACAAAAGCTCAAGAAAAATATGAGACAAAAACAGTCGAGTCAGCACCTTTCTCGAAGTTGAACTTGAATAAATCACCATGGGATTTAGACGCTAAATCATTTCAAGGGGATGATGGTTCAGTTGCATTAGAAGATAACAGACCAGCATCACTCAGAACATTGCCACCATACAGGGGGGACTACGAGGCAAAGTCGAAAATTCGAAGGGCACCTTCTCAAAGAATAGGAGGGTCAAATCAATTGGACACTAAAATTTTGACAGACTTGTTGTCTACTCCGGTCAAGTGTACAATCACATTGGCAGAATTATCAAAAATTAGGCCAAGCATGTGGACGGAAGTGGGAAAATGTCTTGAGAAATTTGGTATAAGGATGCCTCTTAAGTTCTTCGAGACTGAGCTTAATGACACAGAACCGAATATAGTCAACACTAGACCAGTGCCTCTCAACAAGGTTGGAGAGTATTGTGAGGGTGAAGACGGAAACACTACTCTACCAGTCGAGTATAACGGCATAGAGACTAAGGCCATACTTGATAGTGGAGTTGGCATTGCCATTGCTACCAAATTGCTATGGGAAAAATGGGGAAAATTGGCAATACAAACAACTAGAATGAAATTGCAACTAGCGGATGGGCACGTAGAAAGACCTATAGGATTGCTTGAGGCAATTGTGGTATCTTCATGTGGAATAGATTATGAACATACATTTGCCATAGTAGATTTCAACAAGAAAAACAATTATGAAATCATCCTTGGTAGGCCGTTCATGAGGCAACTCAAGATGGTGCAAGACTGGGGGTATGATTATTTGTATCTAAGACATGCTAAAACCACTACACGTGTAAATATGAGGAATCATAGCTACCATGATGTCACGAGAACACCTGTGGAAGATTTTGACTCAAAAGTCCCAGCGTGGTTCTGTAAGAAAAAGGAGATATGGATGTGCGGAGCATCTCAATGTAGTGAATTCGACCACAATGAAAAGACACTAGAGAGGGTATTGGAAGACGATGCCTATATACAAGAGCCCTTCCTTGAAGAGAAGCTTGAACCCCTAGAATGGTCTCAAATTTTGGCTACTTTGGATGTGTGCGTCAATGAAGTCACTCCCACAAAATTTTGTGACGAGAATGGCTACGATATCGTACCATACTACATGTTGAGCAAAATTGTGGAGGAAGATGAGAATGAAGGAGACACCGAGAATGCGAGATTCAATCAAACGGAAATGAAACTTGATATTAAGATAGTGGGTTATGTGGACATCCCCACTAAAAACATCGAGCAGGATGGAGAGAATTTTATGATTCTTCTGATCGATGTTAAAATGAAGATAACGAGAAGTCAGAAAATACGAAAGAAGACGACCATCAGGATCAAGACAATGATTTCTTTTACAACTTCTCGAACCAGAGTGTGAGATGCCAAAAAAGATACAAGAGTAAGCGACACCATAAAAGTCTACCAACTAGGTTTAGACCTATGCCTGAGTTCAGGAGTAAGACACATTTCCTTATGAACATTCATGCTGTTGATTTTCCTAAGAATAAAGTGTCAGGAAGGTTTCTTAAGATTTCTGAAGACCCAGGTTTCAAGGCAAGACTATTGAAATTTAAGAAAACCAGCAAGGCAAAAAAGAGAGTTGTGAGGGAAATATTGGATGTCTTTGGAGATCCAATTATAACAAAAGCTGAGCAGAAAAAGAAATACAATGATTTGAAACAAAAGATGAAAAATGTATGGACAACTGAGATGGAAAGTAGCGATGGATCGAACGCTAGTGATGGGAGTAAAGAGATAGATGTACCTCTTCATTATTGTAAGTACACCATTCAGGAGAGAAAATTGGTGGTCCAGCAACCGATGAGAGAGCCTAAACCCAACAAGTCCTATGATGGGCCAGAGAATGCCAAGAAAATAGACCTAGCAGAGCCAAGAGAAAGTCCTCGACCTGCTTACATTGCCACTGATCTAAGCCAGGAAGAAGAGGACTTACTAATCAAAACGCTTAAAGAATTTCGTGATGTATTTGCATGGTCATACAAAGATCTGAAGGGGGTGGATCCTAATATTTGTGAACATTCGATCCCTCTAAAGTCAAATGCAAAGCCAAGCAAACAACGTCCGTACACATACAATAAGAAATTTTCAAAAAGGATCAAGGACGATATAGACAAACTTATGGATGTTGAATTTATTTATGAGATAGAGCACACTGACTGGGTGTCGCCAATGTGGTGGTACCTAAGAAACATGGGAAATTATGGGTGTGTATGAATCTCAAGAAGGTAAATGCAGCAACAATAAGTGACAATTATCCTCTTCCTATCACGGAACACGTCCTAGAACGAGTAGCAGGCAAGCAGGCCTATAGCTTTATGGACGGATTATCTGGTTATAACCAATTGGGGGTTAAACTAGAAGATCATTACAAAACAGCGTTTGCAACTGAATGGGGCATATATGCGTTTAGGGTAATGCCATTTGGCTTGACCAATGCTCCAGCCACATTTCAGAGATTAATGACACATGCTTTCAAAGAATACTTGCGAATATTTTTGGATATTTACATGGATGAATTGTGTGTCTATTCTCTATTGAGAGAAGACCATATAGATCTGGCTGCTCCGAAGTGCCCGCCTCTTCTTGTGTTTTCGGCTTTTCGTCTCTCAGTAGTAGCTGGTTAGCTCTTTTAAGCTCAGCTATTTCTTTTAGCAATTCTTCTTCCCTTTGGACCCGCATCAAAGCTTGGTCCCTCCGCTGAGTTTGATCAAGCTTTAACTCTAGCTCGAGGTCTTTGTTCTTTTTCTCTAATGCTTTGTGCACTTCATCTATTTGTGGGCAGTCTGAGTGCTTCTGCCACTATTTCTTTGGTTAGTACCACTTCGACTTTGTTCCCCTTAGGGTCTGAGTAAATTTTTCAACCTTTTGCAAACTTGGCATCACAAGCTTGAAGTATATACCAAATACATACTCTGAGTGAAATATGGGCTCATTGGGTGCATAGGGTGAAAATGGTACCAGATTTTGTCTTCAGGTCTCTGAAACAGTAGATATAAAGAAAATTTGAGATTTTGATCTCCAAATTGGTTCAAACTTGGCTAGTGGACTTAACACATCATGTACTTTGGATGTATGATGATAAAATATCAAAATTCTCCCATTTTGGCTAGAAAGTAAATAGTCGCGAATATTAACTTTTCTATCAAGATCAACATTTTTTGGTACAAATTGGTTCTAGGCATTGTATAGACCCTGTGTATGAGATATGAGGTGATTTGGATCAAGAAATGTTGTCCATAACCCAAAAATTGGCTTGCAAAGACTTCTTTGCGTTTTTTGGCAATTTTCCAAGTTATAAGTGCTCATTTTGGCTCATACTTGATTTTGGCATGTAATAGGTGTGTACACATGATAGGTGAGGTGATGATACAATTTCCATGCAAAAATAGTGCAAAAGTAAATAATCGCGATTATTTACAGCAGTCACAAGTCTTTTACAAAACTTACAAATTTTGACCTAAACACATTCTATACACTTAAAACAAGTCCTAAATTGAATTTGGTCAAGTTTGGTCTTGCCGGCATCACTTTGTGCTTTGTCGACTCTGTAATCATCGATTTCTGTGACTACACTACCTGTTGAGTTGGTTAGTCAATTTTGAGGCTTTGGACTTGTCCGCAACATAGTCGTGAACTTGCTCATCCAATTTTGGCTCATTTGGAGTCAGCTTGACCCCGTATGTCGAATTTGACGCGTTGTAGCCTTTGAGCCGTTTTTTGGTTTTCGAGGGCTTTGCTTGATTGATTTCACTAAACCAATCATATACATTGTATATGAACCTCACAGGCAAGCTGTCTGTGGAGTCAGATCGGGATTCTGGTATTTGCCAAAAACCTAGCTTTTCGACTGGGGACCCCCTTGACCCCAACCGAATGGTCAACTGATGATATAGAAAGGTTCTATTATGTTAGGGCACGCTGCAGTTCAAATCCCATCTGATTTGGTCTAGCTGATAGGCCGCTATGGTCAGCTTTTGGTCGTAGGTCTTCGTGCATTGCTCGGTTTCTAGGGTTTTTTCTAGGGATTTAGACTAGCTATTGGCCGTACAAAATGGATCATTGACAAGTAAAGAACTTACCTCTCATGTCTTCTGTGAGATGGCGCTGAAAACGAACAATTGTAGACTCCGGAAGAAGAGGTCGAAAAGCTCTCTCTGCAAAGGCCACAAGTGGAAATGAGGTGGTTTTAGCCTACCTTGGATATCCATACCCGGACTTCTCGAATCGATTTTCCCCAGATTCCCTCGTTAGTCCTACTAGGCCGTGAAATCTATGTTAGACTCAAAAATTTCCTAGATCGGATTCCTGTACCTCATTCTACAAGAATTTTGCAAAAGTAGGCATGGCCACCTAATTTAGGCTTCTCGCTTCCATCTTTTGATTTCATTGAAAATTTTTGTGCTTGTCCGCCTTGTCTTTTTGATCAACTTCCTATCTTCCTTTTTTTCATCCGAGCTTCCTTGCTATTTATTATTAATTTTTGACATGTTTAGTGAAAAATCAAGGAAAATAACAAAATGCTCTAAAAAAGTAAAGTGAAAATCCAATAATTAAGAAAATCCATTGAAAAACACAGCTTTATTGTTTTTTGTTGGATTTTTCCATTTTTAAGTCTCATTATCAATAAAAATAATAAAAATTACCCAAAAGGAACTATCTTTTGATGATTTTTTGATAGTATATACACTATTTACACTCATCGAGAAGATATTATCAGTGAATTTTCCCTTGATGATGAATTATAAGGACATTATTAGGTAATTTTGCAAAAAATCACACTTTAACATCAAACTTTTTCCTCCCTCTTCAAACATTGCCCTTAATTACTTATTACTTAGTGCCCTTCCACCCCTCCTAGATGGCGTACTCGGAGACGACTGTTTGCATGGGTTGAATCATCGTGTCTAGCCGTGGTTGGCTCTACCATGCTTTAAAGATCAATGCAATTCAAACCACTATGCTGTGCAAGAGCTGGGTCTTGAGTAATTAACTCAAGGGTTTCTGATGTCGAGGCTTATTGCTAATGTCTTCCAAAGAGTAAATCTTGTAGCTTGTGTGCTCTCTGTTTGATTGTACCATCAGGATGCTTCAGCACGCTGATTTCTTGAGTTGTTGGTAGCACTTTGGACTGTTGTTGAGCTTTTTCTCACCATTGGTAGCTTGGTCTGCTTGGTGTTGTATGGTGTGGTGGAGTATTTTGAGACTTAACTCGCCATTGCTTGATTGGTTTTACGGTGTGTGGAGAAGATAAATGCTCCTTTTTCTTCCAAACTAATTTCATGTTAGGTTCCTTGCTCAGAGATGCTCGTCTCTATGTTTTTACCTTTAGAACCTTCTTTTGTTTTATCGGTGAAGTCTTAGGTACCCAGATTTGAATCAACTTATCCTTAAGCTGTGCTTTTGGAACCCAAATTTGCCTGACTCCTTGCATGCTACTTGTAGCATTTACTTGTCGAGGGAATGGAGATGATTGATTACTTTCATGGTTTGTTCTGCTGATTGCTTCCTTTCCATCTCCTTGCTTGGTGCAATTGTAACAATGAGTTGCCCGCCTTTAGGTGATAGCTTTAGCTGATTTGTATCCCAATCTTGTACTACTTTGTATGTCTACATCCAAGGAATTCTAAGAATCATCGTCTCACTCATGTGTTCATTTGGTAAGCATACAAACTGATGAGGACATGAATATCCATGTATTATCACGTTCAAGTTGACTACTCCCAATGTTGGGATTGGGTTCTTGCTGCATCCTTTAATTGTCGCTATTCCAGCTGCTGTCAATGCTTGACTTGTTGCCTTCTTGTACGTGGACTAACTGACTACATTTACTCTAGCTCTTGTGTTGACCAAAGCATTGGTGCTATGATTGTTGAGCTATACTTTGATGCGCAGGTCCATTCCGTCTAACCAGTCATCATCTATTGAAATTGAATCTTTAAGTAATTCCCATTGTTGGTCATCTATTTCCAGAGTATTGATGGGAATCAGTATCTATTGATTCTTGAGAGCAAATTTTCGTTTAAGTACCCAAAGCCGAGCTTCCGCTTGGGCTTCATCAATAACCTACTGTCGTTTAATCTTCCTTTTCTTGGCTGCATGCATTCTTTCTAGAAATTTATTGGTTAGCGGCAAATTGTATTTCTTTAAACGACATCCACTAATCCAATTAGCCATTGGTTCACCATCTAGGGTGGACAATTTTACTGCTCCACTTGGCGATACATCTTTAATGATAAACGGTCCATTTTCCTTTTTCTTAAACTTGGGAATTTGTTGCTTAAGGGAATAGACTAAAACTAAGTCTCCTTTCTTGAAGGTTTTTGTGAATAAGTGGAAATTAAAAAACTGTTTCTGTTTCTGCTTTTGTGCATAGATATGAGCTATAGCAGTTATCCTTTGCTCATCTAGCTTTTCCAAATCTTCAAGTCTTTTTGACAATTCATGTCCAGTCCACTCAAGGCTCTGTGTTACCCTTAATGTCGGGAATAGAAATCCTATTGGCAGTATGGAATCAAGACCATAAACAAGGTTAAAGGGTGTAGCATTTAAAGTTGTTTTGAATGAAAGTCGATAAGCCCATAGAGATGCATGGAGATTCATTTCCCAGTCTGTCCTTCTTGAAATGACCACTTTCGTCAGCATCGAGCTAAGAATTTTGTTCGTATGCTCAGCTTGTCCGTTTGTTGTGGGTGATAGGGAGCCGATTTGTTATGGATGACCATAAAATCATTACGCAAATACTCGATTACCTCATTGAGGAAATGAGTCCCCCGATTACTGACAATTTCTATTGGCAGTCCATATCTCGTGAATACATACTCATATAAGAATGTAGCCGTGGTTCTGGCATCATTCTTTTGAGTTGCTTTAGCCTCGGCCCACTTGGTCAAATAGTCCGTAGCTACAATGATATATTGAGCTTGGGTTCTATAAGCATGTGGCTATATTGGCCCAACAAAATCTATACCCCATTTTTCAAAATCTCTAGCCCCCATCATTAGTCTTAAGGGCATGCTATCTACACTTGTTGGTATTTTTTCTCATTGACAAGCATCACACCTTTGAACATATTTTTTGGCATCTGCAAAAAGTGTTGGCCACCATATGCTTGCCATCAAGATTGCTCTTGCGGTGGTCTCACTAGAAAAGTGACCTCCAACTAATCTAGCATGTGCTTGTTCTATAATCGGAATATACTTGTCTTCATTTACACAAAGATGCAAATGTTGATCCTTACCTCTCCAATACAATTGGTTCCCAATAAGAGCATAGTCTCTTACTTCAATTTCAATTGCTCTTTGACGGTATTTACTCATATCCTCAGGAAATGTTTGGCTTGATAAGTAAGTAGATAGATAGTTACTCCACTTAGGAACAAGTGACATTTGAAGCAATGTTACATGAGATATGGGTGTTTGTTTTTGACATTGAGGACAATCCTTCACAAAAGGTCGAACATCACTCCTCATAGTCGACCAAAATACTCTACATGTATGTGGAATATCTTATTCCAGTCTGGTGCTTTCAATATTGGACCTGAGTGAGAGATTGCTTAAGCTTCATGAAGGATTCTTCACATGCCTCAGTCCACTCAAAGTGTGTAATGAAGCTATACATGGGTTTTGCAATCATAGCGGACATCTAGATGAATCGTTGGTAATATCCACAATGCCCCATGAAGGCCTGTACCCCCTTGACTGTTGTTGGTCTAGGCAAATCAACAATGACATAATTCTTTTCAATATCAATAGCTATGCCATTTTTAGACACTATATGTACAAGAATTTTGCCTTGTCTACCCATGAATGTGCACTTTTTGAGATTTAAGCAAATGCTATAGAGTCTACATTTTTTAAATACCTTTTTGAGGTGTTCAAAATGATCAACACGGATTGATGAATGTACGCATAGATCATCTATATATACTTCTAGGAATTTCCTAAGATATTCTTTAAAAGCATGGTTCATCAACCTTTGAAATGTGGATGGAGCATTAGTTAACCCAAATGATATAACCCGATAGGCAAAAATATCCCATTCTGTTGCAAAGGCAGTTTTATGCTAATCTTTTGGGTCAACCAAAAGTTGATTGTATCCCGAAAATCCATCTAAGAAGTTGTAAGTTTCTTTCCTTGCAACTTGTTCTAAAACATGCTCAGTGATTGGAAAAGGAAAGTTGTCTCTAATGATAGCTGCATTCATCTTTTTGAGATTAACACACTCGTAATTTTCCATTCTTCTTGGGTACTATCACAATTGGAGACACCCAATCTGTGTGTTCAATTTTGTAAATGAATTCAGATTCCTTTAGTTTTTTAATCTCTTCTTTTATCTTCCTAGCAAATGTTTCATTATACATGTATGGCCTTTGTCTACTTGGTTTTGCATCATCTCTCATGGGTATGGTATGTTGACAGATTTTTGAATCAACACCCTTGAGATCCTTGTAAGACCAAGTGAAGATATCTCGATATTCCTTTAGCAAGCTCAGCAAGAGCTCTTCTTCTTCTTCTATTAGGTCATTCGCAATGTAAGCAGGTCTAGGCTCTTCTCCTGGTTCAGCCACATCTATCCTCTTAGCGTTTTCAGGCCCTTTATAGGACTCGCCCTGTTTACGTAGTTCTCTAACAGGTTGTTTGACTATGATTTTTCGATCTTGGAGAGTATAATTTTTGTAATCAAATGGAACACTCATTACATCCTTACCATCTTCTTCTGTGGTTTCCGTTTCGGTCGTATATATCTCTTTTAGAGGTTTTTTCAACTCTTGATATTTCTTTTTCCACTCAACTCGGGTCATGAGGGGTTTCTTATCCTGTGAGTTTGCTTGAGTATCCTTCCTTGATTTTCTCAATGTTTTAGACATTTTTGAAGTTTTTGTTTGAAGGATATCTGCCAGTGATTTTGTCCTTGACACAAGCATTTGCATCTATCTGCATCAGGAATTGTGTTCTACTGGAGACTGATGACATAGCTTGTGTTTTCATGTTTTTGGTGTCTCTTTTTCGTTTATACCATTTTTGTCTTCTCTATTTCTAGTTGGGATAGTCAAAAAACTTTTCCTCCCCTCCTTTTAAGAGTAGCTTAGCTCTCATATGTTCTTTTTTTGACCCCGAACCTTCTGAGGTAGCTGAGCGTTCATCTAACTCATCTGTTGCATTGTAGTAGAGGTCTGAAAAGACTTGTTGAACTTTCATCAAGTCCTTGGATTCCTCATCTTCCTCTTAAATGTTGAGGATATAAATCATTTCGATGGGAATTATGTCGTAGCCATCCTCATTGCAAAATTGAGTAGGCAAAGACGTATTCACACATACATCCATTGTCGCTCAAATTTGAGTCCACTCAAATGGCTCAAACAAATGCTCTAGAAAGGGTTCAGGTACATAGGCTTCATCTGTGCAGTCCCTTTCTAGAATACATTCTTCTCGTTTTAAACTTCCATTTTTTTACGCTCCACACATCCAGATAGGAGTGTCTTTGTTTAACCAGGATGGAAGCTTAGTTTCAGCCGAAGAGACTGAATCAAACTTCTGTATGGGTGTTTTCAAGACATCTCTATAAGTGTGATCTTTTAGATTTACTCTTGTTATAGATCCCACTTGCTTCAAGTACAGATAATTGTTTCCCCAATATTGGATAAGATATTCAATTCCATAGGAATTGACTATCACCTTTTCAAGCAGCCCTAATGGTCTCTCAATGTGTTCATCAGCCAATTGCAATTTCATCCGACTTTGTCTAATGGCTGATTGTCCCCAAGATTTCCATACTGCTTTCGTGGCTATGGCTATACCTCCACTATTCAGTATTGCCATGGCTTCAATGTCATTATATTTCACTAGAAGGGTGGTGTTTCCTTATTTCCCTTCGTAATATTCTCTGACTTTGTGCATGGGAATAGATTGAATCTCTTTGTTGTCCATTTTGTTTTTCAAATTTCCCAATTTTTTTGAGATTAACCCCGTTATCCCCACCTTCTCCAGGGTTTTCTGTAAATCATTCCATAAATATGGTTTGAGTTTTAATAGTTCTCCCAAGGTAAGAGTGCATTGCAGGGGTGTAGATATGATTGAATGAATGTTGTCTACTTCTAGGGTCTGTTCAGCTCTTTTTAATTGAGTGGTCTTACACACTATGGATTCATCTTCGTTATCTTCCAAGTAAGAGGGTAATGTTTTCAAGGTCAATGGTTTCAACATTCTTGAAGCTTCAGATCCATAATCCCCATACAAGGATTGTACATCCACATTCATATCAGAAGGTAGGTTATATAACCAAAATTCCTCTATAGGAGCTAACTTAAGAGTTAGGCTCCCATCATTGATCTCTTTAACTTTTTTCCATAAGTGTCCTAGACAGTCTTCCTTTACAAATGGAATTCCGTCTAAGGCATCTTCGCTGTCCGACACTATAAGTTCTGGTTCTTTTGTTTCAAGCTGGGGTTCTGCCACCACATCGGGTTTTTCTTTAGTGTCTCTTACCACAAGCTCCTCAGGTTTTGCGTTACTTTCAAGGTTGGGTTTTTGTTTTTCCAGCATTTCTTGCGTGATTCTTACCAGATTTTGATAAGCTTCAACTTAGCTGCTTCCATGTCTAGAGAAGGATAATTTTTCCATTTGGTTTCCATGTTTTGGCCTGCTTTAAGTCCTGCTTGGTAGGTTTCCAAGGCTGCATTAATAGGCTCAAAAATTTTATCAACCAGAATGGATCCTCCAGATTTCACTATTGTATCCTTGATTTCACTTCTAGTTTCTTTCAACTTTTCCTGGAATAGCGTTTTTGATTTCTCCTCGATTTCAGCCCGTTGTTTTTGTTTTCTCATCTCATATCTTTTTCTTCTGCTTCTTTTGATCCTTTGAGAGGAAACTTTTGTATTTTTTGAGTCATCAGAGGAGTCGTGTTTCTTTTTCTTGGCCTGGTCTCTAGTGATTACCTTAATTGGAACAATCAGTTCACTCTCTAATGAGCTACTAGGTATCACTTGGACTACGTTTACTACTGTTTTACCCTTGTTTAAAGGATTTTTAGGACAATATTCTGCGAAAAGTGTTTTCCCTTTTTGCAACATTGTATGCAATAGGCTTCAATTGGTTTGAGGTTTCTGTCAGGCTTTAGACATTCATTTTTCCAATGATCATTGGCACCACAGTTGTGACAGTTTCCTATTCTTGGCTTAATCATGGGTCTTACCATGGGAGTTCTGGCAGCTTAATTAGCTACATAATACATTGGTGCAAGCTCCAATGGATTTGAATTATACCAATCTCCTTCTACCATTACTGTAGATGGACTAGGCCCCGCATAGGGTGTAACAAGCACTAATGCTTGTTCATCTATGACTTTTTCGGAGTGCATGTACTTTACAAGCACTGCATTATGTCCTGGGTACGGAGGTTGTTGTCCCAACACAGGTTGAGGTCTTTCTATACCCATTAGTGGTCTTTGAGCTTGGGCCATATTAGGCTGATATCTATACATGGGTTGTCCTTGTGGCCTCATGGGCACGTAATGAACATTCCCATCATACTTTGCTCTGAAGTAGCACTCGTGGGTCTCATGGTTGGTCCATTTACCCTCAACTGCACACCATTTTTGTGGCCTAATTGGTTGTCCCTGTTGAGGTATTTCTTGTCTTGGTCCCCTCAGGTGCTTTTTGCTTGTTGGTTATCATGTCATTCATCCTTTTGAGCATATCTTCTATGGATGAAAGTGGTGCTGCAGCAGCCGTTCCCACTTGTGTTGGTTTAGTGGATGTTGTTTTCTTGTTTTGGTTATCCTTAGGGACATCTTCTTCACTAAAAATATCACAATTGTCTCCTAAGTCAATAGCATCTGACACACACTCTTCTAGGGTTGTATGCTTTTTACTATAGAGTATAGCATGAAGCTATTTGTTTAGCAATCCCCTTAGAAACAAAGATACGAGTTGTTTTTTTGCACGTATCTCTAGCCGTGGGCATCTGGCAATGTATTGTTTCATTCGAGTTGCACAATCCCTAATAGACTCACCATGTTTCTGTTTAAATCTGTAGATTTGAGCTACCGTATTATGTTTGATCCCCGTTTTGGAACAAGCAGCTACAAATCCTTGAGCTAATGTGTTCAAGTCCATTATTGACCTTGGTGGAATGTTTTGGAACCATATCAATGCTTTTCCTTCTAATGTCATTTCAAACCCCTGGAATTGAGTATGAAAATTGAATATACGTTCTGCTCTTAGCACTTGCTTAAAGCTTGCTAAGTGGTCGTATGGATTCGGTGATCCACTATATTTTCTGACCCATTTTTGAAAATTAGCTGGTCTAATGTGTCTGTTTGGTTCAGCTCCCGGTCTCCTGGTAGTTGTTCCTCTTCTGAGTCCTTCAAACCAGTCTGTTGGAAATAGTGACTCATGTAGCCCTAGACTAGCCTTAGTGTCACCATCTATGTGATGAGGTGGTTTCTGGTTTCTTAACATTACTCTCAGATGATCTCTCATGGTGTTCATGTCTTGGAATTGTTTCTGGTCCTTGTCCCGATATCCAATCCCTTATGGAATACCCTTGGAATTTGGTTTGTTCTACCTCCTCAGGAGTCATCATAACAAAGTTATTGTTAAGAAGAATCCCTAAACAGGTAGGTTGATTGATCCATTATCTTTTATCTTGAAGATATAAATGATCTTCATGACCGTTAGTTGTCCTGATTTGGCATGCGAAGTCCATAGAAGATCTTTTATGTTTCTATCTTCCCAATAATAGACACCGATCCTAGGATTATCAGTACTAAGCCTTTTTAAAGGCTTCAAATCTACTTGATCGTATCCCTCGAATTATAAAGTGGGTGGTCCTTCTTTTGCTGACATTTCTGCGATTATGGTGTTTACTTCTAACCCCCATTTGTCTACCACATAAGGGTTTTCAACTTGTACATACTGAGTTCCATTTCTGTCCATGTACATTTTTCCTTGTTTGTTTGCCCTAATCTCTTCTTCAAACTCAATACCATGGTCATCAATATGAATAGCATACTCCTTGTTAGGTTCTAAGTAAACTTCGGCTCCATGGCGATTAGTCTTATAAAAAGAGAGTATATGCTTATAGCGCATTGTCGTTCCGATTTTTGAGTGAGTCGAGTAAGAAGACATTTCAAATTTTGAATCTGAAAAAGTATCTGAGACTTCTTGAAGGATTGTGATGCAAGGAATTGCCTTGATTCATGCTTTCTTCGGTGGATACTCTGCTGAAGGTTTCTCCGAGTATGCCCTGATTTCCTAGTACACGACCAGATAAGGTTCATAAAGACTTACGAAGCCCTAGTTAGAGTACTTACCTTTGGATTGACCTGTCATCAATTTCCACTTGATTCAATTGCAACTTTCTGTCAAGCCACTGATTCCTTGTCTGCAACCTGATTCTTGTACAAATTTGATCAAGTTAGGTAGTTTATATAAAGACAGTAGAGTTTTTGCTAACTCTTGTGATTGGTCTATGTGCATCACTTCAAATCGAGCTATGGGAGTCAAAAATTGACTTTCACATTCGACTTTAGCAAAAAATCAAAGGTTTAATTTACAACCTGGAAACTGAGTGAACATGTACCAATTTGGATCCGATTGAACCCAAAATTGCCCGGTGGATTTCTATTATGCTGGTCTAACACTGTACAAGTTCAAAAATCAAAACTAATATCCTTGGGTAGCAGTAGTACATAATTCCGATTATTTACTTTTGCTAGTTTTTTGCACTTTTTGGATTGGTTTGGCAAGTATACAACTTGTTAAAGTCCCTAAACAAGTTTCAACAAGTTTGGACAAAATCTCATCAAGTTTATCAGTTGTTTTGTGTCTACAGACTCTAATTTCAATAATCTCGCTTAAGTCTCGCTTTTGTGATCCAAATTTCACCAAAATTGATTTTTGAGGTCTACTTGATATGCTTGACCTTGTGGTATACTCACATTTGCAAAATTATCAAGTTTTGAAGCAGATATAAATAATTGCAATTATTTACTCCAGCTATATTTTTGCAACTTTTTATCCCAACTTTGACACAGATCTGTTAAGCACCTCAAGTTAAGGTTACTACCCAAGTTTCATCAAGTTTGAACAATTTTTGGTCAAATGGTTATCAATTTTTTGTCCGCAGACTAACTTTGTAAATATGGTCTCAATTTTCAATCCAGTGATCGAAACCTTACCAAATCTGGTTTGTGGGCTTATTATAACATGGTAAAACTAGTGGTTTGCTGGCTTGGTCAAAAAAGTTGAAAAATGGGACCGATGTAAATAATCGCGATTATTTACAACTGATAACTTTTTGCATCTTTTGGTCAACTGAGCATGTACACATGTTCATCACATCAATATAAGCCTATGAATCAATTTTCATCAAGTTTGGACAAATTTTTTTCAATTTACACTCAAGATTCAAAAAGTCAGTACAAACTTTAGTTTTTACCCAATTTTTTGCCAGTTTGGTGATCCAAATCTTTTAGGCCTTTACAAAAGTTTTTTGTACACATGCAATGAGTCCATGGTATGAACCTTGGTTAAATCTGAGCTAAAAGTTAATAATCGTGATTATTAACTTCAGGCTTGAAATGAACACTTTTTTGCAATTTTTTCAAAGACAATCTTTTCAAAGATAAAACTTAATTTTCCCTAAAATGTCAAGAAAAAGTAAATAATCTGAGTTTTGGCTAACTCTTGAAACTTTTGCTTCTAAGTATCCTTGAGCTTACCAATTGGTTCAGACAACTTTTAAGCTTACTCTCCAGTTGGAGTAAATGGTTTTGAGTCTCTTTGTGATATTTCTAACCGTAGACCTGAAATTCTGCAACTTCCAATAACAACTCATACTTGATTTTTTCCAGAGAGAGCAATGTTCTGAAATCCACCTCAGATCCTACTTACCCTACTCCTAGATCTCATGCAATGGGGTTGTGGAAAGTGTCCACAAATACTCGTTTTCTTGTCTTTTATGTTTTTCTGAGCATTGATCTTAAGACTTGTTTTATCTACCAATCATTCTTAAAATCCTAATTTATTTCTACAATCCTACAATTCTAAAGGCACTCAGCAAGTACGATTACTTCCACGCTAACTTGCAAAAGACGACAATCTTAAGCTATACGGTTTCTAAAAGAAAGTTTTGAACTTTAGGTGATCCCAGAGGAAGCTAAAGGATAACTTCACAAGATGCTCGTGTTTTTTCATAGTTTAGGTCTCTTTGAACCCCGACAGCGGCACCAAATGTGGGATGCATGTCTAACCTCACCAACCTATCTTATTGTAACTTATTAGCTAGAACCACGATTAAATTGTCAATCCATGGGATGAAACTGACTCGACTAGTGCATATAGGCTACAAGAGGTTGTCAATCTCTCAGAAAACAATTAACAACTCACATCTAACTCAGGCTACACTCAACTGATTGAAATTGTAAGGTCCCCAACCCGCCCATACCAAGATCGGGATGGGATTCTTGACAGGTCCCTAGGTCTGATAAAAATCAGAGTCTCTAAACAAGAAAAATCCAAGGAATAGACCTTTACCATTGACAATGGCTTGGGTCTATAGCCTTAGAAGAAGACCTAGTCCTGTCTCGTAGCAAAAACGGGACAACGTATTAAAAGTCAAAAGAAACTATTTCGGCCCTATAACTTCCACAATTTTGGCTAAGGTATCCTCAACCAACGCTTTTTTCCCCCTAACATATGTGAGGGCACCGCCGCTTGTAGATTCCTCTTCCAAGTGAGAAAGTTTTCTAAACGTTTTAGTGCGCAGGGATGGATAGTTACCTGACTAATCAGGTCCACCCGTCCTTGATGACAACCTTAGTCAATCCCCACTTACCACCCTGCACTCACACATGATTCTTTTTGTTAATTAATTACTACCATGTCCTTATCACAATTAAAATAATGATTCCTATTATCCTTCATAACAGGATTTTATTAAAACAACCCTTGAAAACATTCTTTTAGCAAATAGACATCTTTAGACTTAAAACAGGGTAATGTCAATCAAAACATTGTCCATGATAACCATGACCAGTACTCTTCTTGTCTCAAGATCACCTAAGGGTGAAGAAACAACACCCATTCCTTTTTCACAATCTGGAGTGGATAAACCCCCACCCAAGGTTTCGGGTGCCCATACAACAAACCAGTTTCCCATACAACCGGGTGGCTCTCCTAGGATAAAAAATGGTATTCTAACTTATGTAGAAACATCAAGACATGACACGCAGTAGAAACTCATCGTTCATGGGGGTAATCGACTTATCCATGGCTAAAAAGCCATCATTATCATCAATTTATACCAAGGAGTCGGAGGTGTCTTGAGACAAGCTATCTTAAGGATGATCAATCATATCTTTCCTAATTCAATCAGTTTTAACTCAAAAAATTCTTTCCTACATTATAAACAATGCACGTTGGAAGATACCTTTCATTTTTGGTTAATTATTCCTTTCCTGATTCTCTCACTCCTTACGTATACAATGCTAACTTAAAAAAAGAACTTAAACTATATAAAAACTTAATTGAATAATGTGAAACCCACCTGGGATTGATCGGCCATCTGCTGCTGCGCGGGCGCCTTAAGACTCTCCTTCGTAGGCCTACTACTAGGCTCGGCTTCATCGTCGTACGACGCTCTAGTTATTTTTTAAGCTACGTTCTCATCAGCAGATGTAGGATTTGCTCGGGTCGTTTTAGGTGCCATAACTTCTTATCCTTATAAAAGACTTAATCGATTAGAGACTTAATTGAAGAATCTCTTTTCTTCCTTTTTACCCAAATATAAGGATTTTTGGAGTAAGTAGGTATCCTTGATAGTTAATTGGATGAGATATTCCTCCTGTAACTTTTTTATCCTATAAGTAATTTCTATAATTACCATTTAATTAGGGAATCCCTTTTAACTAGGTTTATCCTTAGTCTATATTCCATTTTAACCTTAGTAAATTATAAATTTCTATCGGCTAATAGATTACTCACCTTAAATTGTACTTGGATATGCTCTATCTTTAGGAATTTCCATAAATTTGATTTATAATCTTTTCCTCCTATACTTATGGTGTAATTTAAGCAAAATTTTGCTAATAATAATTTATTATACCAACCATTTATGTTGAGTAATTTTTCCAACCTTCAATAGTGATTTTGAACCTTAGGTATTTATTTGGTAAGTAGATAAATTCATTTACTAACTTCTTTTCTCTATTTTATACGCAGAATCAGTTACTTTTAATGAAAATAAGTATTTAAACTATTTATTTGAGGTTGGGGTACTTATCATGGATTCCTCAAGGTGTGTTCTACCTCTGATATTATATCAAAGGTTTTTGGATGAATTTACTATTTTCTACCTTTTATTTTCCCCTAAAAATAATGTAATTTTACTAAGATAATTAGGTAAACTAATTATCTAAGGTTAACATAATTATCTCGAGTTTCCTAACAGGCAATTTACCTTTGATAAATAACTCAATGCATTTTGAATCAATTTGCTAATTTCTCCCTTTTTATTTTTCCTGTAACCAAAGTAATTCTGCTAAAGTAATTAAGTAGCTTAGTTATCTGAGGTTAAAATAACTATCACGGGTTTCCTAACATGTAATTAATCTTTGATAAATAACTTAAATCATTTTGAATCAATTTGCTAATTTTTTCCTATTTAATTTGTCCTAAAAGCAGAGTAATTCTGCTAAAGTAATTAGGTAAATTAATTATCTGATGGTAACATAATTATCACAGGTTCTCTAACACGTAATTAACCACTCATAAATAACTCAAACCATTTTGAATCATCCTTAAATTTCTCCTAAAAATAGAGTAATTCTGTTATAATAATTAGGTAAATTAATTATCTGAGGTTGACATAAATATCATGGGTTTCCTAACATGTAATTAACCTCTGATAAATAACTCAAAGCATTTTGAATCAATTTATTAATTTCCGCTTTTTTATTTTTTCTAAAAACAGAGTAATTTTGTTAAAGTAATTAAGTAAATTAATTATATGAGTAAAATATAATTATCACAGGTTTCCTAACATGTAATTAACCTCTGATAAATAACTAAAAGCATTTTGAATCAATTTACTAGTTTCTCCCTATTTAATTTCTCCTAAAAATAGAGTAATTATTCTAAAATAATTAGGTAAATTAATTATCTGAGGTTAACATAATTATCATGGGTTCTCTAACATGTAGTTTACCTCTAATAAACAACTCAAAACATTTTGAAATATTTTACTAATTTTTTCTTTTTAATTTGTCCTAAAAAATAGAGTAATTCGGCTAATGTAAGTAAGTAAATTAATTATCGAAGGTTAACATAATTATCATAGGTTTCCTAGCATGTAATTAATCTTTGATAAATAAGTCAAAGCATTTTGAATCAATTTACTAATTTTTCCTTTTCAATTTCTCCTAAAAACAGAGTAATTCTGCTAAAATAACTAGGTAAATTAATTATCTGAGGTTAACATAATTACCATAGGTTTCCTAACATGTAATTAACATCTGATAAATAACTCAAAGCATTTTGAATCGATTTAGTAATTTTCCCCTTTTAATTTCTCCTAAAAATAGAGTAATTCTGCTAAAATAATTAGGTAAATTTTTTGTCTGAGGTCAAGATAATTAGAACGGATTTCCTAACATGTAATAACCACTAATAAATAACTCAAATCATTTTGAATCAATTGGATTATTTTCCCCTTTATTTTTCTCTAAAAAATAGTATAATTTTGCTAAATTAATTATGAAAATTACTCAAAAAATTATAAGATAATTTTCCTAGCTTAATGAAAATCCAATGCAGCTGTGATAATTATCTCAACATAATCTAAACTTAATTAATATAATTCCCATTAATTTATGATTAATGTGGATAATTTCAGCCCTAATATGATATAATAATTAATTAGATTAATATTCCTAAGTTTAATTACAACAATCAGCAGAGAATATTTAATTCAGAGAGGATTTTTGAGTATACATAGGCCTAATCTTTAATTTATTAAGAAAATAGGTTAATCTAGCCTTGCTAATTAAGAAGGATTAAGCTAATTACCGGTTAATGTAATCAACTAGAGCTTAATCTCTAGTGATTTCTGCGTACCAGTCTCTCTAGATGAGAGAGAGAGTGTCAAGGCTCCGAGTCTGTCAAATTGTGAAGCAAGGGGTCCTATTTATAGGTTTCTGGCACTCACAAGCTCTCACAGGCTGTAAAAGGCACTTGCTTGCAGTTCAAGCAGTCCCCAGGCTGAAGATGGTTCCCCCTGCTGCTAAATCTGTCCCGGGTAGGTTCAGCATAGCTCCACACTGCCTCCTCAGCTTCCAAAATTGATTTTGACTATTTTGACTCACTTTTAATGATGAAAATTGGAAATGTGAGTAAATTCTAGAACCTTCGGATAAGAAAGTCTTTGTTAATAATAATTACTGAAACCATCCAATTTTACTTAACTAATTGAATTCCTAGTGTAACCTTTTAGGGCCCGTAACTTTTCCAGATTTTATCAAAATCTGATTTTGAAAATTTCTAGCCCGGGGTTTGCTGTGATTAAGATTCAAAAAATACCAATATTTGCCACTGTCGAACAATTCTACATTGCTTTTTCAATAATCATATCAGTTCAATTAAGCTTTATACAATCTTTAAGGTTTCAGAAACTGAAAACCTTACAATCACCCCAACTTACGAATTTGAGATGCCCTCATCTCAACCGGAATTGGAAAAATCCTTGAGAAGAGAAATTTATCCTCCCAAGTGGCATCTTCAGTGGGATAATCTTTCCACTTTACCAAGTGTTACTTGATTACTCTAAGAGTTCTTTCTAGTTTCAAGGATTCAATTTAGTTGGAGTTACTTGCTAGTCAATTTTTCCTCAAGAAACTCTCAGTGTTAAGCCCATCTTAAAAACCTTTACAAACCATTTGTATCATCTCAAAAACCAGGTTAAATCAATTCCATAAAAGATCCATATATCCATCTTGTCAACATGAACGCCTTGGTCTAACTGACCATTCAGAGAAATCAACATTCGACAAGTATCATGTATTTCAACTTTGCCAATCTGAACGCGCTCGGCGTGTTCTTGCCATTCTGAGCAATCTTCGTGCGACACAAGCTCCCACCATTGCACCAGAGGTACCCCCTTTGTGCTCTAACCTGGTTGACCAACAATATGTAAAATGGTTTTAAGAAGTATCATACCAAGAATTCTTTCAGCTTCCTATTAGTCTCGTACCTTAATACTTTCATATCTAGGTCATTTTTAGAGGAATGTTATCGTGTGCACAAGGAATGTGAGCTGGTTTCTTAATAAATATCTCAATCTCAAGATTCAATTTCTTTTTATATTGTCGAGAACCTCTGTCTCATTTTCTATATCAACCCTTGATTTCTTGATTTAATACCAACTTAACTTTAGATTCCTTAAATAATTTTGGAAAAAAAACTCGTGTATACCCTTATATAAGTAACTCAAAGTTTTACATTATCGACTTATAGTGGTTTACAAAACTGTCTATTGTTGTTGAGTTCTAAGATTACTAACTATAGCCAAGCAAGTGGCTCTTTCGTCTTCCTCGTTCATTAAGGTTGGTTTTCTCATGATCGTATAGGCTCTGCCTTCTCTTGCTCTTCCTCTACCTTGTCCTCCATTTCTACCTCCTCTTAGATTATCTCCTTGATTTTGAGGGATGGTTCTAGCAGTAATTCGAGGGTTTTGTTCTTCTGGACATTTATTTCTATAGTGCCCCATTTGATTGCATCCATAGCACCTAATGTTTGGGAAGGTTTGCTCTAAGTTCACTGCTGCAGCTACTCCACGTTGTTGATATCCTTGGTTGGAATTTTCCCTGGCTCTTCCCCTAAAGTTACTAAATCCATTATAGTTCCTTGTAGAGTTGGTTCCTTTAGTTGCAAGAGGCTTAGCCCTGAGAAGGGCATCCTGTATTGATGTATGCCTCATGGCTTTGATCCATACCTCTGCATCTCGTTCCACGTTGACCCCTTTACCTTTGAAGTTGGGGGGTTGCGCTTGTTTGAGAAGAAACAATCACGGTATAAAGAACAGAAGCAATTATCTTCATGATTTCGTAAGATCGATAGACTGACAATTTAAAGACTTATGAAACGGTTAAGATTTAACTTCAGAATAGACACAAGATCAAGATACTCAATTCAAAAGACTTGATTCTTTATTCATAAGGTGAATATTTACAAGGATAGCCTCACAAAAGAGGCTTAGGGTATCTCATTCTAACTTGTTGTAAATTTTTGCTGTCTTTAAAGAATCCGCATAGCTGGCTGATTTGGAATATGGTGATACAAACGATGGGTGTTTATAGTCAGATTTCTACAATCTTCTAACTGATTGGTATAATAGTTCTTATACTCATTGGAAATCGGAAGGTAAATTATAAGATCCAAATTCTTAGGGGTATTTTGAGAAAAAGTTATGATTCTTCGATATGGAATTATCTCCACCACTTTATCCCATACCATTCGTTCAGGGGTTTCTCCGTGCCTCCTGGATAAGTGGGAACAGTGATACTCGAGTTTGTACCCAAGAAGTAGTGCAATTGAGCCACTCTCAATTCCTCAGCCCAGCGTAGTTTCGTTAAATCCGTGGTAAGACATCCTAGCTTCCGAGCATTGATGTAATAGGTCTCGCCTTCATTGCTCCATTCGAGCTCCCAACCTTTATCTATTCGAGTCGAATGAGGAGTGTGAGCCTTCATTAGTAGCTCCATCACGCTCCATCGGAAAAAATAGTTTGGAGAATGACAAGCACTCTCATAAATAATCTCAAAGATTTGGAACTTGCAATATTCAACCACAGGTTCTTCCTGAATTATTGACGCATAAGCCTTAAATTAGCTAATCAATTTTTCTTGTTTCTTTTTTAATTTTCAGACAGTAAGAAATTTTTCCAAACTAACCCAGGCTCTGAAACCTAGGCTCTGATACCACTTGTAAGGTCCCCAACCCGCCCATACCAAGATCGGGATGGGATCCTTGACAGGTCTCTAGGTCTGATAAAAATCAGTCTCTAAACAAGAAAAATCCAAGGAATAGACCTTTACCATTGACAATGGCTTGGGTCTATAGCCTTAGAAGAAGACCTAGTCCTGTCTCGCAGCGGAAATGGGACAACGTATTAAAAGTCAAAAGAAACTATTTCGGCCCTATAACTTCCACAATTTTGGCTAAGGTATCCTCAACCAACCCTTTTTTCCCCCTAACATATGTGAGGTCACAGCCGCTGGGAGATTCCTCTTCCAAGTAAAGAAGTTTTCTAAAAGTTTTAGTATGCAGGGATGAATAGTTACCTGACTAATCAGGTCCACCCATCCTTGATTGACAACCTTAGTCAATCCCCACTTACCACCCCGCACTCACACATGATTCTTTTTGTTATTTAATTACTACCATGTCCTTATCACAATTAAAATAATGATTCATATTATCCTTCATAAAAGGTTTTTATTAAAACAGCCCTTGCAAACATTCTTTTAGGAAACAGATATCTTTAGACTTAAAATAGGGTACTGTCAATCAAAACATTGTCCATGATAACCATGACCAATACTCTTCTTGTCTCAAGATCACCTAAGGGTGAAAAAACGGCACTCATTCCTTATTCACAATCCGGACTGGATAAACCCCCACCCAAGGTTTCGGGTGCCCATACACCAAACCAGTTGCCCATACAACCGAGCGGCTCCCCTAGGATAAAAAACGGTATCCTAACTTATGTAGAAACATCAAGACATGACACGGAGTAGAAACTCACTGTTCATGGGGGTAACCGACTTATCCGTGGCTAGAAAGCTATCATTATCATCAATTTATACCAAGGAGTCGGAGGTGTCTTGAGACAAGTTGTCTTAAGGATGATCAATCATATCTTTCCTAATTCAATCAGTTTTAACTCAAACAATTCTTTCCTACATTATAAACAATGCACGTTGGAAGTTATCTTTCGTTTTTGGTCAATTATTCCTTTCCTGATTCTCTCACTCCTTACGTATGCAATGCTAACTTATAAAAAGAACTTAAACTATGTAAAAACTTAATTGAATAATGTGAAACCCACTTGGGATTGATCGGCCATCCGCGTAAGCCTATTACTAGGCCCGGCTTCGTCATCGTGCGATGCTCTAGTTCTTTTTAGAGCTACGTCCTTATCATCAAATGTAGGATTTTCTCGGGTCCTTTTAGGTGCCATAACTTCTTATCCTTATAAAAAGACTTAATCGATTAGAGGTTTAATTGAATAATCTCTTTTCTTTCTTTTTATCCAAATATAATGATTTTTTGAGTAAGTAGGTATCCTTGATAGTTAATTGGATGAGATATTCCTCCTGTAACTTCTTTATCCTATAAGTAGTTTCTCATAATTACCATTTAATTTGGGAAGCCCTTTTAACTAGGTTTATCCTTAGTCTATATTCCATTTTAACCTTAGTAAATTATAAATTTCTATCGGCTAATGGATTACTCACCCTAAATTGTACTTGGATATACTCTATCTTTAGGAATTTTCATAAATTTGATTTTTCTAATAATAATTTGTTACACCAACCATTTATGCTGAGGTAATTTTTCCAACCTTCAATAGTGATTTTGAACCTCAGGTATTTATTTGGTAAGTATATGAATTCATTTACTAATTTTCTTTCTCTATTTTATACGCATAATCAATTACTTTTAATGAAAATAAGTACTTAAACTATTTATCTGAGGTTGGGGTACTTATCACGGATTCCACAAAGTGTGTTCTACCTCTGATAATTATATCAAAGGTTTTTGGATGAATTTACTATTTTCTCCCTTTTACTTTCTCCGAAAAAATAATGTAATTTTACTGAGATGATTAGGTAAACTAATTACCTAAGGTTAACATAATTATCATGAGTTTCCTAACATGCAATTTACCTCTAATAAATAACTCAATGCATTTTGAATCAATTTGGTAAATTTTCCCTTTTTATTTGTCCTATAAACATAGTAATTCTGCTAAAGTAATTAGGTAACTTAGTTATTTGAGGTTAAAATAATTATCACATCTTCTCTAACATGTAATTAATCTTTGATAAATAGCTCAAAGCATTTTGAATTAATTTGCTAGATTACCCTATTTCATTTGTCCTAGAAACATAGTAATTTTGCTAAAGTAATTAGGTAAATTCATTATCTCAAGATAACATAATCATTTTGAATCAATAATTCTGCTAAAGTAATTAGGTAAATTAATTATCTGAGGTCAACATAATTATCACGGGTTTCCTAACATGTAATTAGCCTCTGATAAAACTCAAAGCATTTTGAATCAGTTTATTAATTTTCCACTTTTAATTTCTCCTAAAAATAGAGTAATTTTACTAAAATAATTAGATAAATTAATTATTTGAGGTTAAAATAATTATCACAAGCTCCCTAACATGTAATTAACATCTGATAAATAACTCAAAGCATTTTGAATCAATTTATTAATTTCTCCTTTTTATTTTCTTCTAAAAATAGAGTAATTCTGCTAAAGTAATTAGATAAATTAATTATCTGAGGTTACCATAATTATCACAGGTTTCCAAACATGTAATTAACCTCTGATTAATATCTCAAAGGATTTTCAATCAATTTACTAATTTGCCCTTTTTAATTTCTCCTAAAAATAGAGTAATTCTGTTAAAATAATTAGTTAAATTATTTATATGAGGTTAACATAATTATAACGCATTCCCTAACATGTAGTTAACCACTCATAAATAACTCAAATCATTTTGAATCAATTTGATTATTTTCCCCTTTATTTTTCTCTATAAAACAGTGTAATTTTGTTAAATTAATTATGAAAATTACTCAAAAAATCTTATAATTTTACTAGCTTAATGATAGTCCAATGCAGCTCTAATAATTATCTCAAAATAATCTAAACTTAATTAATATAATTTCCATTAATTTATGATTAATATGGACAATTTCAGTCCTAATATGATATAATAATTAATTAGCTTAATATCCCTAAGCTTAATTACAACAATTAGCAGAGAATATTTAATTAAGAGAGGATTTTTGAGTATACATAGTCTTAATCTTTAATTTATTAAGAAAATAGGTTAATCTAGCCTTGCTAATTAAGAAGGATTAGGCTAATTATCGTTTAATGTAATCAACTAGAGCTTAATCTCTAGTGATTTCTGCGTAACGGTCTCTCTGGATGAGAGAGAGAGTGTCAAGGCCCCGAGTCTGTCAAATTGTGAAGCAAAGGGTCCTATTTATAGGTTTCTGGCACTCACAAGCTCTCACAAGCTGTAAAAGGCAGTTGCTTGCAGTTCAAGCAGTTCCCAAGCTGAAGATGGTGCCCCCTACTGCTAAATCTTCCCCGGGCAGGTTCATCATAGCCCCACACTGTCCCCTCAGCTTCCAAAATTGATTTTGACTATTTTCACTGACTTTTAATAATGAAAATTGGAAATATCAATAAATTCTAGAACCTTAGGGTAAGAAAGTCTTTGTTAATAATAATTACTGAAACTATCCAATTTTACTTAACTAATCGAATTCCTAGTGTAACCTTTCAGGGCCCGTAACTTTTCCAGATTTTATCGGAATCTGATTCTGAAAATTTCTAGCCCGGGGTTTGCTGTGCTTAAGATTTTAAAAATACCAATATTTGCCTCTGTCGGACAATTCTACATTGCTTTTTCAACAATCATATCAGTTGAATTAAGCTTTATACAATCTTTAAGGTTTGAGAAATTGGAAACCTTACAGAAATCACCAAAAGCCAATCACTCATTGGCAAACAAATCATATCCGTTACAGCATCAAATCATAACAAAACTTCTAAGATATGTTTATAAGAAACTCTATAAGGAGGTTTATTCTTTTTTTGTGGTGCTAAACACCCTGGTCTGCATATGATGTCTAGCTCGTCAAATAGAAGTGAAAGTCACTCTAGAGGTCTCCCACCTCATAAGCAGCTCACAACAGCTTTATTCTAGCACTTTTTGTGCTAGATATGATTAATTCAAGCATTTAATTTGCATAGATCTGTTTTGTGGCCTTTACAATCCCAAACATGCTCCAAATTCAATAGAATTTTGCCTATTGGCTTCCTAAATGCTCTAGATCACAAGGGTACACTCAGATGGATCTTTTGACCTCAAATTTGGCCTCTAGGTGTTTGATGTCTTTATGGTCAAATTCAAGCTATGTTCCTACCCAAGGTGCTCCTTAATGTATACAACATGCACATGTGCTTACAAAAAATTTTGAAACTCAAACTTGCACAAGTTCACCACTTTTTGACAAGGAATTTACCAAAAAGAGTGAAATCCTCTCAATACTCAATCTATATGCACAAATGGAATGAAATTTGATGTATGTGCTCAACACAACATGCAAAATAGGGGTGTAAGGTCAAAAAGTCAATTTTGTTGCCAAAATTACCCTTCAGACATCACACATGTATGATGTCTGTGATGGATTTTTGTTCAAAATTCATTTACAGTCAACCACAAGTCTCTAGCACTAGTTTTCAAACACTTCTACTAATTTCCATGCAAAAATATCCTCAGAATCATTAGTTTCTCTTTTTTCCGTTCTTGAAACTCCGTCTTTTGACTTTTGGGGATCGAGGGTTGGTCAAAACCCTAGTGTCAAGGTGTACTTAGGGTAAAACACCCCTTTTTGAAACTCTAGTGCTATCAGATTTATCAAATTTGGTTTACAGGTGTCTCTTGAGACATCATACACGTATGATGAATCACTCGACCACCAACAACTACTCTAATCTACAACTAGTACGACAACTCTTAACTAAATCTATCTAGTCATAGACCCTCAGCAAGACACACGCTTATTGGCTGTACACTTGATCTTGGAATCATCTCTTTCAGATCCACTTAAGAAAAATGCTCTCTTTAGTCAAAACTAAACCAAGAAACCATCACATGAGTGTCAGTAGGATTACCTACTCAAGTCCTAGTGTCCCCAACAACAGCACCAATGTTGTGGGAGCGAATCATACCACACATAAAGTGCATGCAACACTACCTAGATCAACATAATTTCAATTGAGTACATAGATGACATGATAGGTGCACGGAGGCAATCTCTATAGCTTGTCAGGCTGGGACCATCCCACACATACAACACTCTGGAAGGCCCACTTAACCAAAATCAAGAATTTAATTTCTCTCAACTACACCACTCAACCGACATACATATAAACGGAAGGAAACTCACCAAATCATACCAAAATCATACAATACTTAAGAAACACCATCCCCTTACTAGGATACACCTGCCCTAAAGCCTCTACACTCAAAGTCTTCACTCTAAACCCATTTGCAAAGAGTTTGTATAAAGACAGAGTAGAATTTTGAAAGTGCCTGAAACTAAAATCTATGAGTATCTATGCGTAGCTTATGTTTCTATGATTCTAAGACTGCTTGCAATTAGAAAATATACATTGTTTGATACACTTACGGCCACAAATAGCTCGTAGATGCATTGGCACATGCCCTCCATTTTCACGTGAATCCCTAGAGTTGCTGCATAACTCTGTTCAAGCCTATCACAATGGTATGGTCGGATCTTTAATGTGATGAGCAAGTAGGGAGTAGCATCAGGTTGAAGCTTACACTCTCTCTCTTTATCTCTCACAAACAATTGACGGCATCACAAATTAAACCTTGATTAAGATGAAATTTGTTTTTACAAAATGACCTACTAGTACCTTATATACTAAGGCTACCATAGGTTAAAGCAAAAATAGATTTCAATGGGTCAAATGGATTTGTATTTACAATCTAGAAGTGCCATCACACCCCGACTTCCACAACTAGAATAGCTACTTATTACAAATGATGTTTTTTTACCATAATTTGCATCATTTCATAACTCTCAAAAAATAAGACTTTGGCACCAAAATTGAGCTATGTCGTATTGTTGACCCATGGGTCAAAACTGGTGAAGCAAGCATCTCTCTACTCAAGAATATAAAAGAAGTAGAAGAGTATTCCCTGTTTACACATCACATCATAGAAAAGATGAAGACTGAGGTATACCGAAGGGAAAGAAGGATAACCAAGGTAGAGAACTCTAAACAAAACCTTGCAACTCATCTTAAACTAGCAAACGACTTTGTAGAGGAATTTAGCACTCTGCATAAAAAGTTACAAGCCAAAACTACCAGGCTAGAAGAAACAAACACAAAGCAGCTGGCTGAACTCAAGGAGATGACAACACTAGTGAAGAAACTGACCTCTGCAAGTGAAAGCCATTAGAGAATAATATAAGAGCTAAATGACATGATGCTCGATACAAATGCACATGCTTATGGGCTACATACACAACTCAAAGTGGCCAACGTCCAAGCAGCACATGTAGAGGTATGGCTCAAAGACCAAAGTGATCTACTAAAAAGTTTAAAGAAAAAACCCCACAATTTTCACTCTCCAAGGGTCAAGCCTTGCCTATCAGGACATGGAAAAGAGAAATAAAATCTAGAGATTGAACTCAATTTGAAACACATGCAGAGAAGAGAGCTCTAATTTACAGAATTAGACCTTAGAGCTACTAGACGCTCTCAAGGCAACCCAAGAGTAGCTAAAAGGTAAGAAAAATCCCACAAACAAAGAGCCCCCTAAGTCATCACCAAAGGAGATTGAAGCTTTATAGTTTTTGCAATATGAGGAAGAGATTGAAGCCACAACATCACTTCTAGAGTCAGCAGATCCACTCAAGCTTAAGGTTGAACAAGGGACTATAAACAACTTCACTGTTGAAGTTAAAAAAGCCTTGATGGTCAATATAGAACAGGAGTCGAAGGATATTTGGAAGGAAGAAATGACCTGGGAGCATCAAATTCTACACTCTACCAATGTGGCATAGCTCACTTCCCAAAAGATTATAGATACATGGCACAGTAATCACTTCCATATTATCTTATCAAATATGAAATCCTCAAAGTTGCGGAACGACTACTTAAAGACCAAACTATGGACCATGCAGTGCATGGAGGAAGTTTTGGTTGAAAATACATGATATTGTTCACCCAAGATCCTCTACAAATTACAAAGGATCCCAAAATTTTCTTGATGCCAAGAGTGAGAAGTTGGGGCAGCCACCAACTCATCTTGAAGAAGCATCCTACATGGCTTACCCATCCTAGATTGTCTCCACCCAAAGGAAAAGCTACAAAGGATTACATGTTCAAGACTCTCATAGATCCAATGAAATCTTCAAAAGGATCCTTGACATTGCATGTGTAATGTTTATCAAGATTGCAAAGATGATTTTGACTTGTATGCAGACATTTCACCAAGCCAAGCAAACCAATGCTCCATGGATGTCTTTCCTAGAAGGCAACCAAGGATGGTGTACACTAATCAAACTTCAATTCATCACAAGAGGTGGCAAAAATAGATCAAATACCAAAACGCTCTCAATGCACTCAAATGGAAACATACAACTTGCAAATCCAAGCATTACTTGGTCATATCTAAAGACATGTTGTGAAAAACCCAAGCTAGGAGAGGGGAAATGTTAGCAGCAGGCTAATCTGGTAACACAATTTTGCACATTTTGAGACCAGTTCTATAATTTCTACCATTTTTAATATAAAAATCCCATCGTATTCAAAGATATAAATTTGATTATTATTTGGAGAATGTAAAAGCTAGTTGTTGGGCCTAGAGGTTCTAGATTTTATATATTCTAGGACATTTCTGGTCCTAACTTACTAGAAATTGAGCCAGTTTCACATTCCCAAACTTTATGGCTAAAGTATAAAAGTCAAATTTTGAAACGTTTTTGTAATTTAATTTCGATAAGTATATGGCACATTTACAAAGCACTGTGTACACTCCTTCTTCTTTATCAAGATTGTAACTCCCTCGAAAATGTTCCATTTGGACAACCATTTGCCTCATTGTATTTGTTGCAGATGAAAGCTCTTTACGACATTGTAAGTTTCTTGCAATAAAATTGTGTTTTTGTTGTGGCTAACCTCCTTCTAAATCTATTTGTAACTCAATATTTAAATAACCAAATTGCATTTTATGCATAGGAGAGGTGTGAATCTAACATTGCTAAGCTTTAGAGTGTATTCAGGACCAAAAATAGTTAGGTCAAATTTTCCCTGTAAATAATAAGTGCGATTTTGGAAAGTGGTCAAAGGGGGGTTTTGAGGCCATAGACATATGTCTCTAGTCTTTGCCTATCTGCCCTACGAGGTTGGTCATGTTTGCTTAGTGAATTGATGAGATTTGCTTGCAAATGTCACTATTAGTTTTTATTGTTTGACATGCCATCGAGTGTAGCTTTGAGTAGATAGGGATTGAATGTGTTTTTCAAGAATCTGACAACCTCTTGTGACCTACATGCACTAATCAAGCCGAATAATCCCATGGTATGACATTTATGTACGTGGTTTTTATTGTCTCTAGAATAAGATAGTGTGGCTTGGCAACCAGCGAGATCTCACTTTGTGAGGACTTCCTGTTTGTATACCATACAATAAATCCTCACATACCTTAAAACTAGAATAATAAAGACCCAATAAGAAACCCAAATGAGACAATGCCTGCATTACCTTTCACTCATATGACCAATCCGACAATGCCACATAGATGTAATTGGTTGCTTGGCTATACATATAACATTGTTCTTAACACTAGCAACATGCAGAGTGTAAAGATTTCCATGTTTGTAACCCTTTTCCACAATCAATGAACCCTTTCAAAACTTCCAAGAAGCATCTCCAAAAGAGGTATAATAACCCTCATCATAAACTTGCCCATTGCTAGTCAAATTGTTCACCAACTTTGTAGCATGTTTCACATTCTTCAAAGTGAAGTTACATCCATTAGCAAACCACAACTCCACATCACCAGTGTCCACTTGAATCCACGTTCAAGTGGTGACTGCCCACTTTGAACTAGTTGCTCACCATTCTCAAGTGGTCATCAAGTGGTGAGATACCACTTTCAAGTGATAGCTTAAACCTGGTCACTGCAATCAAGTGGCAAGCTCCCACTTTCAAGTGGCCAAACACCGCATTCAAGTGACCAGAATCAACGTTCAAGTGGTGACTACCCACTTTGAAGTAGTTGCTCACTAATTTCAAGTGGTCATCAAGTGGTGAGACACCACTTTCATGTGCTAAGTCACTACGTCAGTCATCACTCCATGCAAGTGATGAGGCACCACTCCCAAGTGGCAAGACACCACTTTCAAGTGGTATCTAAAACCTTGTCACTGCAATCAAGCGGCAAGTTCCCGCTTTCAAGTGGCCAGAAATCGCATTCAAGTGACCAGAATCCACGTTCAAGTGGTGATTGCCCACTTTGAAGTAGTTGCTCACCACTATCAAGTGGTCATGAAGCACTTTTCACAAGAGCTCCTCCACTTCCAAGTTGTGTTGGACCACTATCTAGTTCTGATGCTAGTCTGCCGCCTAGTATTTTGTCCCTCCCAGCTACTTTTTAAGTGCTAGATTTTAATTGGTGACTGGCCACTTTGAACTAGTCGCTCACCACTCTAAAGTGGTCATCAAACACTTTTCACAAGAGCCTCTCCACTTTCAAGTTGTGTTGGACTACTATCTAGTGCTAATGCTAGTATGTCGCCTAGTATTTTGTCCCTCCCAGCTACTTTTTAAGTGCTAGTTCTGAACTTCCCCAGAACTTTCATGTCCTTACCACTTTTTAACTGTTGGCCACCATATTCAAGCAGTGCACACCATTTTTTATTGGAGGTTCATCACCGTCAAGTGGTTTGAATTCACTTTTAAGTCGTGCCAAACCACTTTTTAGTTACGCTGAATGCGGTTTCTCACCACTATTAAGTTGTCCTCACACAACCTCTTAATATTCTACCTTTTTGTATGGTTACTAGTTTCTACACTAATTTGTATTTGTGGTGCATTATTTTCACAGGTAAAACAATACTACTGAATGTATCATTACTAGTTCTTGGTGGTGCACACCAGTTTTTAGTGATATAGAATCACTTTTTAATGTTTTGAAACAATTTAACCAGTTTTGAATGCTAAGTTTATTTTTAACATTTGTATACATGTATATTGCAGGTGGAGCTTTATTTAAGATTCAAAACAAAGTATGCAGATATTTAGATTTCGCAACGTTGCTTCGAGTCTATGAAACCGTTCTTTGTCCGAAAATTGAGGGATCGCTACACATGTTGTTGTATTGTGCATGTACAAATGATTTTCCTTAAAGAGGCAGTAAATCACATGCGGACTCGAAGTTTTGATCTTCATGGTTCTTGCTGCATGTGCAGCTACCCTATATGCCTTCATCATGATGAAGTTGTCAACCATGGATGTCTTGCATACAAAAATGCAAGTATGAGTACCACTTCACTGTTGGAGTCTATACTCTGCCCTATACTTGCAGAACATAGTTTCCATAGCTACCAATGCTTGATGGGAACATGCAATGCATGCGGTGTAGGTAATATTCAGATCTGTCCAAGAGAAGAAGTTGAGAAGAGTAAGCAAGTATCTGTGAAGTTTTTTGAAAATATAGTAGGTGCTATTGGATTAAACAATGAAGCTAGAAAGAGCACTGTGAAAGACATTGTCCACAAGAAAATGCTGCCTAGAGAACTTTTGCGAGTGTACCAAGACCACTTGAAGAAGTATGTCACTCACAATTTTATATTTAGGTGGCAAGCACAACATTTCAAGGATTGCATTTCTTTGTTTCCAGATGATGTGGTTGTCTCCGTCGTTGACTTTGCAGAGAACTAATCCTTCAAGGAGCAAAATGAGATCCAGTCAATGCATTGGTACACTAAGCAGGTCACTATCTTTGTCCTGATTACTTATTTCCGCATTGCATCAAGTGCAATAAAGAAGACCATGCACTTTTTTGTCTCAGATGATAAACAACATGACACCTTATTTGTGCAACATTCTTTTCTCTTACATGCTCAATGGTTGATAGATCAAGGGCTAAGCTTTAAAAAACATTGGGTTTGGTCAGATGGCACAGCTTCACAATTTAAAGCAAAGCGACCGTTTTACTTTGTTGCTAGATATTGGAGCCTTACTGGCATGGAAATGGATTGGAATTTTTTTTGCTCAAGACATGAAAAGGGGGAACATGATGGAGATGGGGCTGTCATTAAAAGGGCTCTAACTCATGAGCAATTGAAGAAAAATAGCGTGCAGTTGACTTGTGCAGTTGAAGTTGTCTCTTTTTTGAGAATGCATCTCAGTATTGGAGCAACTGCTATGTATGACAAGCAAAAGAGGGAGGTCGGTAGGGTGTTATGGGAGGTCAAGCTAGGCGATGTTCAGTGATCCCATCAATGGGACTGCAAACCATTGAAGGGCTCAAGAGAAATCCACTGTGTGAATGGGTATTCTGAGAACAACACTTGTGCATTGCGATCAAAACGGTTGTCATGCTTTTGTTTTCCTTGCAGGATTGGCCATTGGAGAAAGTGTATGAACATATCACATTGGAGACGTGGCAATATCACACTTTGGAGCCACTTGCTAATGATTCCCAGTCATACGGAGACTCAGACGATGAGGAGTTCCATGGGGCCACTTATGAAGGTCATTATGACTCCTTAAGCGATGCTCTCACACCTGGAGACAATTTTGTTGTCACTTATGAAGAGAATAGTGAGGAGGCTGTTGACTTCTACATTTTTAAGTGTGTAGTAGCTAAGGGCCTAACAACTAACGAGCAAATTGATGCATGGGGCAACAAGATAGAGAAGCATACTTATATGGTCATGGGCCATTGGTATAAATCCCTGCAAGCAAACTTGTATGAGCTGTGGGATAACAAGCCAGTAGTTTTCATATATTCCCACTTGATAAGGGAAATAAAGTTCCCTATGGAGCCTATAGTGCTCGATGGCATAGGAGAAGTGTTTGAACTTTCCAATGAAAACCATGAGGCAATATACAATAGCATGCCCTTTGAATTGTAAATCAAATCTGATTTTATATCATCTAGTGAAAGATTGAACAAGATGGAATTGGTGTAAACGTACGATGGAATTGACATGTTGGTTTTTGAGAATGCTTCACCACTCCCCCCTCCCCCCCCAAACATCACCACTAAAAAGTGTTGCAGTTTCAAAAAAACTCAATAAAAATTTACCACTTTTTAGTGGTACTAAAGTGGTTAAGAATGCTTCACCACTCCCCCCAAACATCACCATTAAATGGTGTTGCAGTTCCAGAAAAACTGTTGCAATAACATAATAAAAATTTAACCACGTTTTAGGGGTTTAGCACCACTAAAAAGTGGTTCTGAGACATTCAGAAGTGTAGAGACATGTATAGTGCAGAGACAGTAAAGTGCCAGAACTTCTGTATATTACAAAAAGTATATTACAACAATTATCCAAAAACGTCTACATATCCACCAAGAATGTACAATATAACGTTTTTGGCACTTTCGAATGTACAATCTCATTCATCTCCATTTATAACAAAGTGCTCAAAGACTAGACTCAAAAGTTCATCTTTGGGATTGCTGATGGGCCTTTGTATACTCTACGGTATTGGGGGTTAGTGCCCATCTGCACAGCCATGGAAACAGTGTGCGCGTGAGGTAATCAGGGTCTTGTTCTTCATCAAGAGGATCAAAGGTGGATGGACATATACAGTTGTCCCAGACATTGCGCAGATTTTTATATCTAGAGTCATCTACCAGCAATGTCCAAGAGGAGTCATATTCTGGAAACTTGTTCCAGACATGGTAAAGGGGCTTGAAAGACACAGGTTCACCTGCAAGGTCTCTTGGAGCTCCAGCAATCTCTTCAAAATACGACCACTTTTCACATTGCCAGTTTGAGAAGAGATCCCTAAAGTAATAAGTCCTTTGTTCCCATATGTCTGGCCAACATGTACTGAGGATATGCTCAATATTAGCAGCAGTACGAGTGCTCCAAATCATTGCATATGTGATTTGCCTCAAATCCCAAACAAATTGCTCAACATCTCTACGGTAGTAGATCCACAACTTCTCGTCCACTCTTTTTAGTTTAACTCTGTTGGAAGCTGGACGTGGAGGGTGTTTAAGTTTTCCAGTCTTTGGATCACGTTTGGTTACATCTCGTTTCACGAATAGTCCATCGAGATCAAGTATGATGAGCTTTTTGATCTTGCAAAAATTTGAAACAAGATATCCCCATCCGGGGCAGTTTGGCGAAATCTCCTCAATTTCGGGGCAAACTGCTGGTTCCTGGTCTTCCTCTACTTTATCTGGTGTTACATTTGCATCCTGCTCTGCATCCGGCTTAGCTGCTATGTCTTCAACCTTCTCATCTGGTTCTTGAACATCTCCAATCCAACTAAGTTCTGCCATAGACAAGTACCATGCCTTAAAAACCTCAATCAGACTGACATATTAACCTTTTCAAAATACACTTGAAAAGTATACCCTCCAGGCTATTGATTTCCATTTCATTAATTTCCTGAACTTCTATGGCAACAATCCACTTGGAAGGAGATACTGGAGAAAAAATAAGCTCTACTTGAAGATGCTCATGATGATGTCGGAAAGAACAATATGAGTACAATAAATAGACAGTCAATGAACAATATGAGTACAATAAATAGACAATCAATGAGCAATAAACAGCTAGTGAACAAAAAATAAAGCCGTCGTTTCATTATCATCAAAATGAGGGTACAAAGACAAAATTACAAAGAGGCTACAAAGCACAAAAGGTTAATAGGGGCTACAAAAGTTTCTTGCAGGACTTTGGTTTGGGAGGTTTAAGGTTGGGTGCTTGGAGGTTAGTCTTTTTTCAAGCAGACGAAGGCTCCTTGGAGTTTTTACCTCCTGGCTTAGGCTCTGGAGGCTCGGATGCAACCTTAGCTTTTTTCTTTGGTGTGGTGCGCTCTTCAGTGTTGCTCCTCTTTTTTATACGCCCCAAAATCTCTGCACAAACATCTGAAATAAGAAGTTTCGAGTCCTCATCAGACAAGTTCACTGTTGTATCCTTTTCAATTGGCTTCTCAGATGATTTTTCAGCATCCTCTACGTCCTTGTTCATTGGAGGTTCTGGCTTCAGAGGCACCTCGGCTGACTCCTTGGATACATCGCCTTGAGCTCCCACTACATCTGCTCTTTTTTCAGCCCTTTTTTCTGCCTTTTGTTGGTTCGGAGTGTCTTCATCTGCTTGTTTCTGGGATGCATTCTTATCCCCGCACCCACCACACATGCTATCAATATTGGGCTTGCGTGATGACCCAGCTTGGGCGTGTGCTACATAAAAGACAATGTAATAATACTCAATATTAAGTTATGTGAACATTCAAAGAGAAGAATGTTCCACAAAATATTACCAATCCCATCAACAGGAGATCCAAAGATGCCTTCCATTGGATCTTTCTCTGCAATTACATGGAGAAAAGAAATAAAATGGTCAAGAAATGAATCTACAATCAGCTTCATATCATAAGGTATAAAAACATCAATTACCTGTACCAACATGCTCATCCATGTTTACCTCTCCAGGTTCCAGCAGCTTCGAAGCATCTTTTAAAGGTTCCTCACATCCATGAAATAGACACTGGCCAACAGACTTACAGGCAGTTACAAAACAAAGTGGGTGATACGGATGTTGACATCGAACCATGTAGACACCGGTAACAACAGTCTGCATGATAGACATCCCACAAGCAACACAATCACCTAACTGCACACAGCTATTGTCCGATCCCAAATGAACAGGTGGCCTGACAGGAAGGATAGGCATTCTTGACTTCAACAAATTAATAATTGTTTCCACAAATCGAAGATGCCATGTCGCCACTTCTACTTCCCATAACAAAGTGTCATGCTGACCCTGTAAAAAAATAGCACTGCGTAGTTTATAAAACAGTATAAGTGTTTGTGTATTACTTTGAAGAGTCTTCATCACTTTATGTGGTACCACTTAAGAGTGTTATATAAACACATTTAAGTGGTCTTTTACCATATAAAATGGTCTCACAGATGGCTTTTCTAATTAGAGCATAACCACGTTTAAGTAATATCAACTACTACTAGGTGAATCAATCAAGCTTACATACCTATAATTGTGTTGCCTCTTCACCTAGGTTATTGAGATTGTGCACTTCAATATCAAGTCCCATGTCTATGAGAGCCTCCTTTCTGATTTGAATCAAGGTCTCAAGCTTTGCCATTGCTTCTTCGTTTGGTACAAGCCCAGCCTTATGTAACTTGAGTTCCTCCATACCCTTGTTCAGTCTCTCTACGATCTTGGCAGCGCCTCGCATCAAACCAACCTGCTCATCTCTCTTTGTCTTTGATTGATCTAAAGCAATTTTTATTGCTTCGAGACATTGTTGCTTCTCTTTTAACTTTTCAGCAGCATTAGCCTTCCAATGTTAGAAATAGCTGCTACATCAGCCATTGACACAGAAAGGCCCGCTTCTTTAGAAATTCCTCCTTAGCCTGCCCTGAAAATTGATGTCAAACTGAGTATGTCTGCCAGTCAAATTATGTGCCAGTACTATCAGTGTAATTAGGCATATTTTTTGCATTAAATTTCCACTCGCTTCCAAGACATGGACCGTTTGTGGACCTCCATTTCTCCAATTTTCTATTTAAAGTTTTATGTTGGTGTAACATTTTGATAACACCTTCAGCATACACAGCCCATGCAACAAAACCTTAAGAATCTTCAGCGGCCTTGCACTTCTGCCAAGTAAATCCATGTGCAAAATGCACGCCTACCTCGTTGTTTGGGGGAGCTCCCTGATATACTTTGTGGTATAGCAGGAGACATTCTTCATACATTTCAGGCCTCAGCCCCTTTAAATGCATCTTCTCCTTTTGGTGGTGCTCGTAAAGCCATACACTAGGCCACTCCTCATCTAAGAAATCATCATCACAGAGGAGCTTCGGATCCTGGCCAACCAAGCATAGCCCATATTCGGTAGGAAAATCTTCCTTGGTGAAGCAAAATTTTGTTTGAGTGGGTAAGGCCACTCGTGGTACTATCCACCTCCCTGTAAAAACATATATGAATGCATGTTAGTATGTAATGAGCCATAATTAAACTTGTTTTATCAACAATAAGAAGTGGTTGAAATGATTTCTGCACCATTCTCAGTGGTACTGCAAAATTTTTAAGTGGTGGTGTACCACTAAATGGTTCTCAACCACTTAAAACTGGTTAGGTAACACTAAAAAGTCCTGCTACACCACTATTTTCTAGTGATACATCCCCTTTTGGTGTTTCTTCACCACTTTAAAGTGGTGCTCCAACACATAAAAGTGGGTTGAACCACTGTTCAGTTGTTCTACACCGATGTGAATTGTTGTACACAACTTAAAACTGGTGCTACACTCCTAAAAGGTGGTGCTACACCAATAGAATGTGGTATCTCCTTGTAAAGCTTCATCACTTAAAAGCACTTAACCACCACTTTTAGCAAAGATGCAAACTAATGATTATTGCACTTTTGTAGAGCATCACTAAAAAGTGGTTCTACAACACTGAAAGTGGTTGACCATCACGCACCACCACTTAAATGTGATTTGAACCACAAAAGTGGTGACCACCACTTTATTGGTGTTTACCACTTTATAACAAATAACGTTAAGGTTAAGAAGCACCACTTTTCAGTGGTCCTACACACTTTTAAGGTACCGAATAACGTTCTAGTTAAGAAGCACCACTTTATAGTGATGTTCACCACTATAAACACCACTTAAATGTGATTTGAACCACAAAAAGTGGTGAGCACCACTTTATTGGTGTTTACCACTTTAAACCAAATAACGTTCAGGTTAAGAAGCACCACTTTTCAGTGGTTCTACACACTTTTAAGGTACCGAATAACATTCTAGTTAAGAAGCACCACTTTATAGTGATGTTCACCACTTTATAGTGGTCTTCACCACTATAAACACCACTTAAATGTGATTTGAACCACAAAAAGTGGTGAGCACCACTTTATTGGTGTTTACCACTTTAAACCAAATAACGTTCAGGTTAAAAAGCACCACTTTTCAGTGGTTTTACACACTTTTAAGGTACCGATTAACGTTCTAGTTAAGAAGCACCACTTTATAGTTGTGTTCACCACTTTATAGTGATGTTGACCACGTTCTAGTGTTGAAGACCACTAGAAAGTGGTGCTTCTTAACTAGAACGTTATTTTGTACCTTAAAAGTGTGTAGAACCACTGAAAAGTGGTGCACCATCGTGATGCTTCGCTTAAAAGTGATGCTTCACCACAAAATAGTTAGGGTTTTCCACTGGAAAGTGATGCACCCATCGTATCACCAGTTTTTACTAGAACCTTACCTCTTTTTAGTGTTGCCCAGCACTTTAAAGTGGTCCAGTATCACTTTTAAGAGATGGTGCACCATATCAGCATAACTATGTAGTGATGCAACCATGGTTTCTGCCCAACTTTAAAGGGTGCTACAGGTGCACCACTTCAACACAGCCTATCAGTGGTGTTGTACCCATAAAAAGTGGGGTTCACCCACTTGATATTTACTAGTAGTGTGCACACTACTTTTTCCTAATAAAGCAACACTGTAATTGAATCCATGGGGGAAATACCTACATCTAACCTACTGAACATTTTGCTTCTTAGGTATACCCTTGAGGGACTCGGAAGTTCTTTTTGTAGCATGCATGTGCAAAAAATTCAAAAATTTTACAAGACATAAAACCAATTTTAGAAATGCATGCATGCTGCATCTAACCTGTTTTGATAGGCGACTCCTGCGTAGAGCTCTTTCCCTTCCTAGGTGTACCCTTGTCAGAGTCTGAAGGTCCTTTTGTAGCCTGGTTCTTCATCCTGAAAAAATCACAACTGCCACATAGATACAAGATCAATAGTTAAATGCATTCATGCTTGAACCTGCATGATGCATTCGTATAAGCATGCACACACAATTGATAAAATATGCATTCATTCTTCAAGATGCATGATGCATTTTTATAAATCATTCACAAGGGTGATCAATTAGATGTGCACAATGCATATACATTCCAGAAATAAATTCTAAACTTTCACATGCATCATTATTAGTTACAATCCATGATTATCTTGCCACACATTCTTTTTTCTTTTTTTTTTACAATACCCTCCCCAACAGACGGCATACCATATCGCTAGGGGTTGAACATGGGTCCTTACGCACCCACCCATTCACTTTAACCACTAGGCCAGGCCCCCTTTGGTTATCTTGCCACACATTCAGAGACAAGCATACAACGCTTCTACATCTGCATGAAGCATGTTAAAACATGGATCAATGCTACCTGGAAATGCTACCTAGGAAAACCAGCCACATTCAAATTCAACCAACATTCGAGATAGAATGCTTCAAGCTACATGATGACACATACTTGTTGCTACTGCAGGGGATTTGTACTGAAGTTGATGACCAGCCCAGCAAAAAGTACTCCTCTTGAATTTGCTTGTTGTTGTTGTGATGTTGCTGCTTTTGCTCGACTAGCAGAGAAACGCAAAGGAGGGAGGAAAGAGGGAATCAGAAACATGGATGGCGCTAGAGAGACAGAGAGAGGGGGGAGGAACGAGCGAGACAGAGTGGGAGGGACGAGACTCGAGAGAATATTTGCATTAAGTGCTTGAACGTACCTTGAGGTGATCATTAATGAGTAAGCGCTTTCACTTAGTACACGTCAAATTTTAACCCTTTTTTTCCATAATTTTTGAATCTAATCCCACTGTTTCAAACGCCTAAACCACCCATTTTCTCAACCCCCAAAACCATATACTATATAGTGGCAAAAGCGGTCCATCTATACATGCTTTCACCCTTATCTGTGATTGAAGCAAGTGGGATCAATAACAAGGGTTAATCCAAAAGATCACACTTATAGAGATGTCATGAAAAAACCCATTCAAGAATTTGATTCAGTCTCTTTGACTGTAACTAAGCTTCCATCTTGGTTGAACAGGGACACACCTATTTGGATATGCGGAGCCTCAGAAAACAGGAGCTTAAAACGAGAAGAATGTATCTTAGAAAGGGATTGCACAGATGAAGTCTATGTGACGGAACCTTTCTAGAACATTTTGTTTGAGCCATTTGAGTGGACTCAAATCTTAGCAACAATGGATGTATGTGTGAATATGTCTATGCCTACTCACTTTTGCAATGAGGATGGCTATGACATCATTCCCATACAAATGATCTTAACCCTTCAAATTGAATATGGAAATCAAGAACCCAAGGACTTGATGAAAGCTCAACAAGTGTTTTCAGACCTCTACTATGATGTGACGGATGAGCTAGAAGTGACATTCAGCTACCTCAGATGATTCGGGGTCAGAAAAAGAGCATGTGAGAGCTAAACTACTCACAAAAGGCGGGGAGGAAAAGTTTTTTGACTTTCCAAACCAGAAACTGAGACGAAAAAAATGGTTTAGAAGAAACAGAGACACCAGAACCGTAAAATCCATACCTATGCCATTAGTCTCTAGTAGAACACAGTTCCTAATGCAGATAGATTCACATGATTATGTCAAGGACAAAATTCCTGGTAGACATCCTTTAAAAAAAAACACTAAGTATCAAAAACCTCGAGAGAAGTGAGGAAGGAAACCCAAGCAAACCAAAATACCAGGACAAGGAGTCAAGCATGACACAAGTTGAGCGAAGAAAGAAATACCAAGAGTTGAAAAAGGCTCTAAAGGAGATATATACAACTGAAATGAAAACCACTAAGAAGGATAGTAAATATGTAATGAGTGTTCCATCCCATTACAAGAAATATACTCTCCAAGATCAAAAAATTATAGTCGAACAACCTGTCAGATAACTATGAAAACAAGGCGAGTCATACGAAGAACCTGAAAACACAAAAAAGAAAGATCTAGCCGAACCAAGAGAAGAGCCTAGACCGGCTTACATTGCAAATGACCTGACTGAAGATGAAGAAGATCTTTTTTTAAGCTTACTAAAAGAATGCCGAGATATCTTTGCTTGGCCTTATAAGAATCTCATGGGTGCTGATCTAGAAATCTGTCAACATACCATACCTATGAGAGACGCTGCAAAACCAAGAAAGCAAAGGTGAAACATTTGTCAGGAAGATCAAAGAAGAGATTGAAAAGCTAAAGGAAACCAAATTCATTTATGAAATTGAACACACAGATTATGTGTCTCCCATTGTGGCAGTTCCCAAGAAAAATGGAAAGTTACTAGTATACGTCAATCTCAAGAAAGTAAATGAAGCTACCATTAGAGACAACTTTCCTCTTCCAATCACCGAGCATGTTTTAGAACGAGTTGCAAGAAAGTAAACTTACAGCTTTTTAGTATACGTCAATCTCAAGAAAGTAAATGAAGCTACCATTAGAGACAACTTTCCTCTTCCAATCACCGAGCATGTTTTAGAACGAGTTGCAAGAAAGTAAACTTACAGCTTTTTAGATGGCTTTTCGGGATACAATCAACTTTTGGTTGATCCCAAGGATCAATATAAAACTGGCTTTGAAACTGAATGGGGTATTTTTTCCTATTGGGTTATGCCTTTTGGGTTAACTACAGCTCCGGTCACCTTTCAAAGATTAATGAACCATGCTTTTAAGGAATATCTTTGGAATTTCTTGGAAGTATATACGGATGATATATGTGTACATTCATCAGTCCGGGATGATCACTTTGAACACCTCAAAAAGGTATTCGAAAAGTGTAAACTTTATAGAATTTTCTTAAATCCTGAAAAAGTGCACATTTGTGGGCAGACAAGAAAAAATTCTTGGACATGTAGTGTCTAAAATGGCATAGCTACTGATATGGATAAAATTCATGTTATTGCGGATTTGCCTAGATCAACAATAGTCAAGGGGGTTCAAGCCTTCATGGGACATTGTGGATATTACCGACGATTTATCTACATGTATGCTATCATTGCAAAACCCATGTATAGCTTGATTACACATTTTGAATGAACTGATGAGTGTGAAGAATCCTTCATGAAGCTTAAGCAAACTCTCACGCTCCAATATTAAAAGCACCAGATTGGGATAAGATATTCCACATACATGTAGATGCTTCCAATTTTTCCATCGGGTGTATACTAGCTCAACCAGGAGACGGGAAGATTGGTTTTACTATTTCTTATGCTAGTCGACAATTGAACATGGTAGAAAAGAATTATACCACCACTGAGAGTATAGACATTACCTATTAGCAAACAAATTCCTGTTCTTTGTGGACCACCAAGCTTTATTGTACTTGATCAATAAGCCATGCAACACATGAATAATTGTGAGATGGTTCATCATTCTTCTAGAATTTGATTTTACTGTAGTTGTGAAAAAGGGCACCACTCATCAAAGAGCAGATAATTTTTCAAGAATTGTTTCAAGAGAACCACCTAAGGGAGTAGACGATGATCTACCAGATGCATATCTGTCATCCATTGAAATGATACCTAGATGGTTGGAAAACATGGTATCCCTGATGACCATAGCTCAAGTGGATTCACAAATACCACTTCCTATCACAAATGGATTGATCAAAAAATTGGCTATGTATCAATTACTAGCTGGGAGATTGCACAAGAGAAATCGTGATGGAATATTGCTTCTATGCATTAATCTTGACAAAAAAAAACCAATACCTGAGTCAAGCACATATTACCATAGTAGGACTTCACTTTGCGGAAGACCAAACTATGCGACGAATCTTGAGACTTGGAGTATTTTGGCCGACTATGAGGAGTGATATTCATTTTTTTGTAAAAAATTGTCCTTCATGTCAAAAACAATCACCCATACCTCATGTGACACTGTTCCAAATGTCACATGCTCCTAGGTGGAGTAACTATCTAGCTACTTACTTATCAAGCCAAACATTTCCTGAGGATATGAGTAAACACCGTCAAAGAGCAATTGAAACAGAAGCAAGAGACTATGCTCTTATTGGAAATCAATTGTATCAACGAGGCAAAGATCAACATCTACGTCTTTGTGAAAATGAAGACAAATATATTCCCATTTTAGATCAAGAACATGCTAGATTAGCTGGAGGTCACTTCTCTAGTGAGACCACCGCAAGAGCAATCTTAATGGCAGGCATATGGTGGCCAACACTTCTTGCAGATACCAAGGAATATATTCAAAGATGCGATGCATGCCAACGAGATAAAATGCCAACATGTGTAGACAGCATGCCCTTAAGACCAATGATGGGGGCTAGAACTTTCACAAAATGGGGTATAGACTTTGTTGGGCCTACAACCACCTGCTTATAGAACCCAGGCTCAATATATCATTGTAGCAACGGACTATTTGACTAAGTGGCCCGAGGCTAAAGCGACACAAAAGAATGATGCTTGAACCACAACCACATTCTTATATGAGTACATGTTCACAAGATATGGACTGCCAATAGAAATTGTCGGTGACAGGGGAACTCATTTCCTTAATGAGGTAATTGAGTATTTGCTTAACAAATTTATGGTCATCCATAACAAATCATCTCCCTATCACCCACAAGCAAATGGGCAAGCTGACTGAGAATACAAATAAAATTCTTAGCTCCGTACTGACTAAAGTGGTTGGTTTAGGAAGGAAAATTTGGGAAATGAATCTCCATGCAGCTCTATGGGCTTATCAAGTTTCATTCAAAACGATTTTAAATGCTACACCATTTAACCTTGTTTATGGTCTTGATGCCATACTTCCAATAGAATTTTATTGCCAACACTAAGGGTAGCAAAGGATCTTGAGTGGAATGGACATGAACTGTCATGCAAACTTGAAGATTTAGAAAAGCTGGATGAGAAAAGGCTAACTACTGTAGCTTACATCTATGCACAGAAGAGAAAACAAAAATAGTTTTTTTATTCCCATCTCATCAAAAATCTTCAAGAAAGGGGACTTAGTTTTAGTCTATTCTCTTAAGCAACATATTCCCAAGTTTAAGAAAAAGGAAAATGAATCGTTTGTAATTGAAGACGCATCTCCAAGTGGAGCAGTAAAGTTGTCCTGTCTTGACGATGAACCAATGGCTAGCTGGATTAGCGGATGTCATTTAAAGAAGTATAATTTACCGCTAACCGATGAATTGCTAGAAAGAATGCATGCATCCAATCAGGGAAAGGTAAAATGATAGAAGGTTATTGATGAAGCCCAGGAAGAAGCTCGGATTTGAGTACTTTAAAGAAAAGCTTCTCTCAAGAATCAACAAATACCTATTCCCATCAACACTCTGGAGTTGAACGAACGAAAATGGAAATTACCAAAAGAGGTAGTGTTAACGTACAAAGAATGGTTAGATGAAATGGACCTTCGCATCAAAGTACAGCTAAACGGTCATACCATGAATGCATTGATTGACACAGGTGCACGAGTAAATGCAGTCAGTTATTCCACGTACAAGAAATTGACAAATCGGGCTTTGACAAAAGGAATAGCGACTAATAAAGGATGCAGTAAGAACCCAACACTGACAATAGGAGTAGTCGATCTAAACGTTGTCGAGAAATTTGCGGTCTTTCCAGGAAAGCACCGGGCTTTTGGTTGTGAGATTTTGTGAGAGAACTCCAAAAAAACTACATGAAGGAGTTAAACCATAGATGCCATGAAGACTAGGGTTTGGAAGGAAATGCAATCAAAGAAGCCCCACTCTTTCTCTCTTGCACTCACACACACAAGGAAAGAACACAAAAGAGAATATCAAAAAAACACAAAGATGAAAACATCAAGGCTATGGTCATATTTTATCATGTCTAATATGAAAGGGTTCATAGATGAGTTAATGGCGTTCAATCTTTGCCGACCAAATAGTCTACAAATTGTTCTTTGGAATTGTATTTTTGTGTTTAACATAATATATATGTTTTGTCTAGTGATTGGGATTAATTATGTGTACAAATACTCTTGGTTCATAGAAAGATAACTACACTTACGTCAAACAAAAGTTACAGTCTATAAGAGGTAGTATGATGGGGTCCGGTGAAAGAAATATTTCATTGAGCCTCTCTGGGCCAAAGAGAAACACTATATGTTGTTGAAAGTGTATTTTACGACTAATCCATAGATCGCACTGAGTGGAAGAAATATAAATTCTCATCATGTGGATTATTCATCTAGGATAACTCTAGTATGTAGATATGAGAAAGGAGAAGAGAAGAGAATTTCCCACCCAAGCCCTATTCTTGCCCCTAGGCAATAAGGACACTGTAGGGAGAGATGTACCTGTAGCAAGGAGAACCTAGAATTTATAAAGAGAATGAATTTCTAAGAGTGAGAGAAATAGGTTTGGTTAGACAAGGGAGATGAATTTAGATATATTTATTGGATTAGAGATGAAAAAGGAAACAACAAGAAATCAACAAAATATCAAAGTAAAACACATCTTACTTGACAAACTCTTCGGGAGTTTCTCACCATTATGATAGAGAGAGAAGAAGAGGAAAGACTTCAAGTATTGATTGATGCACCAAGTTCAAGTCCTTCTTTGATTAGAGCTTCTTATTCCAGGGATATATTACAAGATTAGCTAGTCTTCCTCTAGGAGTAAGTATAGGCTTAGGCTTATGTTTATGGCTAAGTACAATTATGCATTACTACTCTCACTTCATCATCAATTTATCTCATGAATGGCTTGAATGTCTTTCAAGGAAGAAGAGGTTCCCATTTATAGGTAAAGGGAACCCCCAAGGGTTTACACAAGAAGAGAAGAGCCAGTGTGAACAGAAACCGAAAAAGTTTGAAATGAGCTGTCCCTGCATGATGTGGGCAGACTGGGGTCCAGTATTTTGATCATATATCTTCAACCATGGCTCCAAATAAAAAAGTAAAAATATGGGCAGAAAAATTCAGCTCATTACCTACGACTCCCATTATATATACGTTTTTCAATTCGGATTGTAACCTTGTTTAAAACATCCATCAAAATAGGGTACAATTTTGGAAGCAAAAGTCTTCTTGTGGTCCCCTTAGCCTAGACTTTCATTGATTCCAATGGACACCTCATCCAATATGAAAGCATGACATTGCTCCTTGACAAAGTTTTGCAATCATGCTTGTAATAATGCATTAAAATAGGTGTATCTTTTAAAATCATGCCACCTAGTGTCCCACTAGGATTTGATTCCTTCCTAGTAGCTGTTTAAAAACAAATATAAGAAAAATATGAAAAATTCATAGAATATATATATATATTAGAATTTACCCTATATATAGGATCTAGCTAGGGTGTGAGATGATAATGAGATAGTAGAAATAAAGAATCAATGCTTTTTGTCCCAAGTTAAAGAGGCGGAGCTATTGACGCTTTTTTCATAGTACTTTTTGACGATAAAGTAAGAATTTGTTACCCTTGAGATAAATAATAAGATGAGATAGAAAGATTATTATTATACTTAGATATGCATATGTACATTATAGAAAATATAATTATGTATCTAAAAAGTTGCAAGATAGATCTTGTAGCATGCGTTCCCACTATGTACGTGTCACAGTACGACATCCACCCCCTCTAAACCTGCACATCCTCCGGTATATGCCACATTTTCTCTTTGTTGTAAGATCAGCCCTCTTGTACATCTTCCTTGATTTCTTCTTCACTAGATGATTCCAAAGATTCATCTTCACCTGTGTTTTTCTCTTCCTCCTCTTCAACATCTTCTCGATCATTCTCACCTCTTTTCTTAAACATTTTGATCCTTTTCCTGCAATGGGAATCTTTACTTCTGTACCATCTAGTTCAGACAAGCTCTAAGTAGCATTTTCATGCACATGCTTTACAACATATGGTCCAAACCATCTTTTTGAAAACTTATGCATGAATGTGTGTTGGTTATCAAGGCTACTATCTTACACTAAAACCCAGTCACCTTCGTCAATTGCTTTGCTCCTGAGCCGATGTCGCTTATCAAAGTAGTCCTTGTTTTTCAACCATGCATTTTTTAGTCGTTCTTTTGCAGCTTCAATGTCTCCAGGTCTTCTCTCTAGTTGCCTTATGTGCAATGCAAGGATATCTTCCCTGCTAAGCCCCTCTTGCCAAGGTAGTACATTCCATGTGGGAATTTTATCTTCAATCAACATCACTGGCTTTTGACCATACATTAGCTCTGCAGGCTTGTAGCCAGTTACTAAGCTATGTGCTGTACAATCAGCCCATAAAGCATATGGTAACATTTTTGGCCACTCACCAACTCTTCCTTCGCAAGCCTTGGACAAAGCTTTGATGATAGGAGGGTGCCCTCTTTCACTCTTTCCATTGCCTTCAGGGTTGTAAGTTGTAGTAAGAGAAAGCTTGATTCCTAATCTAGAAAAGAACTCCCTTGCTTCTTTGGCATTTAGTTCACCTCTATCTTCAGTGATCTTTCCCACACATCCATAATGGCAAATCATCTCATCAAGAAGGAATTTGCACACAGTTTCTGTGGTTTTAGCTCTTAATGCTCTTCCTTCAACCTGGTTAGTTAGGTCCTCTCTTGCAAGAACCAAGTATCTCATCTGCCAGAATCCTAAAGCCATTGTGACTAGATCCACAACCCATTTGTAGTGCATGGCTAGTGGATATGTAGGGTGCAATCTATCACGATGTCGAACATTTGAATACATTTGACAAGCTACATATGAATCTACAAATTGAGATACATCTTTATACGTACCCTTCCACCAATATTTTTCTTTCAACTTGGAGAAGGTTGCCCACACACCCCTATGTTCAGCCCATAGACTCTCATGAAACTCTTGCATGAGCTTTACTTGAGTCTCTTTTCTACATATAACCTATTGTGGTGTAGCACCCTTTTATTTAGGATGCTTCCACAAGTAACCATTCCTCAAAAAGTACCCATATGCTTTCCTGTGTATCCTCCTAAATTCTTGTTCATACCAATTATCTTGTTTTGCTAGAGTACTCAAATAGCTTCCAATAAGAAGACAATCACCTTCATAAAGCTCTTTCAAGAACAATTCAAGTGGATTAGTAGTCATGTAGACATTGTTACCTTTGACATGAGAGATAGAATAGAACTTTGTGCCTACATCATCTCCCTTGTCAATCATTTGTGACTCATCTTCATACCTTGCCCTTGATAGCATATCTGCCACTGTATTGTCATTACCTGCAATGTGCTTAAACTTGGTTTCAAGGAATTAATGTAGTCAATCCACCGCAATATAGCGATGCCTGGCATTGAGCAATTGGTAATCATCCCAAGAAGTGGTAGACAATCTGTTTCTACAACCACACATGCACGATTAGGCACTCTTTCCCATTATTCAAGGCTGTAACCATACCCCATAACTCTCTCTTTATCTGTGGATAATTTCTTTGGTGAGCACTTAGTACCTTTTCTCCAAATCTGACCACATACCTGTGTCTTTCTTCGTCATCTTGCCCTATTTCCCATCCAATCCCTGTAGGACTGGTGTCTATTGTCACAATTACTGGCCTTTGACCCTCATAGTCTACCTTTCTCAAAGTTGGTGATGACTGAAGAAACTTGTTTAGCTTTCTCATGGAGTTTACATGTGCTTCTATCCATGTAAACTTTTGATTCTTTCCAAGCAGTTGATAAAAAGAATAAGCTACATGTGCATAATGTGGAATCCAAATAACATAAAAGACACATGCTCCCGGAAACCTTCTAACCTTAGTGATGCTAGTGCATGTTTCTTTCATTCTTTGGATGGCATCTACCTTTGTTGGACAAGGTTTCCTAGCATATGGCCTGCACATGTGCCCCACAATAAGCACTTCATTGACACCAAACATAGACTTTTCCCCTGACAAAGTAAGATTCACTTCTTTCAACCTAGACAAAATTTTATCACAATCATTTATGTGATTTACCACAAACCTGCGACATCCCCTGAGATGCAAATCTTCATGTTTCTCACTTTCTTCACATCCTTGGATAGGCAAATCATTAATGAAAGGCATTGTGATTTGAGGAATAAAGTCACGTAAGACCTTATTCATCCCGTTCATCATATGTGCAACCGAGTTGGTTGCTCCCTGTGGAAAGGTACACATCCTTACCAAACCCAAAGGTGTCCTCATGGTTGTCAAGTCTCTGCTTTCAATTGCAAGCTGAAATTAATCATACCTTGAGTAGAGATCTCCCATTGAGTAGATTGCCCTCCCTGCAAACGCCTCTACAAACTCATCCACAATTGGACCTATACCTACATTTCTAATTGTTACCTTGTTCACTGGTTGCATATCTTGAATGAAGCATAGAGCACCATTATTCTTTGGAATTGTGAACCACCTGTTTGAGTATGGAGCACAAGAAGGCTCCAAAATTCCCATTTTGATAATCTCATTCAGTAGCTCCACTAACTTTGGCAAATGAGCCTTTGGAACTGGAATAGGCCGTAGATTCCAAGGCACATGAGCTATTGTGAAAATTACCAAAGGAGCTACAATAGAATCATCAACACATCCTATCTCATGTGGCTCAAATGCAAAAGCCTTACCATGCTTTGAAAGCATTTCTTTGAAGCACTTTGTCTCCTCCTATCTTAGAAACTCCTCACAACCAATCTGCAACTCTTGAAAAGACTCCTTTGTGAAGGTATGCCCGATCTTTTTAGGACTCCTTAAACTTGGTTGCAAAGAAGCTTGCTCAATCTTTTCCCTGTTGTTGGGTGGTAAGGGTGAAGCTACTAGTTTCACCTTCTTTGCTACACTATTGTATTTAGTTTCAACATGGACTGCTGGGCCAACTATCTGGTTTTCTTTAAAGGCTTCTATTACTTGATACATTTCCATAGAGGAAACTTCCACAACTTCATTTTCAAGATGCAAATTAGACCCCATTATAGCATGAAGCTCACCTGTAGTATCTACAAAAGAAACTTGTTCACACAAACCCAAAACATTTTCAGTAGGCTCTAGCAACCCACTCTCTTTCATGCCTATTTGTACATTATGTACGTATTGCCTCTCACATCTCTTCAAATCTTCAAATTTTGTAAAACATACTGATCCATTCCTTGTTACCAAGGAGCTTGTTGAGAAAGTTTCACCTATTTTTGGATCAGGCAAAACCCTTTTTCTTTCTATACCACTACAATCCCGCGTTACAATGGTACTTGACCAAAACCCATAATTTCCCTATGATCATGAAACTCTTTACTCACCTTTTGTAGAGGATGTTCTCTGAGGTTGTCATGATTTCTTTCATGGTTTACACAAACTGTGAGAAATTGGACAGCTCATTTACCATCTTTGTTGTGTATCCTAGCATATGCTACACCATCGTCCATTACCTTTGTTTCCATTCAAACTCCCACAATGTAGGGATGCCCAAGGATGAGATGATATGAAGATGTATCCTGTACAAAGAAGTTTTTGTCAATTTTTACATCACCTAATGTCACCTTCACACCTGGACATGCTGCATACAATTCACCGGATGAATTGTTTTCCATTTTTACCACCCAACCATGATTTGTGTCCATTGGCCATTTTCACTTGTTGTAGAGACTCTTTGACATTATGTTTATATTTGAACCATGGTCAATCAAGGCAACAAACGGCTCTTCATGATCACCTACCTTGAACAAAGTTTCTGTAGTAGCTCTTGCCCAGTGACTTCGTGAATAGTAGCTCCTAGGAAAAGCTTCAACTTCTTCATCATCATTTGAGAAATGCACTTGCTTCATTGTCCCACTAGATTGGTAGCATCCTGCCACACCTCCATTGTCCTCCTTATCTCGCAGCTGCATCCCTTTGTGCCTTCAAGGTTTCTCCTTCAACCTGTGGACGAGCAACCTCAGCAAGAGTTTGCCTCTTCCTCTTGATGATGTCAATGACCTCCTCATGGAATTCACGCTTTGCAATGCTGAGGACTTCTCCTAGAGTAAACTCAATTTTACTATTCAAAATCCTATCCTCCAAGACTTTCTTCAAATCTGTAGCAACCTCCATATCACCTTGTAGTTTATAAGTTCGGCCTTTTGTCTTACCTTTTGTTGGCCCTTTCTTCTTTCCTAGGGTAGACTCCTCCATGATTACTTCAGGTGGAGATGCTCCTTGTGTCGAGGGTGTTTGAGAAGGCATTGAGTCGCTCCTTCCCCCACTTCTAATATCTCTTTTTGATGGTCCATCATCGGCATTTTCACGTATGTGCTTCTCTTCTACAATAGCCTCATTTTGTTGGCATTTTGTAATGTAGGCATGCACTGACAATGAGTACACTGGATCATTCCATCCTGTTTCTAGACGTACGCAATCACCTACTTCATGTAGAATCTCTTTTGTAAGATTTCCTTTTTTAGCTAATTGCATGACATTAGGCCAAATTTGACCATGATGGTCACTCACCTCTTCATCACTAAGATGCTCAATTTTTACTCCATAAGTAGCTGCCTCAATTGAAGAGGTGGCATGGTTAGTTTCCATATCTTCAACTAAGGTTTGCATTCCCCCTTCCCAAAGCTAGTTCTCAAGGGTAGACCTGTCTCTCTTAAGTAGATTTTACTATCCTTAAAAAATACAATATCTTTTGTTAAAGCATCACTAAAATCATCACAATCCCTTCTTACATAGTCTGTACTATCACACAGAATACATCTATTAACAAAACCTTCTTTGGGTTGTTGTCTTTGCCTAGGAACTGGCCCTGATGGTTGGCCTTTTTCTTCAAGCTTTGCAAGCTTCACCTTCAAGTCACACATTCCCTTCACAAGCTCATCTAGCATAGACTCATCAAACGTAGGAGCTATAAAAGTAGGCTTCACCATTTTGTAAGAAGTTGAGGTGGAAGGACTTGTAGTGTTTACTACCATCTTGTCCTCCCTTCTTTGTTTTTTGGCAAGTAGTGAGATAGCACCTTCAACTTCATTCCAGTCGGTCTTTAGTCCTTTCTCAGCATCTTTATCTTCAATAAGAAGCTCTATATTTTCTTGAAACTCTTTACCTGTAGCTTGTCTTCTCTGCATCTAGTGTGTCCCTTTCTGTTCTGGTGAGCTTTTCATAGCATCGCTCAAATTCTCTAAGTAGATCTATTATTGATAGTCCTTGTTTTGACTTGACTACCCATTCTAAGAATGTCCTTTTGGTTACTCTCTCAGAGTCCTCTGTAAGGACAGCGGGTAGACAGACATGCGAATAACCTCCCAACCATCCTATATATAGGCCCCTGGCCCTCTTCCATATATATACCCCTTTACTGCATGTGTGTCCGGCTCATTGCCCGGGCTCTGCCCGTCTAGTCCTACCCTTGGCATGACATTACTCCCCCCTTGGAGAAGCATTTTCGTCCTCAAAAACACAAGTGGTGGTATCTTCATAAGAACACTAATATTTTCCACTGTGGCATCCCTCATGGATCCAACAATTCGTTGAATTGGAACCCGGTTCATTGGGAGGTTCAATGAAATCAGGAGGAACATCTTGATTTTCTACATTGTTGTCCCTGTGCAACCATCTTGGTTAACCGACTCATAATCAAAAGAGCGTGAAGGCTCCATTTAGAACTCACTTGAGAATGCTAAACGAGTTATCACAACTAAGAGGTGTTTAAATGCATACCCAGGTTTCAGACTTTCTGAAGGTACTGGAATGTGCAATATAACCTCGGCTCATCTTTCCATGAAAGTACTATGTTGACATATTCATCAGCAGCAACCAAGTCCTTGACTTGCGGTGGTTTCTTGCCAATAGTCAACCTCATCCAAACTGATGATTAAGGTTGATAACTTGAGAATAACAGGCAGAGACTAGAACTAGTTGTAACATTCCTTTCATCATAGGAAGCAAACTCCAAACCAGAAAAGTAACCGATCTAGTTGTTTCACTTCTTGCTAACGTATGCACTTAGCATATCCTTTAGGGTGCTTTACTAACGTATGCACTTTTAATTTTGACCACCAAAAACCTTGGCTAAGGTATAAGATCCAATTTTTGTAAGTTATGATTAAGTTTTGAATAATGAAATACACAACGTGAGCTAACGGTGCTCACTTTTCTCCTTCTCACGCTTCTTTCTCCCTCTCCGGTTGTTGCATTGCAATAGTGTTTGTTGCATAGCAACCGCGAGTAAGAGCTCTATCCATTAACGTAAGCAGTGAACAACATTTCATAGCTTTTGGCATCGCCGACCCACGGCCTAATCTCTTCATAAGTAGGAATTTAGACTTCAAAATAAAAAACAAAGCATAGGTGGGGTATTGGGGCTTCATTGCTAAGCATTTAGGTGCATTCTGTGTTGAAAACAATTAGGTCAAAAATCCACTGCTGTTAATAATTGCGATTTTAGCACTTGACCTAAAGTGGGATTTGAGACCATAAGCATGTGTGTTTAGGTCTTATATACTTGTCCTATAAGTTTTGTATCGTTCGGATTGTTGAAGGGTAAATACAAAGTCGGATATGTAGTCAGATATCGGATGTATTGTCTGATTGTTGGTAGCTAGTCGGATATTGTAAGCCTGATCAGATATTGTTAGTGTATGCCAAGAATCAGGCAGTTATAACTGAGTTCAGGGCGCAGCTTTATATTTGGGAATGGGGAACTTTGGAGGGACGGGATTGTATTAAGTCTTGTTTTGGAGAACTTGTATTGGGGATTTTCTTGATATACAATCTCTGATGTTTGTCTGAGTTTCTCGCTCTCTCATCATCTCTCTGATTTTTCCTACTTCTGTTACACACACAGTACTGCTTAGCTCTGAATTTATCTGAATCCAATCTTTTGGTGATTATTCATTGTATGTGTGATTATCTAACAACACATTGGCGATCCCGCTGTCTGCAAATCTCGCATTGAGGCTGTAATTCAGGTTCTAAGGGTCGTATTGTGCTTTGTGTATTATTCAGAGATGATGCATGTCTGAGAGGGGTAGGATAAGGTCAAGAGTGTACTATACCCGTGCTCAAACTCAAGCAGGAAATATAGATCCCTTTCATTATGATTCTTTAAGCGATGATAATGGACCTACTACACCACCTGAAGTTCCATTGCTGAATAAAGGACAGGAGAGTGAAGGAGCATCACAGGAAAGGTCAGTGAGGCAATTCTTGGGGGCACTACTCTTGGCAAGAAGACCAATTAGAAGTACACGTCAACTAAGCTTTGACCCACTGTTGTTAGCTCCCGGGCAAAGACCTAGGAGGCTACAACAACCTATTTCGATGTCTCAACCACCCCCTAATCCACAGATCAAATCAACAAAGTTCAAGGGTAGGTCTAAGGAGGATGCAGATTTCCATGTGGCTCAGTTTGAAACCAGGTCACAGGCTAGTGGATATCAGGGTATCTTCCCTAATAATATCAAATTACAATAGTTTGCAGCTACTTTGGAAGGTAAGGCTATGAATTGGTTTAGCCAATATGGTGTTTCTCATTTTACAACTTATGATGAGTTGAAAGTTTCTTTCTTGCAAAGATTTAAAAAGAAGAAAAATCCTACTGATGTTCTGAGTAAACTCAAAAGAATTAAACAGGTTTCAATGTTAGTGGAAGATTTTGCCCAAGAATTTAGGATTTTGGTGAGAGACTTCAAGGTAATGAGAGGCCCACTAATGAAAAGTTGGTAGGGTACTTTCTCAAAGGGTTAAGGACATGCTTGAAGAATGTTGTGGCAAGTATTGATATTGTAGGGGGTTTTGACAATTTGGTGGTAGCTGCATCTAGAGTTGAGAAAAGATTGGGCATGACTAAGTCCAGAAGTAGGAGGAGTTCTGATTCTACATCAATTGAACACTCAGAGTCGGATTCTCAGTCTGAAGTTTCATCTGATAGTGACAATAGCAAAAGTAAAGTGAGGAAGAAAAAGGGATCTCCACGTAGTGGTAAGAAAAAGGATAAGAAGGATACTAAAGATGAATTGGTGCAGAAATTGAAGGGTATAGGTTATTCTATTCTTGCTCCAAGTGACAAGAGGTTTTGTGAAATTTGTGAAAAGGATGGGCATACCACTACTCAATGCTGGTACAATCCAAAGCAAAGAAATAAACCACCTCCCAATGTGGGTAGGGGTAGGGATATGGCTAATGTAAATCAGGTGGCTCCTTTCAGAGGAAGACCACCATTTTAGGGACCTCCCAGACAGCCTGGCAAAAATCAGGATAATAATTAGAGGAGACCACAGGGAGTCAGGCCTTGTGTGTATTGTGGAGATCCTAATAATTTTGTAGGAATCCGATGTGACTTATGGGTCAAACACAGAGAAGAAAGGGGATACTTGTTGTACCTTATAATCAAGACAATGAGCAGGCAAGACCACAACCATCTCCTCAGAATCCACCCCAAGCTCATGCTAATGTTATCATTATTGACATTCCAATTTTTTACAGCACCTGTACATGGACCAGCTTCCTCTATGATTATTGAGGAGATACCTGATGAGGATGCAGGTAATAGTTATTCAGATTTGAGCTTTGAGGGAATTGAGGTTTTGGCAGTAACTAGGTCCAAGGCCAAGGGTCCTATTGACTGGGAACAACAAAAAGGGATCAAAGATAGGGTCCACCAGCAGGTGGAAAAGAAACAAAGACATCAGGTTTTGGATAATTGAGTTTCAGAGTTAGCAGAATCTTCATCTCTTAAAAGGGAGGAGGTGCAAGTTTTAGGTGAAGCAAGGGATTGGTTTGAAGAACTGATCAAGGGATTGGTTTGAAGCAAGGGATTGGTTTGAAGAACTGATCAACTCTCCTTTGCAATTGTCCCTAGATCAGATGCTGTGTTTGGTTCTAGCTTTCAGGGAAAGATTGTTGAATAAATTGTTGGGTAGAGGAGCTGAATTGTCCTCACAAACCATTATTGAACTAGGTGTTCACTCTATACACCCTTCTGATGTTGATTTTGTAGTACGAGTGATTCACGTGATTTTTCAAGGAAGATTGTTTGAAGGATGGAGGATCTGGAGTGAACATATTACCTGAATCTGTGTTTCTTGATATGAATTTGGAGAAATTAGAACCAGCACCTTTCCAGGTTAAAATGGCTGATCAAACAAGGGTGCAACCAGTTGGAATTTTGAAACAAACTTCTTTTCTAATATCAGGTATGCAATTTCTGGTGAACTTTGTGGTACTCATAATGAAACAAGGGCATTGCTAAGCACCTGTTTCAGGTCAGGAAATTCAGGGACCTGAGGTATTAAGAATGATGGATCAAAGTGTGGCTTCTAGCTCTAAGGAGGTAAGTCTACAGGAAGAACAGGAGGCTAAATGTATGGTGGAGAAGTTGTTCAACAAAAAGGTTTGGGCAATCCAAGAGAGTTGAACAGGATGACTTGAAGGAGCTTAATTTGGGCACTGAAGAGGATCCTAAAATGGTGAAGGTCAGTGTACATGTGGATGGTCAATTTTTGCAAGACTTGTTGCAGTTGTTACAGGAATTTAAGGATGTATTTGGTTGGGATTATTCTGATCTTAAAGGGATTGATCTTGATTTGCATCAACATCATATCTCCATCCTCAGTCCAATGGTCAAGCAGAGAGTACTAACAAGATATTGATTAGGGTTTTGAAGAAGATTGTGCAAGACAATAAGAAGGATTGCGATGAGAAGTTAGATTAATCAGCTTTGTGGTCCTTTAGGACAGCTTTCAAAGTGACTACAGGTATGACTCCATTTAGGTTAGTTTATGGGCTTGAAGCAGGTGTCCATATGGAGTTTGTGGTACCTAGTCTCAGAGTGAGTGCTGAGAAAATGACTCCCAAAATGTCTGTTCAACATAGAAGTAGGTATTTGTTGCAGTTGGAAGAAGATAGACATGTCAATTTTTATATAACTGAAATAATTTAGAGGAGGAGAAAAGCTTGGGTAAATCAGAATATCAAGTTCAAAGTTTTTCAGGTGGGAGATTGGGTTATGCTTTATAACTCTATATTGGGACCACATCCTTGCAAATTAACTTTAAGATACAAGGGACCATATCAGATTGTTGAGAATAATGGTGAGGGTACTTTTATTGTTGCTGATGTGTATGGGACAAGAGTGGATTCTCTAGTTAATGGTTTCAGATTGAAAAATTTTGTTGGTAAACCACCTCATTTAGATTGGCCTACATCAATAGTTGTTCAAGTAGATGAGTTCATGGATGAAGCAGTGTGCAGAGATACTGATACTCAGAAGGAGGATATTCAGGTCTTGGAAAATCAGGTGTAGTGTGGTGGAGATGTCAGAATTCGTAGTATGTCTGATTTTCGGATCGAATTGTTGGAGGTCGGATATTCTTTTACTGCAGTTTTTCAAAATTTTATCGAAAAGTGTGATGATTGTCCACTAAGCTCTATTTTTAATGAGTGCCTTGAAAAGAGTAAGGTGCAGTTAACTGACGTTTCCAGCGCGCGAGTTGAGATTCTAATTCGCCTATTTCCTTCCTCGTTGTGTTTCCTCTTCACACACTGTGTACGGGCTGTTTATCTTCCCTTGGGCCATTCTACTCTTCAGCCCTCTACTCTCTTTCATCATTCTCTTGCATGCATGAAGGGCAAACCAAAAGGGGGATGTGCTGCCCGACCAACGTTTGATGAAGAAGAGCCAATCAGTAAGCGGCCAAAGTGAAATCAAGTGTCCATGAGGATAGATGTGAGCAGTCCTGAGCCTGAAGACCAACCTTCTAGAGAAGAAGAGCCCAATAGTCTACCGGCAATGACACCTATCAAGTTGTATCAAACCTTGATGGAGCCCTATGTGGATTTTAGAGTAGACCTTGACTGTTCTGCAGAGGTGCATTCACTGTGGTTAAAGAAGATAGGTTTATTTGATTTTTCTCTTTTGCCATGGCAAGAGTGGAAAGGAAATATGTATGCTAAGTCTCAAGTGGAGATTGTCAGAAAGACAAAGGGTATGTTGTCTACCAATGTAGCTTTGAGTCCTCAATTGATTTTTGAGGTATTTGAACTTCCAATCAATGGAACTTCTCAGATTCCTAAGTGCTCTGATTTCTTGTTGAAGAAGGAGTTTGGAGCCAGAGAGGGTGGCAGAAATTATTACATGTTGAAGAATGTCAAAACTGTTAGAAGAGAGCAGCTAAAGTGGTATCTAGAGAAAATTTGTTTCCTAGTCAAATTTGATTATATGTCCAAGGAAAATTTTGCTCCTCTCTGTTTTGCTGAGCAAGGAGGAAGTGTTAACTGGGCTTATCTAGTTTATGAGAGGATCAATGGGGAGATTAATATGTCTGACAGGAGGGAAGATTCTACAAACATTAGGTTGTGTGCCTACTTGGTAGCCTTGTTTTTCTTATGCTCAAAAGTTGGACTGTGGTGATGTTTCTTTGACTACTTTAGGCAAGGCAGAAGGGTATACACAGCCACACCCTAATATTTGTGGGGTGCAAGCACCTGCAGAGCTACTCAATGATCAGGTGAAGGGAGAGACTTATGTGTTCATGATTAAAGCAGGTTACAATCACAGTGAAGCTCTCAAAAGTGAGAATACTCCTGAAGTTGTGCACTCTTTGAAGGACATGGATATTTCAAAAAAGAAGCCTGATACAGTGCCATCAAATCAGGTCAAGCTTGGCAAGGCTTTCACTTTGTTTTAGGTGTCACAGAGTTCATTCATCAACAACAGCAGAATATGGAAATACAGTTACAATCTGTGGCCGATTCTAGTGTTTCAAAAATACTGCTGCATGATCAAACTGTCAATACTAATGCCTTGCAGAAAGAGTTGGAGAATGTCAGAGTTACACATCAGAAGGAAATCCAGGATCTGATGGTGGAACATCAGAATGAGTTAGCCAAGAAAAACATTTCTTTGTAGATGTTTAAGGATTGGACAGCGGAGTTGGAAACAAAAGTACAATTAGAATTGCAGCAGTTGGCCATTGTCAATAAAGAGTTGCAGATGGAGAATCAGATTTTAATCAGAGAATTAAACCTTTAGAGAAGTTGGAGAAACAGGTGTTGGGAGAAGAGGAAGTAGATGTCAATGGTGTTCTTATGTCTGAAGGAGACATGTCAGTCCTTAGGCAACATTTGGAAACAGGTATGCAGGAAGTATGGGTAACATTCAGAGAAGAGATGAGTTCCCTTATCAAGCATCCTTATGAGAAGATCATATCAGGGTTTGTCAGTAACCATGAAGAAGTTTTACTAAAGGAGATGGAACAGTTAAATAAAGACAAATATTTGTACAAAAAACAGGTTCAGGATTACAAAGAAAAGAATATTGCAAAATCTGCATTTGCTGAGAAGAAGATATCATCCAATTTCAATGGATATGGGTACTGGTGAAGGTTTGTCTGCAATTCAGAGATCAGAAGAGTAGGAGATTACTCATTTGCCAGATGATGAAGTAGTTGTTGGTGTTACTGTTGGATCAGTGACAGTTGCTGAACCTATTGTGCTTGTTCCAGATTACTTTTCAGATTCTGATATAGTTCCCAATGAACCCAATGTCTGAAATGTTGTAATCATGGCATTTTCTTTTTGACTTGGTCTTTACTGATCAAGGAATATGTGGATCCGAGTCGGATTTTTTCAGATCCACCACCGAGGCGTGCCATGTGTTGAAGGGTAAATACAAAGTTGGATATGTCGTCGGATATCGAATGTATTGCATGATTGTTAGTAGCTAGTCGGATATTGTAAACCTGATCGGATACTGTTAATGTATGCCAAGAATCAGGTAGTTATAACTGAATTCAGGGCGCAACTTTATATTTGGGAATGGGGAACTTTGGGGGGATGGGATTGTACTAAGTCTTGTTTTGGAGAACTTGTATTGGGGATTTTCTTGATATACAATCTTTGATGTTTGTCTGAGTTTCTCGCTCTCTCATCATCTCTCTGATTTTTCCTACTTCTGCTACACACATAGTACTGCTTAGCTTTGAATTTATCTGAATCCAATCTCTTTGTGATTATTCATTGTATGTGTGATTATCTAACAACACATATGTCATTTGATGCTATCACGGATGTGATTTGCTTGCTGATAAGCGACTAGCTTTTGGTGATTTTAGTCATTTGAGTGTATCTTGACTTAAATGCAAGTTGTTTGTTGTTTTCCAAGAGATTGAAAACCTCTTGTAGCCTCTATGCACTAGTCTCAGCTTCGTCCCATGGATTGACAATTTAATCGTGATTCTCCCTAAATATGCAATAAGATAGGAGTGTGGTTAGACACCCATCCCACGCACCCTCCGTTCCAATCGAGGGGGGGAGTATATGTCTCATTAATTCAATTCATTTCTGGCTAGACATGGGATAAAACACCAATGTATAGTGCCTTATACACCTAGAAAAATGGTGTTGCTAAGAGGAAAAACGGGTCACTTACAGAAATGGCACGATGTATGGTCAAAATTCAGGCTTTGCCGCATTCTTTTTGGCTTCAGTCCATCATGTGTGCCACTTCTGTACTAAACATGTGTCCTACAAAAGCTTTGAAGTCTATTATTCCACATGATGCATGGCATGATAGAAAGCATTCTATTGAGCATATGCGTGTTTTTGGTTGTTTGGCATATGCTTTGGATGATAAGGCTGTCAAATGTATTCTTGTTGGTTATAGTGCTGAAAGCAAAGGTTACAGGTTGTATTATCCACAAACAAAGTGTATTTTGGTTTCACAAGATGTAGTGTTTGTGGAGGATTCTGTTCAGTCCTTGCTATCACGTACTAGAGACAGTAATGTAAGCTCGCAGGACATTTATGACACTTTGCTGCCTCTTTTCAATTGGAAATTTGAATGTAAATTCCAATGAGACAAATGTACAGTGTATGGGTGTTTCCAAAAATGTTATAGATCAGCCTATTAATGATGCAGATGTACATGATTTACATGATGAGGAAAAGGCTGAAAATGAGCGGACTAGAGGTATGCCAAAATGGTTGGTGCATACATTGCGTGACAGTAAATTGAATGCACCTTTGTCTAGTCGTACTTGTTCAGACTTTGGCCATGCATCTTATGCATTAGATTATTATGATTTGGCTGTGTCTAGCTTACATGATGTTGATGAACCACTGTCTTTTGATGAAGCACAAAATTCAAAAAATTGGAGCTGCCATGCAATCAGAATATGATGCACTTATAGAAAATGACACATGGACTTTATGGGATTTTCCTCCTGGAAAAAAGGCCATTGGTACAAAGTGGGTTTACAAGTTGAAATGCAAGACGGATGATGAGGTTGATTGCCATAAGTCTCTACTTGTTGCAAAAGGCTATGCGCTACAAAAAGACATAGATTATGAAGAAACTTTTTCTCCCACTTGTTGTCTGACTACTGTTCATTTTCTATGTGCATTGGCAGCTCATTCTGGTTTGGATGTACATCAATCAGACAATGTTATTGCTTTCTTGAATGGTGACATATTCGAGGAAGTTTACGTAACGCAGCCTCGCGATTTTGTCAAGAAAGGACAAGAGGACAAAGTGTGCAGATGTAAAAAGGCTTTGTATGGGTTGAAGCAATCTCCTTGTTCTTGGTATGAGAAGGCTGACACTCATTTGGTCAAATGAGGCTTTCATAACAGTTCAACAAAAAGCACATTGTATGTAAAGCGTGAGTGTGATGTACTTCTCATTATAATTCTTTATGTAGATGATTTGCTGATCATTGGACCAAATGAGAGACATATTGATGAATTTAAGGATGATTTTAATGCTACTTTTAAGATAAAATATCTGAGGATGTTGCATCATTACCTGGGCATACAGTTTAAGCAGTGTGATGGTGGTATTGCCTTGTGTCAGTAAATTTACATAGAGACATTGCTATGTAAATTTGGACTTGAGGATTGCAAATCTATTGCCACTCCCATGGAAACAGGTTTGAAATTGAATCTTCATGATGCTGGTGATCCTGCTGATGTCACTCTATACCAAACTGCTATTTGCTACCTCCTTTATGTATGCAACATGAGGCCGGATATACAGTTTGTAGTCTCACAGGTTAGCAAATTTATGCATAGCACAGGGTCTAAGCATTGGCAGGCTATCAAGAGGAGTTTTTGCTACCTTAGTGCCACTTTATTTCCTGGCTTGTTTTATCCCAAGGGGGGATCATTTCCGCCCGACTTACATGCTTTTTGGGACTCAGGTTGGGCTGGTTGTTTTGACATGCAAGTGTCCACAAGTGGTTTTTGTTTCATGCTTGGCAGTTTATGTACATCATGGTTGAGCAAGAAGAAACCTATGTGGTCACTTCTAGTTGTGAGACTCAGTACAGGGCAGTTTTTGCAGCTACAGTTGAGTGTGTATGGCTCAGATGCCTTATGGCTGATTTGGGTGTTAGACAAGACACTGCCAACACTATCTACACTGACAATGAGAGTGCATTGGCAGTTGTAAGGAGCCCAATTTTTCATGCTCAAACAAAGTACATTGAGGTGCATTACCGCTATGTCAAGGAGAGTCTCTCAGCAGGAGAGATCAGCTTGGCTTATGTGCCAACATAGGACAACCTTGCAGATCTTTTCACAAAGGCATTGTCTCGTAAGAATCTCGAAGCTTTCCGCCAGGCTTTGGGATTACTACCCTTTGTGGTCAGATCATGTCCTCAGCGCATGGCACTTCCCTTTACTCATGTGCCAACTCTTGTTCACCGCATCACTCGAGGGGGGATTTGTTACATATACATGTGGTAGTGATGTGTGTGAACACACTAGGACCACTAGGGTACTTTTTCCCTCTTTAGGATGTTTTTTCCCCCGTGCATTGTATATACGCCCATCACTCTAGGGCTATCTATCTTTCCATTGCACACTAAGTAAGACACTCTCTTTTATGTGCCTTGAGCTTCCTTCATCTTCTCCAAGCTGTGTGAGTTTTTCTGCAACCCTAATTCCAACACGTCAAATGCACCTAGCCCTCTCTATACATGTCCTATTGCAAAGCCACGAAAAGGGGTACTCTAGCATCCTGTATCATTGAAAGGATCTCAATATTCGAGAATCCCCCAGCTCAAGAAAACCTCATTCTATTGACCCTCACAAAAGGTTATGCAGACAAGAAACAAGCCCAGTCTCAGAAAGGGCCTCCTAACCGAGCCTTAGAAATGATCGGGACTGCCAGAAACAAGCCAAATTGGCTCCACAAAAGGTACATATGGCAATTTTCGCAACTCAACCTGCATCCAATGTCAATAATACTTCAAGGTGCAGTTTACGCACTCGGACATGCGCCAAAAAAAATGTGCAAGCAATAAAAAAAAACCTATGGGGAGTAAAACCGCTCTCAAAAGAACTCAAGCACTATCAAAAGTGCCAAAACAATGCATATGCACATCAAGTACTCCCATTGAAATCTGTGATGATGCAAAATTGTGCAACCTATGAGAAACCTGGATGTCCTGTATGTATGCAAAAAGCGGGTCTCTGGTCAATATCGACCAGATCTGCTACCTCCAGACCTAAAAAAGATGTGAGCAACTCATAGTCTGAAGGAGAAAGGTTTATGTTTCCTTCTAAAGAATCAAGCGTTGGGTTTTACCTTTTTTTTAATCTAGTTATAGGCATGCCCTTGTGTAGATCATTAACTTTTTTTATTACTTCTTGCCTATATTAATTTCTCTATGATAGAATCGTAGCTGCGAGAAATACTTGTCATTGGTTTGAATGGCTTGCAATGACTGCACGTAAACTAATTGCAAGTAAGAGCCCTTGCTTTATTATACTGCCAGCCCCATATCACTATTATGATTCTCCGATATATTTGTGAAAGATCTTGCACTGGAGTAGGATACTTAAATATTTATTGAGACCTTCAGCTTCCACCTATTGGCTACAAAAGATTCCTGTGAGCACATCAATCAAATATTGTGGTAGCCTAATATTAAGAAATATTGAGGCTTTGGGAGGACTTGTGGATGGAGATGCTTGATTTGCATCTCCATCCACAAGTCCTAATATTGTGGTAGCCTAATATTGAGAAAACTTAAGGCTTTGGGAGGACTTGTGGATGGAGATGATTCATTTGCATAGTCTACCATTAAACAATGGAACCGAGGGAGTGTTTCCTTGACTGAGTTTGTTGTAGCATGAAGCTTTGCAATCAATCTCTAATAATTGGCTAAATCCATGATCTGTGGTACATGTGTCATTCTTTGTTAGAGGAACTTACCTCCAAAACATAACTATGTTCTTTCCCATTTATTCAAAAACACTACTGAATCTCACTAGAGGCTCTTTGCATATGTTTTTCAACTGGTTTAAAAAATGACAAAAATCTAATGTGTTGATCATCACATAATTTGAAAGGATGAGACCTAGCCCTACTTTTGAATGACAGGGCTATACCTCGTGTGTTCTGCATTATCTAACTTTTAAGGCATTGTTTAGCTTAGTTTAGGTAGTTTGTACAAGCTGCAAACTCCCATACTACCTACTACAAGTTTAAACAAGAAATTTAAGTATGTGGTTTTGCCAAGCATACTCTTGATGCACAAAAAACCTAGATTATCTTACCTAATTTTATGTCTAACTGAAAATGCATGCCGTAAATGGAGACTTCCAAGAAAGAGCAACTTTGATCAAATTAATTTTGTGTTGTTTTTTTTTGTTGGACCAATCTACTGTTTATAGTATGGCCTTTATATGATGGATGCTTGTGATATCCTGACTAAACACTAGTCAAATTAACACATTTTGAATTGTTAACTATACTTTGGTGTAAGTTTGATAGTTACAGCTTTCTCCTACTTGTACCTCACTGTGCGGAGAGTGAGAAGGGGAGAGAGAGAGAGAGAGAGAGAGAGAGAGAGAGAGAGAGAGAGAGAGAGAGAGAGAGAGAGAGAGAGAACACAGGATGTGGGGGGAGCTTCCAAATCTCACTCTATGAGCACAATGTGAGAATGTGAGTGAGAGCTCCTTATTCTTTGTATGTATAAAGAATAAGGAGATAAATGTGGGCGGACGGACACTGGCTGGCGAACATGGGCAAAGCATGGTGAGGCACCACTTTTACCTAACATTATTTCACTAAAGGCTCTGTGCTGATAAGTGGCAAGAAATCTAGCCTACAACTAGTATATACAAGAGATGAGAGAAGACGACTCTCAAACTATGCCCACTCGCTCACTCCAAACACGTTGAGGCGGTCCGGGGCGGGCAACAAGAAGAGCAACCTCTAGACACCCTTCAAGGCTCCCGTGCTGCTCAATGGGGCTGGGGCACAACACAACACAAACAAAAACAACAAACCCCCAGCCAAATCCCAACTACACAAGGGGCACCACCTAGTTTAAGAGCGAACTAGGACACAAAAGAGGAGAATCGTTAGAGCAACCCACAAACAAGCAAGGAATTTACACTAACCCTAACACCAATGGAATACTCTCACACACTAAAACACGAGCGAGAGAGAGAGAGAGAGAGAGAGAGAGAGAGAGAGAGAGAGAGAGAGAGAGAGAGAGATAGTGCTCGGGCTGCTTTGAAACGTATCGGCAATGATCAAGCAAACACAACTATATATTTAAGAAAGAGAGAGAAAGGGGGAGGGGGTGCTTGTTGCATTAATACCTTCTTACAAATCTGTCATGACAAATCAAAGTGAGATTAGTATTTGTTCAACATAGCTTGCGTAAATTTCACCACAACACATCACAAAAAAAGCCACCCCAATCATTGTCTTAAAGTCAGGGGAGTCCTCTCCACCCTGTCGCCCTCTTACAGTATGTGGGATTTATGGCTAGATTGATGACAACACCAGAGACAAGCTATCAAGAACTCAACAAAAAACACCAAGACACTTACGCATCATTGTTGTCCATTACTTCACGTTGGAAGGGAGACAAAGTATCCAAGCTTAGTCCAAATCCACCCTCCTTGATTCAGCAAATGTTGGGCTTACACTAGTAGGAGAAATGATAGATTTCCTACTCTCAATTGAATGATCACTCTCTCTCTTACAATGGCATAGAGTTCCCTTGCTAATCCCCTATTACAACACATGCACATGCATAAGACAATGAGCTTCCACTCAAGAGCTCCTTCTAGAGAGGTTGAGCTTGGCTTCTCAAGCTATAGCATAGTGCTATTGCTTATGGCTCTCCCCCTTTTGTGCTAGCCACACCCTCCTTTTATAGAAATTTTGAAGGCTAGGGTTACTCCTCTAACCATGGTTGGGTTAGATTTTCAGCCATTTATCTAATTTCTTTTGCTTGGAATTATCAAGAAGTTGGTGGGGAAAGAGAGAGGAGAGAAATGGAGGTGATAGGACTTTTCATAGTGGGTTAGTGTTAGTAGAGTTAGTATTAATTTACAAATGGAATTGGATATTTACAATGGGAGTATCCATGTAGGATACAAATAAGGAAGAAAAACTCTTAAGAGGTAAGAAAAGGTGGATTTCTTACAAGGTTGATGCTCCAAGTGTCTTGAGTAGGGCCAATTTTGACGCTTGTTGACGGTCCACTAGCTTTGACGGTACATTTTTTCTCCACTCTTGACCTTCCTTGAGAGACAAGGTAATTGAAGTTGAGTAATCAACCACCATGATGCTGTCTTTTAAGAGAAGAGGCTGAATTTTGTGGTTTTTTTGATATATATGGGTAAATTGGAGGAGGAAAAATGAGACTAGGTGGTCAATTTTGGAATGGAATTGTGTGTGGGAGGTATGAGTTCACCATGGTTTCTCTTATTCTTCAAGGTTGAGGAGAAGGTGAGTAGGGTGCAGAGAGGAGTGGTGAGAGAGGTGGGGATGATGAGTGGAGAAGTGTGTGTGAAAGAGGAAAATGATAAAGTGGAAGAGAGAGTGTGGCTGCATAGCATGGGAAAACTGGGGTCCACTAATAAAATCATAGCTCACAGCTCGTAGCTCAAAAACATTTGAAAAAATTTGAGGCAAAAGTTCAGCCCACGAGCTACAACTTTTGTTTGTATCACCTTTTCAAATTCGGAGAGCAAGTGAACTTTAAAAATTCAGCAAAACCGACCGTTTTTTTCCACTGTACAAGGTCCTTGTGGGGTCCTTCTTTGGATGATTCTTTTGAATACCTCCAAGAGTGAGCCCTCCATAGTGCATGTATGCATGCCACCTACCCTTGACCTTATTTGGTAGGTCTATAATTGAAGATATTCTTGAGATTATGATAAGTGAATAGTACAACTAAGAAAATCAAATATTGAGGGGTCTAAAAAATATGTACATGTCAAATATATATAATATAAGTGGAAAAAATATAAAGGGGTCAAAAGAAATCTCTCTCATTATGAAGCTACCATAAAAAGATAAATATTTTTGGTGTTCTAATTTTTTAGAAAAAAAAACAAAATAGATGTAGGAAGGGAAAAATCACAATAGTAAAAAAATATACACATAAATAAAACTAGTTTTTTTGGATTTTTGTTGGAGTGGAGTTACACCAAATATAAGAGAAGCTTACATGAAAATATTTCTATATGGAATAAAGAGTATGAAAAAATGGTAAGAAAAGTTGTGGTAATGGTGAGGCAATGTACAGAGCATAAATAACACACACCTAGGTAGAAATATTTAAATAAATACCAAAATAATTATGAAAAAATCTTTTATTTAGGCCCTAGATACAAAGAAATATTTACATACGCATGGGCCATAATATATTTATATTTTTTTTATTTTTATTTTTTTGGCTCAACTAGCCCAATGAATAGCTAATTGAGGGTTTTTTAAGAAGATATGGGAAAAGTCCCGTGACTCACGCACGCCTATGTACGGTGAAATGGTAGGGATAGCCACAGTGTTTGGGTGATTTTGGTAGGGTGAGGTAACTCAATATGGAAATTATGGAGAGCCAAAAAACGGCTATCAACGTCAGTGCATTTATAATCGCTTTAGTATAGATTCAACATGAATACCACTAGGACTAGATCCACAATGACACTCCTAACGCACGTATTGAGTGATGACCTGCATAGCTCCACAATGCACAATGCCAGTGTCAGTCATTGCACAATTGACAACTCCCATTGTAATTGTAATGTTTGGCCTTGTCTAGACCATAGCATACATAAGAGATCCTACCACTACAGCATATGGGACTTTAGACATTTAGGCTATCTCCTCTTGTGTCTTTAGACATATATCTTTGGTTAGTTTAAAGTGACCAACCAAAGGTGTATAAACCACTTTTGCATTTTGCATTCCAAACCTTTCTAGTACCTTCTTGATGTAGTCCTCTTGAGATAGCTTTATTGTCTTCTTCGTCATGTCCCTTGAGATCCTCATACAAAGTATCCTCTTTGTAGCACCTAAATCTCTCATTGAAAAAGATTTAGACGGCTCCTCTTTTAGGTCGTTGATGTCCTGCATGTTAGCACTTGCAATCAACATGTCATCAACATACAACATTAGGATGATGAGCTTCCCATCTCCCAAATTCTTTGTGTAGATGCAATGATCTGAGTTGCATCTTGTGAATCCATGATCCAACATCCATCAATCAAACTTCAAGTACCATTGTCTCGATCCTTTGAGACATCTTGGGCTGGTGTAATCAACATGAAAATCAACATATACTAGCTTTTCAAAGGGGATTTCATGAAACAGAAAAGAGAGCTTTTGGGCTGGCGTAATCAACATGAAAATCTACATATACTAGCTTGTCAAAGGGGATCATCAAATAGAAAAGATAGATTTTGCATGGTTGAAGAGTAAGACACAAAATAGACTAAGGTGAGAGTGGAATGGGTGAACTCCTATAAATGATTTTTTTACCCCTTCTCTGGTTCTTGAGAGGCTCACGAAGGACGATGGATTCCACCAGGGGGCCAATTGAGTTATGTGATTTCCATACTTGCTAACAAATGTGATGACTCAGTTAGCTCACCTACTGAAGGAATAGTGTAAGAGAGTGTATCCTCACGCAAGGAATTAATAGAGACCACATAGCATGGCATAGACTTGGTCATCTTCCTACTCCCTTCTCAATTGTCACATTGCAGTGATGTCTGATGGGTTGCAACCGCAGGTAAGAGCTCTATGCATTGACGTAAACATCTCATGGTAAACTATAGATTTTGGTGTCGCCGACCCGCGGCCTAATTTCATCATAAGTAGGAATTTAAGCTAGAAAATCACAAAATAAACATAGGCGGGTATTGGGGCATCATTGTTAAGCATTTAGATGCATTCTGGGACAAAAATGACTGCGACAAAACTCACTACTATTAATAATCACAATTTTTGCACTTGACCTAAAGTGAGCTTTTGAGACCATGAGCATGTGTTTTTAGGTCCTAGAAACATGTCCTAGAAGTTTTGTAATGTTTGGATGTCATTTGATGTTGTAACCGTTATGATTTTTGCCGATTAGCGATTAGTTTTTGGTGACTTCGATCATTTGAGTGTAGCTTGAGTTAGATGCAATTTGTTTGTTGTTTTCCAAGAGATTGGCAAACTCTTGTAGCCTCTATGAACTAGATCAGGTCAGCTTCATCCCATGGATTGACAATTATGTTCGTGGTTCTTGCTATGTCTATAATAAGATAGGAGTGAGGTTAGAAACCCGTCCCAAAGGTATGAAAGAAGCTAGGAAGATTATTGCTTATATACCCAAAATTTGGATGATGGTTCACTGATCATCTTGATACTATATATTAGTGACATGCACATTGTTGAGAAGTCTAAAGATGAGATTGCCATCTTGAATATGTCACTTAGCACGTAGTTTTCTATGAAGGATTTGGAAAATGCAAGTCACATTCTTGGTATGTGTATCAAGAGGGATAGAAAATGTGGTTGTCTCAAAAAACGTATATACACCAGGTCTTGCAACATTTTAATATGCACGCAATGGGAAGGCTACATTGAGTATTTCAATGCATCATATGAAAACTTAGCAAAAATGATGCTCCCATTAGGAAAATATTGAGCCCATGTTTGGGCCTTTTAAGGGTTCCAAATCATCAAAGCTGCAAAAAGAAAGCAACCCAGTAAACCTCTCTAAATATGGGGGGGGTTTGCTATGTGTAAAACGACCTTATCACGTGCATTCAAGGCATGTTTGTAAAACCCCTTATCTGTGAATTTTGTTAAGAATGTAATGTACCCTTTTCTTAAAAAATCTGTAAGTTTTTTTTTCAAATTTGAAAAATAATGCCCTTCTGTATATATATTTTTGTAAGTTTCAAGAACTTTAAATACCCTTCTGTTGAACTCACGTGATGGGTTACATTTTTATTAGGTGACCTCCCAAGGCTCGGAACCCCATGATATGACCTATCATTGTAAAGCTCTTGAAAAATGGATTCTAAAGACCCAATATAAAAAAAGTTTGGATGAATCCTATGAAAGTTATGCCATTTTTTTCAATCGGATAATGTGAAATCACCTTTTTCTAGATCTATATGAAGACAATGTTCAATAAATGCATGTTATATATCAATAGATAGAATTTGAAGAATAGATTCTAGATATCCAACCTCCAAAAAATTTGGATCTTATTTGCAAAAATTTTACCGGTCCCCACTTTTTGAAACATGTGCCACATCAGCAAATTTTTACAAGGCCTAAAATGAGCTCAAACTTTTCTTAATGCAAGTCTGATGAGAAAGCAAAAATGGACAAGATTCCATATTGTTCAGCAGTCGATAGTTTGATAAGTATGCCATGATAGCCAAAATATTGGACATTGCTTTTGCAATGGGAGTGGTTAGCAGATTTATGGAAAATCTTGGGACAAAATGCTGGAAAACAGTGAAGCACATCTTGAGATACCTGAAAGGTATGACAAACAAGTGCTTACACTTTGGGAACAATGATGCATCCAATGTGGGTTACACGAATGTGGATTATGCCAGTTATGTGGATAGTCAAAGATCCACCTTTGGCTATGTTTTTCTATTTGCTAAAAAGTAACTTTGTTAGAAACATCAATCGAAACTAAGTTACCATCATGGTTGTACAAAGGCATGTCTATTTAGATATGTGGATCATTAGTGATTGGTAGTTTATGATGAGAAGATTGCATTTTGGATTGGGATGTAAACAATGCCAATTACATGTCAAAACCTTTTCTTGAACATTTGTTCGAGTCATTTGAGTGGACTCATATTCTGGCTACCATGGATATTTGTGTCAATGAGTCTAAACAGACTCTATTTTGCAATGAAAAAATCTACGGCATTGTACCAATTAAAATGGTAACTATTGTGCCAATGATTTCCAATAAGTTTTGTATGATCACTATTACAATGCTACAGAAGAGCTAGAGGAGGAGACTCTTACCAAAGAAGAATTCGACTCAGAAAAGAAGCAGGTTAGAGCAAAACTATTTCTCCAAGGAGGAGAAGAGAATCTTTTTTAGCATCAAAGATGACATCAAAGATACCAGAATAATTGAGAGAATAGACTAAAAAGAAAACAGAATGTGCCACAAATGGAGGGCTATATTCAATTTTGATGGTGGTTGACGCAAAGGATTGCATGAAAGATAAAACCATTGGTAGATACCCCATCTTAAAAAAGGAAAAGAATGTGAAATGAAAAACTAAAACAAAATGAACACCACATAATGCTGAAAAAACAAAAGAAAAAGTATTCAAAGACAAAAACAGAGCGAAAGGCTAAATACAAGGAGCTAAGAAGATCCTTGAAAGAGGTCTGGAGACCATTGAAATGGAATCCCACAGTGACAAACAAGGGGCTTTTAGTGTTCCATCACACTACCAAAATTATACTCTAGCAAGGTCGTAAACGCGTCAACCACATTCCAAAGACTAATGAGCCATGTGTTTTTAGATTACTTAAGAAACTTCTTAAAAAAATACATGGATGATCTTTGTATGCATTCGATAAAAAAAAAGGACCATTTTGAGCACCTCAAGTGTTTCTTTGAGAAATTCCATATGTATAGAATTTGTGTGAATCCTGGGAAATGTGTATTCATAGTTAGACAAGGCAAAATTCTTCGCCATATTGTCTCTAAAAATGGCATTGCAAAAAATATGAAAAAGGTGGTAGTGATTGATGAAATGCCTAGAACAAACAATTTTAAGGAAGCTCAAGGGTTCACAGGACATTGTGGATCCTATCAAAGATTTATCTATATGCATATTGCCATTGCTAAGCCCATTTATGTCCTTATCACTTAGTTTATATGGACTAATGAGTGTGAAGAGTCGTTCCAAAAGCTCAAATAAGATTTTTCTTCAGCACCCTTTTTGGAAGAGGAAGAGTCCAATCTGGAATAAAATTTTCCATGTGCATTTTGATGCTTCAAAAATTTGCTATTGGTAGCATATTGGAACAATCAACAGAAGGAACCATGGATTTTTCCATCTCATGTGCTAGCATGCAGTTGAACATAGCGAAAAAAAATTATACCATGATAGAGAGAGAAGGGCTTGGAGTGGTCTATGCAATTAAGAAGTTCGTGCACTTCTTGTTAGCAAATAAGTTTGTGTTATTTGTGGACCACCAATCTCTACTTTATCTAGTAAACAAACCATGTGATACTGGTAGAATTGTAAAATATCTCATCATATTACTTTTTGATTCTATAATGGTTGCTGAAAAAGGCTCCACACATGAATGAATTCATCTTGTAGCATGTACCAAGAAGGAGGAGAAGGGCTAATGACTACAGAGAAGCTCAAGTAGTGTGGGAATGCAAAAACAAAACATGCAACAATGGAATGCATGGAGAGTATCTCAAGGAGATATTAGGGTTTACCCTTCAATTATAGCACAACTCCTGGTGAGGAAGAAGGCAAGCGCCGGCAAGCGCACCCACGTGGGAAGTTTTATGTGGGAACGCCAAAACAAGGCATGATGAGAAGCACACCACCCCACCCGTCCCTACAATAAGTTCTCTACAAATTAATATTCAAACTAGTGGACCATTAACCTTCTAAAATTACCCTTTTCTATTTGGATATATCACATTTTTCCTTCCAAATTTTCCTCTTAGAGATAGCCCCTAAAAGTGGAATAGTGGTACCACCAATACATGCTTTCACCCTAGCCAAAGAGCTATGTTTTTGTTGACCACTTTGCCAAAAATTTGGGATAATTTTTGTATAACAAATCGTAATATTCTTACTGTGAATGAACTCACCATGGAGAACATTGAGCTCGTTGTTGGCTAAAAGATGAATATGGAAAACAATGATAGTGAGAAATATTCTACTGTTCTTGATGTTCGTGGTAGATCAGAGTCAGAAAGGATTTTGTAGAAACATAAAATGAAGAAGCAAATCTCATTCTTGTCATGACATAAATTATTACCATTGCAATTAGCTTGGTCATATACAGTAGGACTGTTTTAGATGGAAGATAGAGAAAGAGAAAGCTAAAGGTGACCAAGTTAAGACAAAAGTGAATAGAAATCTTTGTCTATGAATATTAAACTAATGTAGTACTTTGCACATGAAAGTGGTGTCTCACCACTTGATGACCACTTGAGAGTGGTGAGAAACTAGTTCAAAGTGGACAGTCACCACTTTAACGCATTTTCTTGTCACTTGAATGCGGTGTCTGGCCACTCGAAAGCGGGAACTTTCCACTTGTTTGCAGTGATAAGGTTTTAGTTACTACTTGAAAGTGGTGTCACACCACTTGGGAGTCGTGCCTCACCACTTGCATGGAGTGATGGACTGATGTAGTGACTTAGCACATGAAAGTGGATTCTCACCACTTAAATGCGGTCAGACACCACGTGAAAGTGGTTTTTATACGTGTAAGTGTTGTGTGCACTGCTTCATTGTGGTGTGACAGCACTTGTAAGTGTTTACTAACAAAATGTGTTAAAACTCCACTAATATGGTTTTGGTTACCATCATAAGGTGGTGGGTACCATTCGTGCAGCAGTAGTAAAAAGACTATGGCACTACTATAACTGTTGCACCATGACTAAAAGCTGCTACATCACTTGGAAAAAGTGAGCTGCACCACCAAAAACGTTTGCACCTGTAACACCCCTACGAGTTTGTAAAACACGTCTGTTAGCATTGGGTAAACAAGACTTTTTAGTGGGTGAACACCACTTTGTAAATTTTACGGTGAAGCGTTGGTGCATTTCTAGTAAAACTGTTTCTTAACACTAGAATGGTAACATGACACTTTTATGTCCTTGGACACTTTTGTGTCCTGTTAAGTGACCATTTTTCTTGAATTATTTGAAGAGTATGAAAATGAATTTCTAGGTGCTATATATCCACAAGTTGACTTATGAGCTGAAAAAAACTTAGCATTTTTTTTTGAGTATCGATCTCACCATTAACCTTACTCTTGCACAACATTTTTGAACCTAAACTGTGTGAAAAAACGGGTCCTGTTTTTGGCTTTTTTTCATTTGTTGGCAACTATACCACTCTAAAGTTCATGTTTGTGAGGTTTAGATGGCTAAAGGTTAGGCCTTCTTAGTTCTCAACATGTTTTGATGCTTGTAGGGAGAGCTAAGTGTTAAAATTGAAAGTTATGACCAATTTACAAGAATTGCATAATCCTGTTTTTTGTCCAAAATTAGCACTTTTATAATTTTTTTTGGTGGCTTTCTTGATATCCAAATTCAAATTTGATTGTGTAAGTGTAATGTATAACATAAAGCTAATCTTCCTTGAGTTTTGGGGGACCTAATATACAATATAGCATAGTATATGATGATGGTTGAGTTTTTTGATTGCTGAAGAATACGATACATTTTAGAGTAGCAAGTATAACTTTCTCAATATTGCTAGTTTCTTAGGCCAATTGTGTGTATTTTGTAGGTAGTGACCATATCTAATCATAGACTACAAACTTGGCTAGATATTGAGTAGTTTCTATGGGTTTCGAGAGGTCATAATGCTAAACCCAGTTTTTTCATGTTTCTGTATTTAGCACTTTATCATTTCCCCCAAGGTTCCAATTGTAAGAGATCCACTATCCTTTTGACATGCTCCATGTCTCCTTTTGAATCCAGAGGCCCAAAGGGAACTAAGAAAACATGTATATAGTATCTGTATTGAGCGTGACTATAGCAACTTTGATGATAGGTCAGTAGAATGGCAAAAATGCAACTTTTTTGTACCTATTTTTTTTGCCCAAAAAAGAATTAGTGAGGTAAAAGCAACCATATTTTTTGGTCACCAACCCATTGAAGTTAACGGGGCATTTTATCTTATGTCCTACAAAAATCTCCACTCTTATTTATATGCAATCAACCGTAAGAAATTGCTGAGTGGATCTACTATGGTTTTGGAATTTTTTTCCCAAAACCCTGAAAGGACACTTTTATGTCTTGTTAGGTTACCATTCTAGTGTTAAACATTAAAACCTGCTGCAAAACATTAAAAAATGGTTCAAACACACTAAAAAGTGGTGTGGAAACACAAGTAAAAGTGCTTCAAAAACATTTAGAACTATTGATCAAATTTTAGAAGTGGTTCAGATACAATTAGAGACCAGTATAGTAATAACGTTTCACCACTTTTTAATGTTGCAGCACCACTAGAAAGTGGTGCAAAACACCAAAACAAGGTGTAGCACTAATAAAACAAAGTATAGAAACATAATCTTGTGGCAGTAATGAGTTGTAGCACCAATAAAAAGTGGTTGTTGCGGAAGCGACTCACACACCCATGAAGTGCATGCAAACAATACCTAGATCAACATAATGTCAATCGAGGACACAGATGACACGATAGGCACACGGAGGAAATATCTTTAGCTCATCAGGTTGAGACCATCCTACACATACAACACTCTGGAAGGCCAACTAGACCACAATCAAGAACCTCGCTGCTCTCAACTACACCACCTAGCCACATACACACATACGGAAGGTAACTCACCTAATCATGCTAGATTCATACGAAACTTAAGAAACACCATCCCCTCACTAGGATACGCCTGTCCCTACACTCCTACACTCTAAACCCGACTGCGGAAAACGCGTAGGATGACAGAGCAGAATTTTGAAAGTGTCAAAAACTGAAATTTATGAGTATCTATGCGTAGCTTATGTCGCCACGATTTTATAGACTACTAGCACGCAGAAAACAGACATTGTTTGATACACTTACGGCCACAAATAGCTCGTAGATGCGTCGACATGTGCGCTTTGTCTCACGTGGAATGATTGGCGTTGTCGCGTAGCTCTCCTCGAGCCTACAGCAATGGTGCAGTCGGATCTCCAATGTGTTGAGCAAGCCGGGCATAGCGAGAGGATAAAGTTCACGCTCACTCTCTTTCTCTCTCACACACAGTAGACGGCAATGCTCCAGTTTAGATTATGATTAAAGTTCCCCCCCTTTACAAAATGACCTAGGTACCTTATATACTAAGGCTACCTTAGGTTTAACCAAAAATGGGGTTTAAAGGGTCAAATGGCTTTGTATTTACAATCTGGAAGTGCCATTGCACCCCGGCTTCTGAAACTAAAATAACTACTCATTACAAATGACGTTTATATCCATAATTCGTAGCATTTCATAACTTGCAAAAGATAAGACTTTGGTACGAAACTTGAGTTATGTTGTGTTGTTGACCCAGAGGTCAACACTCCCCCCTTCCGTGTTCATGTCGTCCCTGACATGACCTGATTGTCAATGGCGATGTGGTCTTTGCTGTTGTTTTGGCTTCATCTGTTGCACTTCTTGTAACTTTGTCGAACCACAACTAGAACTATGATCCATTAGAGTGGACATCTATCATCATAACCATTCATCTTTTGAGATCCTCTGATTACTTTTATGTCTACTCTTCTTCATTGGGGACTTCTTTGTTCCTGTGCAATCATGTTGTTAGTGCTGTCTGCAACTTTGTCATTGTAGGCCATTCTTCGACTCGCCATTGAGGAGAAGTATGCTATGTCTAAAATTGGTGCTCCAATTCATTTGTCAAGTGGTCTAAAACCTGGATGACCAAAGGGAAAAAAACTCGGCGGGGAAAAAAATGCCTTTGGTATACGCTCTTATTGGAGTTGAGCAGTTGAACGTGAAGTACATGTTCATGAAAGGTGAGTGCTTGGGTGAAACACAGAAAGAGTGCCTGATGCAAGTGCCAATTATGGGACACTCTATATGCATATGAGAAATTTGTCACCAAAAGCATGCAATGTGAAAGAAGGAGATGATGGGTGTTTCGAGGAATAAATGTAGCACATGTGACATCAAAAGATGTCTCAATAGTTTCCACCTTTCCAAGAAGGGTGGTCGATGTAGAAGTTTCTCCACTCGTATCTCACTGTGCTCAGTACGTGAGTGTCTATTGGACCTTCTCCTTCACTTCACCAGACTTAAGTACTTAGACTTTGACTCTTTTGCTCACCTATACCAGCATGAGCAACACAACGTAAATATGCTCAACTCTTCCAGCTTGAGCAATACCTAGAATAGCTAAGACGCTTAGGCCACATAGAATATTACTTGAAGCTTTGGGACTAACACCTCACTCATTTTGTGGCTTAGCTACTCGACTCTGACTTGTATGACTTGTCGGTTGCATGTTGACACTACTTTGTGACAAGTTCTTTGGCTGTTGTAGTGGCTGCTGAGACATACTTCGTGAAGTTTCATCGTTTTCATGTACCTTCTTCTCTTTGTAGTGCTTAGGCCTCTCGTCAGTCTTTTCTTCATGTGGATTATGGATTTTTTTATTTTTTCTTAATAATAAACAAAGAAAATCTTAAAACAACTCAACAAAAGAAAAATCATTCAAATAGAAATCTAAATGCTATGTACACTATACACATGTCCCTAGGGGCTCATATATGGATTTTGTCCCCATACTCCTCTGTAACACTACTATGAGGGCATATACTCTAAATTTTGTCAAAAAATTATCACAATAAAACGCAAAAATTCAATGCATCTCACAAAACATTGCCCTCTAATAGTCATAATGTTAGGTCCGCATTCAGAATGCCTCCCCTCTTCCTATTTGGAGTCATCCTTTACGACAGGGTATCGCAAAGGGTATGTGTTGTGCTTGGGCAATTAAAAGTTGTGCCTATGTAGGCCTTGTAATGTAGCCCTATTATGCATACACAGTCAATGCATGGAAAAGATTTATGTTGTGCAAGATGTGGGTATAAGCAATTTGCTTATTGGAATTTGTTGGCTAGGCTTCCTAATCTAAGCAATGTAATGGTCTTTGAAGCTCCTGTATCGTTGCTTGATTGAAGTGACTTGCTCTCTTCTAACTGTACTGTAATCGTAGGAATAATTGTGAGAATTCAAGCGGCGATGCACTGATAGCAGTTTTGTTATTCTTCTTTGGGACCCATTTCTTTGCGATTATTGGCTGTTTTGTTGCTGACGCTCGTTTGGGAACCCATACTTTCCCATGCTTCGTTTGTGTTTGAAGAGACTTCTTTGGGATCCACCTTTTTGTTGTGTGAGTCGACAGTGGTCTTTGCTTCAGCCCTTGTACGCTTGGTTGGGGACGGGATTTAGGCTTTGAAAGTTGATATTGTGGTTGATTTGGAATCCAAATGAATTCCTGACTTTTTTGTGCTTGAATCAACTTCTTTGGAGCCCAAACCTGAGTTGTGAAAGCTTGCGACTTTGTGATATTCTTACCCGTTCGTGCACGCTTTCCTTGTTTTTGTTTTGGTGTTGGATCTTATGATTTGTCATTAGAGATCTTTGTCTTCTTGATCCATATCTGTTTTTGGCTGATCTGGATTTTTGGTATCCAGATTTGTCGAGCTTTTTGGCTTTGACTTGTTGTCTTGTTCTTTTGACCTGTCATGGTTGTTGCTGAAGGGGTTGGTGATAGTGATGGCATGAGTTGATGATAGGGGATGTCGTAAGATTCATCACTATCGCTACTATCCTCAGCAAGGTTGACTTCTTGTACTTTCCCTTGATTTTTTCGCTGGTAGTGGAAAGTTACTGTCTGTTTGCTTGTGGGTGGTAGTTTCTTGGAGGACTTTTCTAGCCCATTGATTAGAGCATTGTTAGCTCGTTGCTCTGGTCGTATTCCTCCTAGATGAGTCTTTGAATCCTTATTAGGAGCCATGTATGAGGATGCTTGTGGTGGCTGTGTCTTCACTGAGGACTTTGGAATCCACTTTTGATGCACTTTATTCGTGTAGCAATGACATTGATTCTCCGGTCGTTGATCTTCTTGAAGCTCGAAGTGTTCTACAGAGTCATAGAACTCATCGTCTTCTTCATCTTTTGATTCTCCACATTTCTTTGTTTGTTCCTTATTTCGAGAGCTTTTTGATGTCTGGATCTCTTCATTTTCCTGGATTACACTCATTGCAAAATAAGGAACGACATCATAGCCATTTTCATCACAAAACTTTGTTGTGGGAGCATCCTCCACGGCGCACACGTCCAGAGTAGCCAAGATGTGTTCCCATCCAAAAGTCTCTAACGCTTCAGGAAATGGTTATGGGATATAGTCCCTATCCTCTATAACCCGCTCTAGGATACATTCCTCACGTTTCAAGCTACCACATTGTGAAGCTCCACACATCCATAGTTCTTTAGGCTTACCTAACCAAGCTGGAAGTTCTGATCCTGCTATTGTGGCGGAATGAAACTCCTCAACCAGTTTTCTCGTCACATCCCTATAGCTATGGTCCCTCAAGTTTATCTTTGTTATGGTTTCCATATGTCTCAGGTATATATGGTCATAACCCCAATCTTGGACCATTTTCAATTGTCGCATGAATGGTCTTCCCAGAATGATGTCATAGTTGTTCTTCTTGCCAAAGTCAACAACAGCAAAAGTGTGTTCATATTCAATGCCACAAGAAGTAACAAGTACTTTTTCTAGCAATCCTAGGGTCTTTTCCTTGTGTCCGTCTGTAAGCTGCAGGGTCATTCGTGTGGATATCAAGGCAGGTTTTCCCCATTTTTTCCAAACCTCTTTGGTTACAATGGCCACACCAGCTCCACTATCAAGGATTGCCATGGTTTTTACACCATTGAATTTCATAGGAAGGGTGGTGTTTCCATCTTCTCCCTCGTAATACTCGCCTACCTTGTTTAATGGCACTGGCCTAGTATTTAGTTGAGGCATTTCAAGCTCTTTGATGCCTTCCTCGATTTGAGTCATTGGGGTTTTTACACCAAATTTATCTAGACATTTACCCACATTATCCCACATGTTTGGTCTTATTCTGAGCAACTCGACTAACATTATTGTACATGTGGCTGGGGTAGATAGAATATGTACTAGCCCCTTTGAATCGATGGCCTTGTTGGGAGACAGTCTCTGTGATGGGACTACAGCCACATCTTACTTGGTCTCGTACTCTCCCATGTAGGACGGTAGTGTTCTTAGCGAATGGGGTTGACTATCCATAGATTGTACATATCCTTTGTCGCCCCTTGCACGTCTAGATTCATTTGAGATCCAGTCCCAAATTCCTCTATTGGTGGTAGAAACACTCCTCGTTCATCACCAGTCTTGTCTACTAGTCTTCTTAGGTCATCGGCTTCATTGGCCTCTCTGACTTGTTTCCACAATTTGTCAAGACCATCTATCTCTTTACAATCCTCAGGTATAGCTTGGTGAAATCCCTCGGAAGAGTTATCCGTGGTATTCAGTACTATCCTTGGTTCTAATGCTGGGTCTTTGAGGTTTGTTCTATGCTCATGACTAGAATCTGGCTCTTTTAGTTCCTGGTTTGGTGGGATTACTTGTGTAGGCAGGACACAGATCACATCCTCAGGATTGCAACCGGTGGTTCTAGTAAAGCTTGGGCTGTTTGAATCATTTTCTGACACATTTCAAACCTTTGATTTTCTAGTTCCTCATAGGGATATGTCATCCACTTGTGTTCTTGGGTTTGGTTTTTTTTTAGCCTCACATCATAGGCTTTCAAGAGGGCATCTAATGTCTCATTAACCTTCTCTGCCAACACAGATCCTCCTGAACTAGCACTTCTCAGTTTCTCATCCGTGGATGGTTCTTCTAGAGGTTTAACCATCTGCGTAAGAGAAGGTGCCTCCTTTTCCTCATGTTGTTTTATCTTCTCCTCAGCTTCAGTAAGCTTCTCAGCTAGTGATTTTTGCTCTCGTTCCCTGCGTGCTTTCATCCTAGTCTTTCTAGCTTTCCAACTATTTTGTTTGCTCTTGGTTTTCTGACTAGGTGCATCTGTCTTTGGTCCATCATCTGTCTTTGGACTCGTGTCACTTTTCGTGTTCTTTGTCTTTGGATTCTCATCAGCTTTCTTTTGAGCTTGTGCTCTCGTAACGACTTGAACTGGTATGACATTTTCATTTTCTGAGCTACTAGGTAGCTGAACAATCCCTAATACATTTGTCGTGATTTTCCTGATTTGGTTTGAGTTTTTCGGGAAATCGGGGATCAAGTGAGTGATGCCACACTCAAGACAATAGGAATTTACTTCAGTGATCTCCGTATGAGGACATTGTTTGACCAAGAGGTTGTTACGACTTTTGTGACAATATGTCTCTGGTTGAGGAGATTCTTTTAGCATTTCCTCTTGGCTATAAGCAAGCTTTGACCTAGATAAGCCGCTATTTGAAATGAATAGAAATGTCCTTTCGTCCATTTCATACCTTCTTTCTTTTGACTGAAACCCAGGAGGTGGAGGTTGTACCTGCCTCACCACTCCATGTGTTTCTCTCACATTTTGTTGCTCCGAAGGGTAGTACTCACTTTGGTTGCTATACCACATTGTAGATGGTACTGGCGTTGGTTTATTTGATGCTTCCATCAATTGCATGTATCTCATGTCTACAGGCATTCTAGCACCTGGCAGCGGAGGTTGTTGTCCTAAGACAAGCTGTGGCATTAAAACTCCTACTGGTCCTGGCGCTGTGAGCGGGATGGAAACACATAGAACGCCTCTATAATGATCTGACACACACTCTTGGGAAGATACACACACACACTATGGGGCACCACTCGGCTTACACAACACACCTGCCCGAGACAGGGAACACACCTCTGGAGTGAGAGGAGAGAGACTATCCAATTGCCCACTCCACACAGACACACACACACACACACACACACACACACACACCCAAAAAAATCAGCTCAAAAGAGGAGAATTTCTGATGTTTAGATAAAATTGAGCTTGGGCCAACACCAATGGGGCAAATAGCTCACACAATATTGAAGAAATACACAAGATACAACCACAAAGTTAAGCAGAGGCTTGTGACTCACCGGAGAAGATTACACAAAAAAAAAAAGCAGAAAAAGAGTGATGAATTCGGCAAAATGGACAGTGCCATTGTGTCCGTAACAGCCCAAAACCCCAGTCTACAATGTCAAAGTGCTCAAATCTGACCTCGGATGAGCAGTTTACGGCCAAAATAGGCTCCAAAATGAGCAAAAACACACCTGCGGCTGTTCCTCCTCTCTTCTCCATATTTTTTTTGGTCTTCTCTCTGTTTTTCCAGTTCCCACACTTAGCTTTATTAGTTGGTCACCCATGGCCTTTTAGTTGACCTCGAACGGACCCCGAACAGGCCAAAAACTGACCCCGCAGTGCATAGTTGTCACCTTTTTGCATCATTCGCACACCTGACACTCAGCTTTTTTCAATAATGCATCTCGCAACCACGTGAAGTGGCCCCAAAAAGTGGTCCTAATGATGACCTTTCTGTATAACTCTCACAAGAAAACACCCACGTTGTGTCCGTATTCATCCACGTGCAAATATTGACCCCGTTCGGCCTCCTGACGCCACTAGATGCCATCTGACGCACCTGCTTACCTCATGTCATTGGCCCGCGGATAGCTTCCTTGAGAAGCTTTACGCGCTACCAACTCCTCATTATTGTAGAAAAAACACAATGGTATTGGTAATAGTGAAAATCGATGCACTATGTACACCCTGTCCTACCTGTACACATCTGGGCCCCACGTAACCACCTGGCTTTGAAAAATGGGCAATTCTTTATTTGATGCACCATGAATGTATATGTACATATGCGTAATCCCTTGCTCCAAAAGACTCCTGACAGCGCATTCCCCGTGTCAAGGCTAGGGACTTGCTACGCGCCGTGTGCGAGCCACAAAGGCTCCTAGCACACAGTCATACAACAGACAAGCTCACAAGGAAGAATGGTGTGTCACTCACCTTCCTGCGTAGTTGCGAATGAAGGATTCCCGCATCGCGAAGAAGAGGGAGACGCCGCTACGCCGCGCTCAACCGCCTCGCCGCCGTCATGCCGCCGCAACGCTCGATCACACACACACACTCTCTCTCTCACACGTAAACACACACACACACACACACACACACAAGGAGATGGTGAAGGAGAAGGTGGAGATGGAGCAAGAGTAGCTTCTATTGCACAATGAGAGAATGAGTAAAAATTAGGTCTAGTGGCTTTTATATGAGCTCACCCCATTCACACTTGGGCGCCCATACTTAGCCAACTAACTCCTTGAATATTCCAGTTAGAGTGCGCCTATCATCGGCGATCACCCTTACCCTGTTCCTATTGGTCCGACAAGCCCGGTACCTGAGTCTAAACAATACAACGTTTATAGATCATAGGGTGTCAGTGTGCCGTGAGGGTTAACATGCCCCCCTTCCTGATGTAGATTCCGTCCTCGGAAGCTATCCAGCTGAAGCTCGTTCATCGAGATGGGAGAGCAGTCGACATGGATGTGCGTAGCCTTCTTCAATCACTGCAAAATCAAACAACAGTGCCACAGTAATTGCATTCTCATATACAATTAAAAATCATATGCAATTTTAGACAAACAAATTGATTGGTAACAGAATTTTAGACAATTTGTCAGCAATAAACATTAAATTGCAATATAATCAAATGCATAAACAGATGTAAAGGTAAAAAATTAAACAAGTCCGGGGTCGCTAATTTAACGGTCAAAAGGCATTAGAGCTCGACTATTAATACCATGGGTAACTTCTCAATTTTTTCTGGTCAATTAAGTTGTTTAATCGCGAGAGCCAAGTATTTGATGTTCGAGGGCTGACTAGAGGCTATACCTAGAAGACCTTGTGGTTAAGCTACGATAAAAGGAATTTCTCATGAAATCATCGCCTGACTGATTACCTCTTCTTTGACCCCCCAAAGTCTTTTCACATCGATTCAATTTTGATGTGTGTGCTTATTTTGTATGCCTTGGATTTTTTGCTTTTCAAGGAAAAGCGCCCACACTGGGAACCTCTAGGGCTCTAGTACCATAGGCGATACATGTGAGTGAAGTACCAATTTAAGCAGGGATTTCTCTTCCAGCTTAAAATTTTACATTGTGGCACTTTGATTTTTTGTTTGTTCATTTTCAGCATTTTAATTTTGTAACTTTGGGGGGTCATATAACACTGTTACCCTCCCCGGGCTCATCACATTAGTAAACTCCCTTTATAATACTTAAGCTAAAGGTCAATAGGGTTAAGCCCACTAGAAAGCCCTAGTACATTTCACACAATGCTGCCTAAATCGGATTAAGAACCTAAGTAACCATTGCTTATTAGGAAGGCATCCCCCATGGTATTAAGAGAAGATTTCTAATACCTAGCTTGGTCAAACTAGCTTAGTCGGACTGCTTGATTTTTAAACCTAGACAAGTGATTATGACAAAACATTACATTGAATTAAATGTTTGATACTAAGCAAATGCGCTGAATATTATGCTACCAATCACAATCAAAGCAGACAAACATGGATGCAAAAAGATAAGGGCAATGCTAATGGACATAAAACACCTGTTTGTGTTGATGGTCACGCTTGATTTGAAGTGTGAACGAGAGAAAGGTTCCATGAAGGTCCAAATCCTATCAATAGCAACACGCTCCTGTACACACTAGGAAACAAAAGGAATACCTCCAGGAGGCACATTAGTGGGAAAAGGTACCAACACTTATTGAACACAACAAAAAACATAAGGAACCCTAACCTAATTATTTGCACTCCCCCTAAAGAGTCAAGGGAATAGGATATTGTAGAGGTTGGGGGGAAACCCTAAGGCTAAACCCCTATCCTCATCGTCGAGATAAACAAAGTAATCATCCATGAGACCATATGTGCCATCCGTGTAGTCATGTAAATTTTCTTCTTCATCATAGGTGCCCATGTTTACTAAGAAGGTCACTAGATGCCTATAGTCATCTTGGTCAAAAGGGTAGGCTTGTGCAATGGGAGAAACGCTCTCTACTAAGTATGGATCAGACGTGGTCAAGAGACGTATCAGCCATTCTAACTCCTCAAAATTCCTCTCACATGCTAGCGTACCTATCAAATCCCATTCACATGCAAGCACTGGAAAGACCATGTGAAATATTTGTGAAAAGTAACGAGGGTACCTCTCACCCAAGGCAGGAGTGGATGACTCTAGCGTACTAGCCATATCTGTACACGCAAATAGATGATGGTTAGAGTGAAAATATTACAAGGGTCGTGTTCTTGTGCATAATTTGTTTTTATGATTTGTGTGATGGATCTTGCTCTTTTAGTTTTTTATCTTGTTTTTGTGAGTATAAGGCTTTATATATACATTCCCTAAGATCGGAGATTAAGAGGTCAGGGAGAAAGGTTGAGAGGGAAGCAAGTGAATGATGGATGTCCACAAACACTCCCCCCTTCCTTGGGTAGATCATACCGTTTGAAATGAGCTTGTCACCCTTTGAAACCAATTGTTCTAGTTGGTAATAGGTGAGGATTTTTGCCAGTAGTTTTCTATTACCCTAGGTGCCTCGTCAAGTTGCAAGGGTGGTAAGGTACTCTCCCAGGATCGAACTTGAAATGGTTCATCAGGTGATTCTTGAACACTGGGAGGTGTGGATTCTTTTGTAGCTTCATTGAGGTCCATTACTATAGATGGAGGCTGTGTAGAAGCTTTTACCTCTATGGATGTATTACAATAGGAGCTAGAAGCTTCATGGAACTCCCCCCTTCCTGAGCTAGGTGGAATAAATTGGGTTTGCCTTGGAGCCCAAACTAGCTCTTGACTAGGTGTGTAGCATTCTGTGATCTTTCCCTTCCCACGGTCTGCCATTGGCTTTAGCGTTACGCTCTTTGACTCATATGGGTTTGTTGTCGATAGGGAAGGACACATTTTACGTTTAGGTACCCAAATTTGCTCATTTCCATCATAGTATCCTTGGGCTTTTAATAGTCGTTTAGGAATCCAGCGCCACGTTTTCTTACATTTCTTGGAGCGAGTGGGACGTTTCTTACGAGGCTTCCGTTTTTTAGCATCAGTCATGGTTACTAAAGAAGCTTTAGGGACCCACTTGTATGCTTTCTTTGTTATATTAGGATGGTTCTTGTGTGTCTCAAGCTTTCTTTCAACTACATTAGTTGAGGATCTAGAGAGTTGGGCTATGGGGACGTATGGTTCAACCTCCTGGACATGCAATGTCTTGGGTTTTATTTCCTTAGGCAATATCTCAGGAACTATGGCTTGAGTGGTAGGGATAAGAGTTGGTTTTTGCGTTGTGACACCCCCAGTCCCCCAATCAATAGTGCATTTGGTGGCTATCATCCACGTGCATCCTAGGCTTATATTACCCTCCATAGTTCCAGTAGGCATGACCAAAAAGTCTTGAGCTACAATTCCATTGTCATAACTGACATAAGTGTGCCAGATTCCAAAAACCGTAGTTTTTTTCTTGTTGACACCCTTGACTTGGATAATACTCTCAGATAGAGGTGGCTTCCCTAACTAACACCACACCCCATAGGATAGCAGATTATATTTAGCACCCGTGTCCAATAAGGCGTTATATAGCACTTTTCCATAGGCACTATTTAACTCAATAGGATATCGTAGAGGTGTGTGAGAGTCCAACCAATCCTCTTCGATTTCCACGTGGAATGCATTTGTGACTCCAAGGTTAGCCTCTCGTTTTTGTCTTATACGTTGTTGTCGCTCCTTAGCCTCAGCTTGAGCTTGTATCTTCTTTAACTCGGTTTGTGCTTTGGCGGCCTTCTTTTGATGAATGGCCCGTAGTTCTTCTTGGCTTAAAGGATCATAATATCTTTTGAATTTACTCCCATTGAGGAATCCAATGGTTTCAACTCCATCAAGAGTTTCCATACGAAGGGTACCTTGTGGGGTAATTTCACATACTCTATATGGTCCTTTACCAGCATATTTCAACTTTTTCTTCTCTTTACGTACTCCATACATAAGGACTTTATCACCAACTTTGATGTCCTTGTCCTTCACATGGCGATCAAACCACTTCTTTCTCCTATCCTTTTCCACAAGAGCATTTTGCACAGCCAACTGTCTCTCTTCGTCTAGTTTTTCTAAGATATACAAACGCTCGGTTAAGGAGTTACCATTCCATCCTTCTTGCGAAGCTACCCTAAGACTAGGAATGACAAACTCCCAAGGCATAACCGCTTCTTGGCCGTATACCATTTTGAATGGCGTACAATTAATAGCCACTTTGTAAACAGTACGATAAGCCCATAGAGCAGATGTCAACTTCAAATCCCAATCAGTGCGATGAGCTTCTCCCGTCTTGGTTAAAATAGAGATTAGAGTCTTGTTGGTGCTCTCGGCTTGTCCATTAGCTTGCGGGTAATAAGGTGTAGACTTATGGTGGGATATCATAAAGGTCGTAGTAAGCTCTCTTATTACCTCATTTATAAAATGGGTACCATTATCACTAACAATTTCAAAAGGGCAACCAAATCTTGTGATAATGTTCTCAAAAAGAAACTTAGCTGTTGTCCTCGCGTCAGCTTTTTGTGAAGCCTTAGCTTCAGCCCACTTTGTTACATAGTCCGTAGCAACTAGAATATATCGAGATTGAGTGTTGCGAGCTGCGGGACTAATTGGACCTACAAAGTCTAAGCCCCATTTTTCAAATGGTTGGGTTACTTTAATAGGATGTAAGGGCATTCTGTCTTTGCGCTGTGTGGTCTTGTAACGTTGGCACTCATCACACCCTTTTGTAAAAAGTGATGCATCCTTAAATAAAGTTGGCCACCTATACCCTGATTGCAGCACCTTTCTAGCAGTCAGGTCTCCTGAAAAATGTCCTCCTGCTATGCCCATATGTGCTTCTTGCAAGATATACAAATATTCATCCTCGCGGGCACAACGCCTAAGAATATCGCCCTTGCCTAGTCTATACAGAGTTCCGGCAATCAAACAATAGGGTTCACATTCTTTTACTAGCCTTCGAGCGATATCCTTACGAAGTTCCTTGGGTGGAAAACCATTAACTAAAAAGTTAACAATGTTCTCACTCCATTCAGGCATAGTCTCAACTATGAATAGGGAAGTGTCGGGTAATTCATCATCAACTCCTGTAGGGGCTTCACCATTGGGTATGCGAGACAAATGATCATCCATGACGTGCCTTTTACCGGGTCTCACTACAATCGTGAAATCAAACTCCAGAAGAATTAACAACCATCGTGTGATTCTTCCTGTGGAGCATGGCTTGTTTACCAGATACAACAACGCTTGATGATCCACATAAAATACAAACTTGTTTGCCAGAAGGTAGTAGCAAAATTTCTTTACTGCATAAACCATTGCTAAACCTTCTCGCTCTGTAGTGGTGTAGTTCCTTTCAGCATCGTTCAATTGACGGCTTGCAAAGCTAATGGGATAGTCCAATTTATGTTCTCCTGGTTGAGTGAGAACACACCCAATAGCAAAGTTTGATGCATCAATATGCACATGGAAAATGACATCCCATTTAGGTGTCCTTAAAATCGGAGCACTTGCTAGTGTTTTCTTCAATTGTTCATAGGCCTGGTCACACTCTTCAGTCCATTTAAATTCAATGAGAAGCTTGTACAAAGGACGTGCTATCTCAGCGAAAAATAAAATAAACCGTCGATAATAACCCACGTGTCCCATGAACCTTTGAACTCCCTTGTAATTGGTTGGTGGTGGTAATTCTAGAATCACTTTAATTTTGCTCTCATCGGTTGAGATACCATTCTTAGATACTATATGCCCTAAAATAACTCCATGCTTGACCCAAAATTGGCATTTGAACGGGTTCAATGAGATACGATATAACCTACACTTTTCAAACACCTTCCGCAAACATGATAGATGATCTTTCCAAGAAGAGTAAACACAAAGGTCGTCTAAGAAAGCTTCACAAAACTCTCTCAAATATTCCTTAAAAGCAGTGTTTATTAATCGTTAGAATATAGCAGGGGCATTTGTTAAGCCAAAAGCCATCACACAAAATGCAAACACGCCAAATTATGTGATGAAGGCAGTTTTAGCTTGGTCCTCTAGCGCTATCGTGATTTGGTTGTAGCCTGAGTACCCATCTAGAAAGCTATAAGCTTCCTTGCCTGCAACTCTTTCGAGTACATGTTCGGAATATGGTAGGAGGTAATGGTCTCTTCTAGTAGCTGCATTAAATTTTTTGAGGTCCACGCACACCCTGAGTTTCCCATTCTTTTTTGGCACGATAACTATTGGAGACACCCATTTAGAGTGTTCAATAGGATATATGAACCCACATTTGATAAGCTTTTCTAGTTCTTCTTGAATGATCCTTGCGTACTTAGGATTCATCGGGTAGGGTCTTTGTTGTACGGGCTTCGCAGTGCTAATCATAGGGATTGTACGTTGGACCACAGAAGGTGGAACACCTTTCATATCATGGTATGTCCAAGCGAATATGTCCTTGAATTCCTTGAGAAGCTCTTTGAGGACCGCCTCTTCAACTTCTGTGAGGTCTTGGGCAATAAAAAAAAGTTTTGATTCTTCACCGGGGTCGGCTAATTCTATTTCTTTAACTATTGCCAGACCATCATAGATTCCATTATTCCCATCGATAGGTATTCTTTGGGCTTTTGTGTACACAACCTTTGCTTCCCCTGTGGTGTAAGATTTGAAATGTTCTGGTGCAGGATGCAAGTCTGTGGATTCTAGTTGTGCTTTGGTCTGTGCTTCCATTTCTGCTTTCTTGTGTTGTCGAGCTAACTCTTGGTTTTGACACCTCCTTGCAGTGCGGCTCAACTTTGGCTTGTCTATGATCTCTAATTGGGCTATGTCATGGGGTCGCGGTCTACACCACATAACATTTTGGAGATATTCACCCCAATCGGCTACCAATTTTTGATGAGCATCACATGCTCCTATATAACTGAGCCATTCTGCTGAGGATCTCTTCTTTTTTATCCTAGCACGTACATTGGCTCGATATGGACGCCTCTTAAAGTTTTTCTTTTTCTTATTTGAGACCTGCTTTTGATTTGCATTTAGATCTGGCTCACTAAAGGAGTCCTCGTTGGTGTCCTCTTCACTCTCGGAGGAGCTATCATCGGTTGATGTGCTCACTCCTTCCGAATGTTTTGACTCGGAACTTGCTCCACTCTCTAATTCATGAGATTCAGAATCCGTTTCCACTCTGGGAGTCCGTGTCTGATTCGTGTTGGTCAAAGTCTTCTATTGAACTATCGGTGTCACTGTCAGATTGGTCTACAATTGCCTTGCCCTTAGAAGATGCATGTATGGCACTTATCATGTTCAGAGGTGCAATTTGTGGTACTTCTTCCCCCTCTGGTGTGACCCAAGTGGTTCCTCTATTTCCCCAGGTATCTATGGTTGCAGCTAGGTGTACCCAGTCTACGTTGTCTGATTCCGTCATACCCGGTAACACATCCATGTAAGGAGAATCTTGGCCAATGTCTGTATCCTTCTTACAAGTGTAACAATATTGTAGTGGGGCCGAGTGAACTGTGGTGTCAGAGCGATGATCAATAATGGTTTTACTCCCTAAGGGGTGTACCTTACCAGTTACCAAATCCACTCTAAGGTCAGAGTCTTGGAATTGCAAATAGACATGATTTTTAGACCAATCGTGAACCATTTGTGCTTCCCTCATGAATGGTCATCCTAAAATCATTTCATATGACATAAGGTGTTTAGAGAAATCCATTACAATGAACGTATGTCGTACCTTGTGTCCTAGAACTTTGATCTTAAGATCCTTGAGCATCCCCATAGGTTTGGCTATGGTACCATTTTCCATCTTTACCACAATGTTAGTAACATTGAGGCGGGGTTTTCCCATGGATTCCCAACAATCTTTTGTAACGATGCTAACTCCCGCACCACGATCAAGAATTCCCTTTATAGTTAATCCCTTGGTAGTGATGGATAGGGTCGCATTAGACTCGTCGCCTTCAAAATACTGCCCTAATTCGTTAATGGGTACCTCGATCACAGACTCGTGTCCATCTAAGTCAAGTGATTGCACATGATTTTCCTCATCAATCGTAATCGAGTCAGGCCTATTTGGTTGCGCAAACTGCGGTAATCCCGTTTGTAGCTCTCCGTTCAGGAATGCTCGAAGTGCAAAGAATAACTCAGGATCTCCATACAGCTTTGCTATAATCGTGGTTCGGACCTCAGAAGACATGAAGTCCACTAGTTTGGCAACATTCATTGGCATTTTGCAGGGTGTAGGTCCTTGACTAGGAACTGGTGAGGATGGAATCTCATATTCCTCAATGGGATCAGGTATTCCTTCTTTAAACATCATTTCCAACAAGAAGGGTGTATGATCACTTTCTGATGTCCCGTCCTCACTCCCTTCTTGGATGATACTAAATATGGCTAACGGTCTATGGTTCATGTGGGGTGGATGAACTTGCGTGACAAGTCTAACCAGAGACTCTCGCAATCCTTCTCTCGTTATTGCTCTTGAAGGGAATCCTGGTGGCTCTCTTCTTGGAATTCCTATAGGAATTCTCGTGTTTGGTGGAGTCATTTGTGGTCCTTCATTGACCAAATATCCACCGCTTTCTAGTACAGTCTGTGGATTTGTGCTTTCTACAACTCTGTATTCTCGTCCATACTTGTCGACAACTATAGATCTCCATTGACAGCCGACTCCGTAAGTGTAGACATATAAGAGCTTGTAATCCGTTATCTCTTCTAGGTATGGATCTGAGCACCTATAAAGATTGACCTCATTGTCGTCAATGTATCAATATAGTCCTTCACTTTCATGAACAATCATCCAAACTCTCTCAACAAGATGGATCTTTATCAATTGCAAGTTTGGAAGATCCATTGTGGGAGGATATTCCTCTATGGTCGGGATCTCCAAGCTTGTGTAAGCTGCGTTTGAATCTAGGGTAGACATGATTTATGGGCTTAAGAGCTTTTTCTTGGTTCAAGTAGACTTAGTCCACTGCGTTCAAGTTCCTTGGTTAGGGAAAAGTCGAAACTATGTCCAAAACCGCAACCGTTTCGTCACAATTCTACCAAATTGTCGCTTCCAGACACCCCTTACTTGCGGATGAATTTTGAGGCCTCAAACGACGTTTTTTTCAAAGTTGAACTAAGTTGTTCAAGTTTTGCTCTAAGATCTGTGGAGCCGCTCTCAGGCTATGTTTTGATATAAAAACTTTTCCGATCCGATACCGTTTGTGAAAGTTATGGCCAAAATAGTGAAATGCAGTTTAGACTGGTCAAAATGAGTCCAAATTCAATTTTAAAAGAAGATTTGGGATCTCTGTGACACTGTGAACACCCCTGTATGGTCAAAAGTACAGTTGGACCCTAAAAATGGCCTAGAGACATCCTACGCATAGGATGTCTATATGCTCAGAATTTAACAAAATTTGGTCCAGAGACTCCCCTTAAGTCCAGCAACACAATGGTATGCTCAGAGGTTGATTGGGACCTAAAAATGGCCTTGAGACATTCTACGCGTAGGATGTCTTTTTTCTCAGAATGACTTGAAATTTTCACCCCAGCTTCTCCTTGATGTGCTGATCACAGTGGTGTGCTCATAGGTTGGTTTGGAGTCCTAAATCAAGCTGGAGACATCCTACGCGTAGGATGTCTAACTGCTCAGATTTTGTCCAAACTTGATCCCAAGATTCTCCTAGTGCTCAGTAACACAATGGTATGCTTAGAATTGAATTTGGATGCCAATAGGTCAAGATTTGGGTTGCATAAGCTTCTAGTGCACTCCAAGAGTAGGATGTCTGACAATTCTTGTCTTTGCTTGGTAAATAGGCCAAACAAGGTCCAAATTCACTTTTGAAAAGAGTTATGGAATCCTTGAGACACTTAGAACCTCCCTATATGGACAAAGTAGAATTTTGACCACTTTATGACCCTGGAGACATTCTACGCGTAGGATGTCTTTTTGCTTTGTTTCAACTCAAACTTGCACTGTAGCTTCCCCTTGATGTGCTAAACTCACAGCTATAGGTTGGTCAAATGATCAAGAATCTGTTCCAAAATCCTGATGTCTGTTCTGATGAATTCCCAAGTCAAATCAACTCCAAATTGGAGCAAATTTGACAGCATGGTAAGGTCACAGGAGAATTTTGGTCTTAGAATCATGCAGTAGACATCCTACGCGTAGGATGTCTTTTTGCTAAGAAGGAACCCAAACTTGGACCAAAGATCCCCCTAGTCTTCAGCAACCCACTGGTATGCTTAGATTTGAGTTTGGATGTCAAAAGACCCCAAAACTAACTATTCTTGCCTTTTGTCTGTCCAAAAACGCTAAAGTCTGTTCAATCTTCACTTTTACTGACCCAAATGAGATGAAATTTACCACATGCACTCAATACAACATTTAGAACATGCCTATGGAGTCATCCTATGGTTTGGTCTCAAAATTAGGCCTTGGACACAATTTGGGTAGGATGTCTGGCAATTCTCGTCTTTTGGCTTTGATCTGTCAAAATTTGGTCAAATTTCCACTTTCCAAGTGAAAATAGGGTAAAACCCAGAGCTAGAAAAATACATTTTAGCTAACCAAACAAAAAAAGGGGAAACTTGAAATTCTCTCGGTTTTTAGGTCAAAATTTGAAGCCTTTGCCGGTAATTACACTAAAACTTGTGTAAATTTTCCGCTTTTCTTAAAGACAAGCTCAAAATCTAACCGGGATTTTATAATTTCAGCCGGTTAAAATACACTAGGCCCCGGTTTTTTTCTAACACTGGTAAAACCTACCTTCTAAACACACTGGTAACCTCAAAGTTTCAAAAAAATGCCCAGATCACCCTGTAGACATCCTACGCATAGGATGTCTACTGCTTATTTTTTCAGACTGAAGTGTCCCTGATGCTTTCTTATGCTCTCAGCAAGTGCAAGTATGCTTCACAATTGCAAAAACATGCAAAAATCACTCAATTTAAGCCTTTTTTAAAATTTTACATTTTCTGACTCCGCCTTTTGGATTTTGGTCAACAAAAATAGGGAAAAACACCCAAGTCAATATGTTACTAGGGTAAAACCTACCCTCTGAACCGAATGGTAACCTCAGTTTTCCTAAATTCCCTGCCAAAAGTGCCCTGGAGAAATCCTATGCGTAGGATGTCTACTGTCTTAAAATGCAAATTTTTTATGGCAGTAGTATTCCCTATGCTCTGTAGAGCTCTCAACAATACTCACAAAAAGTTTTGGACTTCAAATCAGCTTCCAAACACAATTTACCGTCTTTCCTACTTAGTGTTTTCCACTTCTTTGATGAGCCTAACAGCAAATAAGACATGCATAAAGTACTGTAGATCAGCAATCAAGATATCCTACTTACCCTACTCCTACTCATCCATGTGAGCTGGTGATTTTGATGTCTTGGTTGCTTCCTAGCCTCACACGGACTCTCAAGTCAACCTACCACCACATCTACCACTCCAACTCCTACTCTCTACACCACAACCTACTCTAATCCACAAATCCTAACTAAACCTATCTAGCCGCAGACCCTCGGCAAGACACACGCTTCCTTGCTATCCACTTGATCACGGAATATCCTCTTCCGGATCCACTTAAGAGAAACGCTTTCTTTAGCTGAAACTAAATCAAGCAACCATCACACGAGTGTTAGTAGGAAACCTACTTACGTCCTTGTGTCCCTGGTAGCGGCGCCAATGTTGCGGAAGCAACTCACACACCCATGAAGTGCATGCAAACACTACCTAGATCAACATAATGTCAATCGAGGACACAAATGACACGATAGGCACACGGAGGAAATCTCTTCAGCTCGTTAGGCTAAGACCATCATACACATACAACACTCTGGAAGGCCAACTAAACCACAATGAAGAACCTCACTGCTCTCAACTACACCACCTAGCCACATACACACATACGGAAGGTAACTCACCTAATCATGCCAGATTCATACGAAACTTAAGGAACACCACCCCTCACTAGGATAGACCTGTCACTACGCTTCTACACTCAAAACCCTCACTCTAAACCCGTTTGCGAAAAACACATAGGATGACAGAGCAGAATTCTGAAAGTGCCCGAAACTGAAATTTATGAGTACCTATGCGTAGCTTATGTTGCCACAATTTTATAGACTACTAGCACGCTAAAAACAGACATCATTTGATACACTTACGACCACAATATCTCATAGATGCGTCGACATGTGCGCTTCGTCTCGCGTGGAATGCTTGGCGTTGTCGTGTAGCTCTCCTCGATCCTACAGCAATGGTGCAGTCGGATCTCCAATGTGTTGAGCAAGCCGGGCGTAGCAAGAGGATAAAGCTCACGCGCACTCTCTTTCTCTCTCACACACAGTAGACGGAAGCGCTCCAGTTTAGATTATGATTAAAGTTCCCCCCCTTTACAAAATGACCTAGGTACCTTATATACTAAGGCTACCTTAGGTTTAACCAAAAATGGGGTTGAAAGGGTCAAATGGCTTTGTATTTACAATCTGGAAGTGCCATTGCACCCCGGCTTCTGAAACTAGAATAACTACTCATTACAAATGACGTTTATAGCCATAATCCGCAGCATTTCATAACTTGCAAAAGATAAGACTTTGGTACAAAACTTGAGTTATGTTTTGTTGTTGACCCAGAACATAATGTTGTAACAGGAATATGAGTTGTAGCACCAATAAAAAGTGCTAAAAAAATATGTCGATTACCTCATGCTCCTCAAGAAGGTGGATTGGATGCTTTACATATGAACTTCTAGCTAGTCTCTTACTGCAAACATCTTTCTTGTTTGGGGACACACTCGTCTCATCCGTCCAAAATTGAAAGACTATGTCTTTAACAGTTTGAGTGATGTGAGTTCTCTGTGCATCATCTCTATGACACGCAGATGCAAGGAACGAACCATCGGATTCACTTGACGCCATTAAGTGATGTTTGGCTGAATATAAGTTTCTTTTGTGGATCCCCATAAGCTTGGCAACTTGCGGTATGCTCATGTCAGTGTTTTGCTCCTTGCTTCCACCATTCACCAACATCATCATTGATGATTTCTTCACAAAAAACTCGTTTGAGGATCTTGGGACCTTCACATGATTCAAAGTGTTGCGAATGTTTCTTAGCATAATTGCTTCCAACTCTTTGGATTTACTCTACATAGTAAGGAAGCAAGGATGTTGAAGAAGTTCATCAAAGACTTCCTTCCTACCACTTGCATCCATTCCCATGGTTAATGTATCAAAGTGTTGTACCATAGATTGACATATCCTTCATTTCTTTCTTTCATCCATCTCCCCCGTATTGCTTTCCGTCACAAAGTTGACCGTTGCCTTACGTTGCTTTCGTTTTTGAGCAACCCAATATTCCCTCATTAATTTTCTGCGCTAAAGTTGAGCTTCTCTACTCAATGACGATGAGCTGATAGACAGTTCTTCACTGTGCTCCATTGCTGTAGTACTTTCAAAGGATTGCTCTACAAGAAATACAATACAAATCATAACTACACGCTATACTTTTAATTAATACATGGCACTTCTTGCACTAATTAGCAAGATACTAAAAAAGCATAATAAGTGTTTACATACCTCAAGAATCATAAGAGGAACCTATAGAGATAGAGTTCATGAGAGAGAGAGAGAGAGAGAGAGATGAGCGCGAGCTCAGACACAAGAGGAGCCATGCTTAGAGAGAGAAAGAGAGAGAGAGAGAGAGAGAGAGAGAGAGAGAGAGGGGGGGGATTGAGTGATACAGAAATCTCGGCAAGAGCTCTGTGAGAGAGAGACAAAGAGGAGCTAGATAGAGCTCCAAGAGAGATCTCAGAGACAAAGAAAGCTCAGACAGGTTGTAGCGGGAAAGAAGCGGCGGAGAATAACCCAGCGTTCAACAGTAAATTACATTTAGTCTCATTAATTGTGGTACGTTAGGAGACTTAATTGACGTACCTTAGGAGAGTGATATTCTTTTTGAGATTTGAAGCGCTTTTAAAACACCCACTTTTAAGCGCAAAAAAGCAATGTCCTTGACATTACTTTCCAGGCCACCTATACATGCTTTCACCCATAATTATTTCCCCAATCTTGGATAATTTGTACTTGTCGCATGAAAGGTCTTCCCAATATGATTTCGTAGTTGAGTTTCTTTCAAAGTCTACTATGGAAAAAGTGTGTTAATATTCAATCCCACAGGAATTAACTATCACTTTTTCAAGCAGTCCTAAGGGTATTTCAATGTGTTCTTCAGCTAATTGCAATTTCATTCGAGTTTGTCTAATGGTTGGTTGTACCCAAGATTCCTATACTGCTTTCGTGGCTATGGCTATGCCTGCGCCACTATCTAGTATTGCCATGGTTTTGATATCATTGTATCTCACTGGAAGGGTGGTGTTTCCTTCTTTCTCTTCATAGTATTCTTCGACTTTGTTCATTGGGACAAATCAAATCTCTTTGTTATCCAATCCATGTTTCAATTTTTCCAATTTTTTTGCAATTAACTTCGTTATTCCTACCTTCTCCAGAGTTTTCTGTAGATCATTCCATAAATATGGTCTGATTTTCAACGGTTCTCCTAAAGTAAGAGTGCATTGAACGGGTGTAGACATATTTGAATGGAGGTTATTTACTTCTAGGGTCTGTTCCGCTCTCTTTACCTGAGTGGTCTTACATACTATGGATTCATCTTCGTTATCTTCCAAGTAAGAGGGTAGTGTTTTCAAGGTCAATGGTTTCAACATTCCTGAAGCTTCAAAGCTGCAATCCCCATACAAGGATTGTACATCCATGTTCATATCAGGAGGTGAATTGTCTAACTAGACTTCCTCTATAGGAGCTGACTTCAGAGTTAGGCTCCCATCATTAATCTCTCTAACTTTTTTCCATAAGTGTCCCGGCCAGTCTTCTTCCACGAATGGAATTTCGTCTAAGGCATCTTCGCTGTCCGGTACTTTAAGTTCTGGCTCTTTTGTTTGAAGGTGGGGTTCTACCACCAATTTAGATTTTTATTTACTGGCTCTTACCACAAGCTCCTTAGGTTTGGCCATACTCTCGAGTTTGGGTTTCTGTTTTTCCAACATCTCTTACGTGATTCTTACCAAATTTTGATAAGCTTCAAGTTTAGCTGCCTCCATGTTTGAAGAAGGGTAGTTTTTCCATTTGTTTTTCACGTTTTGGCCCACTTTAAGTCCCGCTTGGTAAGCTTCCAAGACCGCATTAATAGGCTCAAAAAATTTGTCTACCAAAATTGATCCTCTAGATTTTGTAGTGGTTTCCTTGAAGTTGCTTCTAGTTTCTTTTACCTTTTCCTGAAATAGTTTCTTTGCTTTTTCCTCGATTTCAGCCCTTTGTTTCTGTTTTCTCATGTCATACCTTTTGCTTCTGCTTCTTTTGGTCTTTTGAGAGGAAATTTTTGTATTCTCCGAATCATCAGAGGAGTTGTGTTTCTTTTTCTTGGCTTGGGCTCTAGTGATTACCTTGACTGGAACAATAGGTTCACTCTCAGAAGAGCTACTAGGTATCACTTGAACTACGTTGAATCCTATTTTACCTTGTTTAAAGGATTTTTTAGACAGTATTCGGGGAAGTGTCCTCCCTTTTTGCAACATTGCATACAAAAAGCTTCAACTGGCTTAATGTTCTTGTCAAGCTCTGGGCATTCATTTTTCCAATGATCATCTGTACCACAGTTACGACAATTTCCTGTTCTAGGTGGCTTAACCATGGGTCTTACCATAGGAGGTCTAACACCTTGATTAGCTACATAGTACATTGGTGCAAGTTTTGGTGTAGCATAAGCTACCGGTTCTACCATTGGAGGTGGATGTGTATTATACCGATCTCCTTCTACCATTAGGGTAGATGGACTAGACTCACCATAGGGTGTAACAGGCACTAGTGCTTGTTCATCTATGACTCCCTCTGAATGCATGTACTTTATAGGCATTGCATTATATCCAAGATATAGAGGTTGTTGACCCAACATAGATTGAGGTCTTTCCATACCCATTCGTGGTCTTTGAGCTGGGGCCATATTAGGTTGATACCTATACATGGGTTGTCCTTGTGGACTCATAGGCACGTATTGAACATTCCCATCATACTTCATTCGGTAATAGCACTTGTTGGTCTCATGGTTAGTCCATTTATCTTTGATTGCACACCATTTTTGTGGCCTAATTGGTTGTCCCTGTTGAGGTACCTTTCCTTGGTCCACTCATTGGTGCTTTTTGCATGTTATTTATCATGTCCTTCATCCTTTTAAGCATGTATTCTATGGCTGAAAGTGGAGTTGCAGCAATCGTTCCCACTTGTGCTGGTTTGGTGGATGTTGTTTTCTTGCTTTGGTTATCCTTAGGGGCATCTCCTTCATTGAAAATATCATAATTGTCTCCTGAGTTGATAGCATCTGACATGCTCTCTTCTAGGGTCATATGCTTCTTGATATGCAGTATAGCATGAAGTTCTTTGTTTAGCAGTCTCTCTAGAAACAAAGATACTAGTCTCTCTTCTGCATGTATCTCAAGTTCTAGGCATCTTGCAATGTATTGCTTCATTCTAGTTATACAGTCTCTAACAGACTCACCTTGTTTCTATTTGAAGCTATAGATTTGAGCTACCGTATTGTTTTTTATTACCGTTTTGGAACATGTAGCTACAAATCCTTGAGCTAATGTGTTTAAGTCCATGATCGACCTTGGTGGAATGTTTTGGAACCATGTAAGTGCTTTCCCTTCTAATATCATTCCAAATCCCTCGAATTGAGTATGGAAATCAAATATGCATTCTGATTTTAGCACTTGTTTAAAGCTTTCTAAGTGGTCATATGGATCCTCGGATCAGCTGTATTTTTTGACCCATTTTTGAAAATCAGCTGGTCAGACACGTCTATTGGGTTCAATTCTCGAACTCTTGGTAGTTGGTCCTGCTCCAAGTCCTTCAAACCAGTCTATTGGAAATAGTGACTCATGTAGCCCTGGACTAGCCTTAGTGTCACCCGGTTTTCTACGTGATGAGGTGGTTTCTGGTTTCTTAATATTACTCTCAAAAGATCTCTTGTGGATATCTTCTCGTGGAATAGTTTTTCGTCCTTGACCCAATATCCAATCCTTTATGGAGTACCCTTGGTATTTGGTTTGTTCCACCTCTTCAGAGTCATCATAGCAAAATTATTTTTACAACAATCCCTAAACAGGTAGGTTGGTAGATTTGCAGATCCCTTTTCTTTGATTTTGAAGATATATATGATCTTCATGGGTTTTAGCTGTCCGGATTTGGCATGAGCAGTCCATAGTAGATCCTTCACATTCGTATCCTCCCATCAATAGACTCCGATCCTAGGATTATCAGTGCTAAGCCGTTTTAAAGGCTTCAGGTCTACTTGATCGTATCCCTTGAATTCTAACATAGGTGGTCCTTCTCTTGCTGCCATATCTGTAATTATGGTATTTACTTTTAGTCCCAATTTGTCTATCACATCACGGTTTTCAACTTGTATGTACCGAGTTCTGTTTGATCCACGTACATTTTTCCTTGTTTGTTTGCCCTGATTGTCTCTTCAAACTCTATCTCGTGGTCGTCAATACGATGGCATACTCTTCATTAGGATCCAGGTAAATCTGAGCTCCATTGTGATTAGTCTTATAAAAAGAGAGTATGTGCTTATATCACATTGTCATTCCGGTTTTTGAACAAGTTGAATAGGAAGACAATGTTTCAGATGTTGATTCTGAAAAAGTGTCTCAGACTTCTTCCAAGATAGTTTGCAAGTGATCTCCTTGGTTCACGGTTTCTTCGGTGGATACTCTGCTAGCGGTCTCTTCAAATATGCATTGAATTTCTAATACACGACCAGACCTAAGGTTCATATAGACTTATGAAGCCTTAGATAGAGTACTCACCGTTGGATTGACATGTTGTCTTTTCCACTTTACTTGATTGCAACTTCTGTCGCTCTCTCAATTTCCTGTTTGCAACCTGATTCCTGTATCAGGTTTACTCAAGTTAGCTATTCTTTCACAAAGACTATACAATTCTTGCTAACTATTGTGACTAGTCTATGTGTATCAATTCAAATCGAGCTAAGTGAGTCAGCAATTGAGACTTTCAGAGTCTACTTTTGCAAAAAGCCAAAGAGCTAATTTCCAACCTTTAAAATGAGTGAATATGCACCAATTTTGATCGGATTGAACCCAAAATTTCCCCATGGCCTTGTATTATGTTGGTCTAACACAATACAAACTCAAAAGTCAAAAATGTTGTCTCTGTGTAGCAGTAGTAAATAATTGCAATTATTTATTTTTGTCATTTTTTACACTTTCTTGCTTGATTTGCAAAGTATGCAACCTATTAAGGTCTCTCGACAAGTTTCACTAAGTTTGGATCAAATTTGTTCAAGTTTATCAACTGTTTCGTGTCGGCAGACTCAGTTTTCAAGAATCTAGCTTAAATCTCATTCTTGTGATCCAAATTTCACCAAAACTAATTTGTGAGATCTGCTTGATATGCTTGACCTTGTGGTATGATCAAATATGCAAGATTGTCAATTTTTGAAGCAGATGTAAATAATCGTGATTATTTATTCTAGCTAATGTTTTGCAAGTTTTTGTCCCAATCTTGACACAAATCTGTTAAGCACCTCAACTTAAGGTCTCTAGCCAAGTTTCATAAAGTTTGGATGATTTTTGGTCAAATAATCATCAGTTTTCTATCCGCAGATTGACTTTGCAAATTTGGTCACAATTTTCAATCCAATGATCCAAATCTTACCAAATTTGATTTGTGGGCTTATTACAACATGGTTAAACTAGTGGTATGCCAAGTTAGTCAAAAAGTTGAAAAATAGGACATATGTAAATAATCGTGATTATTTACTACTGGCAACGTTTTGCATCTTTTTGGTCAAGTGAGCATGTACACATGTCTACTACATCAATATAAGCCTATGAATCAAATTTCATTTAGTTTGGACAAATTTTTCCTCAATTTACACTCAAGTTCTCAAAAGTCAGTACAAAGTTTAGTTTTTACCCAGCTTTTTGCGTGAGTTTGGCGATCAAAATCCAGTGTGACTTTACAAAAGTTGTTTGTACACATGCAATGAGTCACTGGTATCAATCTTGGTCAATTTTGAGTAGAAAGTAAATAATCACGATTATTTATTTTAGGCTTAAAATGAACACTTTCTTGAACTTTTGCCTTGGACAGTCTTTTCATGAGCTATTTTAAGCCTTTGATTCAAGCCAAAACTTAATTTGGCCTAAAATGTCAAGAAAAAGTAAATCATCTGAGTTTTTGCAAACTCTTGAAATTTTTACCTCGATGTGTCCTTGAGCTTATCCACTAGTTCTTACAACTTTTAAAGCGTACTCTCCAGTCAGATTGAATGGTTTGTTAGGAAATAAGACGTAGCTAAATAGATAATTGAGTAGATTACTTAATGGAGAGAGACAGATTTATATACACGAGATTATAGAGTAGAGAGAGAGAGAGAGAGAGAGTACACACGATATACGTGGTTCACCCAATGTGGGCTACGTCCACGGGAAAGAAGCCACTCAATGGCTTTAGTACTTCAAAACACGAAGTAGTTTACAAAGGTATTATACCCTTAATGGAGCTCCCGCCTTGCTTCACTCTCACCACCTCACACTCACCTTGTTGCATCAACTTCACACTATGAAATATGTGTAGAAATGGCCTCCTTTTATAGGCCAAAAGGGGTGCCCTCTCTTATGAGAGACAGCCATGTGTAGCCGCCCTTGTGCGAATAAGTCCAAATCGGACCCTCCAATCCGCCCATGTGTGGCCGCCCTTGAGAAGACAAGTCCACGTTTGAATTCGGCCACCGGCCATTGACTTCGGACCACCGGCCACCGGCCATTGACTTCCGACCACTGGCCATCGGCCATTGACTACCGGGCACCGGCCAACCGACCGGTTGTTTTCCGACCACTTTCCGGCCACCGTCCGGCCATAATATTCCGGCGAAAAAAAAAGTCTCGGGGGCCTCCGCCCCCGAGGCCTTTAAAGTTGCCCCTAATTCTTGTCCGTGAAAATTTTGGTTTCCGGTGAGTGATTTTCCTTCACGCACGATGTCTTCTCCTCATAATGGGGGCCTTACAAATGTGCGCTTTTACCACTGAAAATTACAAGGGTAAATCAGGCTCCATACTTAACATGGTTGACAGTCTTCTGGTGCTATTTCTAGCCGTAGACTTGAGATTCTGCAACTTCACATAAAAAATCACAATTGATTCTTCTGGAAGAGAGCAATGTCTTGAAATCCACCTCGGATTGCACTTACCGTACTCCTAGGTTCTACTGCATCGGGGTTGTGGAAAGTGTCCATAAACACTTGTTTTTTTGTTTTTTATGGTTCTTAGAGCCTTGATCTTAAGAGTTGTCTCGCCTTTCAATCATTCTCCAAATCCTAGTCTAAATCTACAATCCTACAATCCTAAAGCCGCTTAGCAAGTACGATTACTTCCAAGCTATGTCTACACAGCAAAAGACGACTATCTTAGATATGCGGTTTCTAAAATGAAAATTTTGACTCTAGAAAATCCTAGAGGAAGTTAAAGAATACCTTCACAAGACGCTCATGTTTTTCCCTAGTTTAGGTCTCTTCGATCCCCGACTGCGGCGCCAAATGTGGTACGGGTGTCTAACCTCACTCCTAACTTATTGCAGATCTAGCAAGAACCACGATTAAATTGTCAATCCATGGAATGAAGCCGACTTGACTAGTGCATAGAGCCTACAAGAGGTTGTCAATCTCTTAGAAAACAACAAACAAATCGCGTTTAACTCAAGCTATACTCAAATGACTGAAATCACCAAAAGCTAGTCGCTCATCGGCAAGCAAATCACATCCGTTACAGCATCAAATGACATCCAAACGACACAAAACTTATAGGACAAGTATATAAGACCTAATCACACATGCTTATGGTCTCATATCCCACTTTAGGTCAAGTGACAAAATTGCGATTATTAACAGCAGTGGATTTTTGACCTAGTTGTTTTCGACCCAGAATGCACTTAAATGCTTAGCAATGATGCCCCAATACGCCACCTAGTTTTTTATTTTGAAGTCTAAATTCCTACTTATGAAGAGATTAGACCGTGGTCGGCGATGCCAAAATCTACAAATGGCAGTGAAGTGCTTACATCAATGCGTAGAGCTCTTACCTGCGGTTGCAATGCAACAAACGCTACTGCAATGCGACAACCAAAGAGGGAGTAGGAAGCAGGAGAAGAAGAGAAGTGAGCGCCATTAGCTCACGCTGTGTATTTAATTATCCAAAACGTAATAATAACTTACAAAAATTGGCTTTTATACCTTATCCAAGGTTTTTGATCGTCAAAACTAATAATTGGGAGCTCTAACTAAAGATAGGTAATGACAGGTTGATACAATCTGGAAGCTTGTAGCCCCGGCTCATCAATTACAAAGTATATCCGGAAAATAGGAGTTACAATATTCCCGATTCATCAAAATATTAAGTGTTTTTAGAAAGACAGCTTCGAAAAATGGTATCCGGGTTAGCTTGCTGCTAACAGGGTGCCCATAGTACATTTTGAGACATTTTCAGCCATAGCCAGAAATTTTTTGAAGCTCATAAAAACTTCAGACTCCGCTTTAAGTGGAAATACCCATGCATGCTTGGAGTAATCATCAACGAAAGTCACAAAGGAAAGGTAATTGCCCAAGGACGGAGTTTGCATGGGCCCACAAACATCACTATGCACAAGCTGCCGCTTGTGTGTAGCCCTAGCTGAACCATCCTTTGGAAACTTAGAACGCTCCATTTTACCCAAAATACAGCCTTCACAAACATGTTTGACAAGTGATTCAAGAGGCAGCAAAGAAGAAACCATATTAGATTTTTGCAAACGCAGCAAACTTGCAAAATTCAGATGCCCAAAACGTGCATGCCACAATTTTGCATTTGAAATAGCCCTTGAATCTGCAACTGTATTTTCAAAATTTGATCCACATTTGTCATACAAAGTGAGCTTATACAACCCATGGCACAAAAGGCCAGATGCAACAATTTCATCATCAAAACTGAGATCATGTACTGTACATCTGTCATCCACAAATTTGACTACAAGTCCAAGTCTAGCAAGTGCAGATACAGACAAAAGATTCTTCTTCATCCCAGGTACATAAAGTGCATCAACAAGTGTGAAAGAATTACCATTTGTAGTAGTAAGCACAATATTTTTATCTCCTTGAACCGGATAAGAGGCATTGTTGGCACAAGTGATTAAATTCCCATGAGGGACAAACTTGAGAGAGGTGAACAATTCATGATGTGAGGAAATGTGCTATGTAGCACCACTATCAAAATACCATACATGTGAATCTGCAGCAACTGACATGCATGCATCATGGACAACAGGATTGTAAGTGCACTTTGCACAAAGAGCCCATTCTGCATCAACATCAACATCACAGTCTCCTTTCAAAGAAGACTCAACAATGGCTACATTTGTAGTGGAACCAGCATTTGCAGTAGAACCACCCTCTTTCTTCTTAGCCTTTTTGGCCTTCAACTTAGGACATTGCTTGATCAAGTGATCATTAGCTTTACAATAATGGCAACACATCTTGTTTTTTTCCTTATCACACCAGAATTTCCAGAAAAATTACTACCAGAAGAAGCATTAGGAACATAAGTTCTGCCACTCACAGTAGGACCATAAGAGGTGGCTGCATTGTTGTTACCACCCTTTCTTTGAGAAGCACTAAAAGCTTTTGGAAAGTAACTCTTGCAACAACAATGTGCATAATGCATCAAACTTGACAACTTCAGGATTTTTTTGGGTCATAAGTCTCCAAGTACTAGCAAAAGTCTGGTAAGAATCTGGTAAGGCATCAAGAATAGTCTGCATAAGGGAATTGTCTAGAATGACTTCACCAGCAGAATTAAGTTGCTCATTGATATCCTTGACACTAGCAAGGAAAGTGTCCATATCATCTTCCTCATGCATAATCTTTGATTCCAACTCTTTACGGAGCAAATCAATTTTAGCCTCATTCTGGCTTGCATGAAGACCTGCTAGAATATCCCAAGCTTGTTTTGTAGATTTTGTTGAACGAGTCTTACCATACATCGAGCGATATTTTCCGAGCGAACCAAAATCCAAGTGAATATTTATATGTCATGGGCCTATGTTTTCCTATGTGGTGCGGTTTGAGTGCCGTCCTCAACATCGAGTTTTACCATTCTTCGAGCACATATTTTTGAGCTAAAAAAAAACCGAGCGAAAATTCGAGATTCCTTACAAAAAAAGTTAGTTAATAACTTTGAAAAATCTATCACAAAACCTATTATGGTCACTAAGAGAGGAAGTAGCATTTTCTCTTAAGGATACCCATATAACTTTATGTGGACTACGCTAACGAACTTATTGCTGCACCCTTAGGCTCACATTTACAACCTTTGCTTTGCACCAATCCATGTGCTCAATCTAGCATCAAGCTTTTTGCTCTCATCCTTACAGACATTGATGGTGCATCATCAAGTGTGTGAAGAGGCTATTTTTTGGGTGCATGAAGAAGGTAGTGTTGCCATGGAGTCAAAGGCTATGTCTCGCCTTTTTGTAAGTATCTATTTTTTGACCACATGATGGTTTCCAAACAATTTTGAATGGTGAGATTAGATCAAACCATGAGTAAGGCAGGCTAACTAGATGGAATTATCCTTATTTCCATGTCACCTCTCTCTCTCTCTCTCTCTCTCTCTCTCTCTCTCTCTCTCTCTCTCTCTGTGGCATCATACTTGATTTAAAACTGCAAAATATTCAAATTATCCAAAGGGCCACAAATAACGATGATTATTTACTATAAATGATATGCCTACATTGCACAGTTAGGAGTAAAGCTCCAACAATGGGAACCTCCAAATGTGACAAATCTATTTATATTTATTTAACCGCAAAGTGTAATATGCTAGTAAATGCTTTGGCCTAGATTTAGTATAGGTAAAGCTTTTTGAATCCACACACCATCACGATAGAGTACTTTAATCCCCCCATAAAAGAGTGCAGACTTGCTCAAATTTGGGACCAAAAAGGCAGGGCTAGCCTACATAGCCCATGACCTTGGTTAGTATGTTTGGAGGTAGTCATGCTTCTAACCTAGCCAAGAAAAGTTTGGGCCTTTTAATGAAGGATTGCAGCTAGGAGTATAGGCTGATTTCTTTTGAAGGAAGGGGCTTGCCCTTGGAAGGTGAACTCCTTGAGTCTGCATTGTGGAATAGCCTAATGTCAGTAAGTCGATGCTCTTAACTGACATTTTTCAATTTCAAAGTGGCATAATTGTAATCTCAGACATCTCATCATGATGGTAATGGGTTGTTAGAATAACTACTATGCAACCAATTATGAGGAGCCTATCAATGCACCCAAATCCCATAGTAAAGCTCACAATATAGCACCACCAATTACTTTTTCTACGACTAAATGTATGGCTAGCTTCTCCCTTCTTCTTCTTCTTCTCCTTCTTCTTTTCTAGACTCGTCGGATAGATCTTTCAAGTCTCTTGGAATTGTTCCTAGGACTTTAAAGTCCCTTGTTTGGCTTCTTGCATGTGCATGTAAGAGAAACTTATAATTTCATGAGTTATTCTATAGCAAGAGATAAGATAATATCGCAATAATATGAAATGAAACGGTGCTGAATATTGAGCAGCAGAATCCCATAATATGTAGGCATTAGAGGATGGAGGTATTCTCAATAGGAAGTTTGTGAGAGGATGCACTCATGGCCCTAGTCCCCAACCTCATGCCTTGCTTCATAGCGTTCTTCTTGATGCACTCACAAGTCGCCTTGCAGCAAGTCCCATGATTGACTATTAAGATTGCAAATGAATTGGCACCTTGCATGGTTGGGCTTGGCAGCCAGCTTATGCAAGACAACCCACTCCCCCACCATTTTCTTCTTGAGATGGCACAACAACTTGCAGCATGCATTGTTGATCTTAACAGCTAGCTTGCAACTTGCAACTTGTCCATTAACCCTCCAGTTTACTTGTGCTGCTTATAATCAGCTCCATTGCTGGCTTGTCGACTCTCTCTCTCTCTCTCTCTCTCTCTCTCTCTCTCTCTCTCTCTCTCTCTCTCTCTCTCTCTCTCTCTCTCTCTCTCTCTCTCTCTCTCTCTCTCTCTCTCTCTCTCTCTCTCTCTCCCCCTCCAAAAGCGACATCCAAAAAACTGATGGGACACTGTACTGAAGAAAATTTTCCAAAGCACCGACTTGTGTGCACTATGTATGATGGAGTGCGCTCTCTATCTCTCTCTCTCTGTCTCTCTCTCTCTCTCTCTCTCACACACACACACACACATGTGGTAGATTGGCTATGCCATTTCCCTCTTTAATAACAGGTCTCAACTCTCAAATTCAACTCTCGATGTTGGCTAGATCTTTGAGGTCTCTTGGGGTAGTTTCCTACGACCTTAAAACTCTCTTCTTTGTTCTTCTTCTTCTTCTTCTCTCTCTCTCTCTCTCAAGCAACATTCACCAAACAGTGCGTACCGGCTCGCTCTCTCTCTCTCTCTCAAGCAACATTCACCAAACAGTGCGTACCGGCTCTCTCTCTCTCTCTCTCTCTCTCTCTCTCTCTCTCTCTCTCTCTCTCTCTCTCTCTCTCTCTCTCTCTCTCTCTCTCTCTCTCTCTCTCTCTCTCTCTAAAAGTGACGTCAAAAACTTCCCAAAACAGCGCACGCCGGTGCGCACTGCTTTGAGCAGTTTCTGAATGGCGCTTTGAGAGAGAGAGAGAGAGAGAGAGAGAGAGAGAGAGAGAGAGAGAGAGAGAGAGAGAGAGAGAGAGAGAGAGAGAGAGAGAGAGAGAGAGAGAGAGGCCATGGAAATGGGTCCACTTTATGTACAATTGCTTGAGCTGCTCAGCACACATGGCGTGCTTACTGGGGAGTCGAAGCTATGAGAGGAGTATGGGCAACTTCTTTTGAATGATGGTGGCTTGGTGTCCTTGCATGAGGGTTGGGAACATCAAGATGGACACCTTCTTGTGTAGAATCAGTGAAGCCCATTTGGAATGGCACACCAGAACATGCATATACATGCACATGGTCATCCTCGCAAAACATTGTCTGGGCATAGCACGAATGAGGGCCAACGCCAAAGGGCACATGTGCGAAGGGTAGAGGGCCATCTCCTTCCATAATCTACACCTCGTGATCGAACCGCGATGGATTGAATGTGCTTGCGTTCAAGAAGTACTTCTCGTCATAGTAGGTGTGCCCGATGCAAAGAGATGAGGAGGAGCATTTTCAAGAGCTCATGAAAGAGAGATTGCGGCTCCTTGGAGAGCAATGTAATAAGGAACAGGACTTCTGGCTTGTGATTGAGCCCGAGTTTCTGGAAAAATTTCATGACATCATTAAGCGATTGAAAAGGCCTATAGTGGAGCTCGTTTCTACAAATGAGCTGTGGATAACTTTTATGAAGCTGAGGCTTGATAAAATCTTAAGAGCATAGAGCGTGACCGGATGCGGAAATAGACTTTGAGAAGCCCCAAACCTAGACCACCGTATTTTGAGTATTAGGACGATTCGTGGTGGGAGAGAGATAGAAGGAATTAGTGTTCGAGAAAAATGTCTCTCAGGTTAATATCGTGTCTTTTTCAATTTCAAAAATGTCAGTTGAAGGCAAGGGGAAAAGGATAAATTCCGTCCCAAAATAGAGAAAATTAGTGTAAAAACCCAAATAATAAACCTGTTTTTCTAAAATTTCCTCTTGAAATATGCAAGAAAGGGAATTTTGTATGTTTGAAAAAAGGATTTTCCCGAACACTAAAGGGAATGTGCGTGTGTATGCGCGCGCGTATGTGTGTGTGTGTGTGTGAGATAGAGAGAGAGAGAGAGAGAGAGAGAGAGAGAGAGAGAGAGAGAGAGAGAGAGAGAGAGAGAGAGAGAGAGAGAGAGAGAGAGAGAGAGAGAGAGAGAGAGAGAGAGAAATAGAGAGAGAGAGAGAGAGAGTGCAGTTCAAAAACAACTTACAAAACGCTCGTTGGCATGTATCATTTTGGGTAGTTTTTTTATGCCACTTAGAGAGAGAAGAAGAACAAGATTTTAACTTCATAGGAAACTATCCCAAGAAACCTTAAAGATCTATCTGACGAGGAGAGTTGAACTCAAGACCTCTCTCGATACTCACAAAGACGAGAAGAAGAACATAAGTTTTAATGCCATAGAGTCATCCAGAGAGAGAGAGAGAGAGAGAGAGAGAGAGAGCTTCCTAGAGCATACCTTGCTGAGCCCTTTCAAGAGGATTTCTTTAACATTAAACATAGAAATATTTCCTGTAAAATTACGCTACAAGAGCTACTTTAAATATAAATCTTTTAGAGCCAGGTTACACCTGAAGATACCAAGGGGAAGGAGGACTTGAATTTGCCATAAATACTAGAATCCCTAGCTTCTTATATCCCTGCAAGCTTTGCACATGCCATTCAAAAATGAAGGTACTAAGCTAGTATTTAGGAAGAAAAGCATGCAACATATTTGCCTGATGCCCCTTGCCGATGGAAGTCAAAGGTAGATTCCCACTTCAATCGAGAACTTCTCTCGAGCAGTGTCCCCCGCTTGTTCCCTTGGGGGTGCGACCAAGTTTAAGGAGAAACAATGTTGCCCATGCTCACCTTGGGTGCTACAACCTCTCATCATCTAATGTTTCAAAAGTCACATAGTACATGTAAACTCTTTTGTAATATTGAATGAAGCTCTCTCTCTCTCTCTCTCTCTCTCTCTCTCTCTCTCTCTCTCTCTCTCTCTCTCTCTCTCTCTCTCTCTCTCTCACACACACACACACACACACACACACACTCACACACACGTGCACGCGTGCTAGGATATGAGTTAATTAAAATACTAGTGTTGCATCAATTGTAAGAATCCCAAGTTGATGTATGATATTGTTGCCTTGATGATGTCATGCTAGATATGAATAGAATACATGCATTTATAAAGAAAGTTTTATTTTATTGTATTGTGCTAGATTATTTAGTTATCATAATAGCTTAGAAAGATAAATTTTGCCATGTCTTGCTCGAAAAAACTCACTTGTTGTTTGGTTTTCTCCTTGCCGAACGAATGTGAGGAGTAATGGTGCACTTTATAGACAACATAGTCAATGCATGAGCCTGTTCATCCTTTACATACAAACGAGCTTATTCTATCGTAGGAAAAACAACTCTAATAGCAACAGTCCTTGCAGCAAGACCTGCCACATCCTCAACATCGCCTACATCCTCAGAACTAGGATGTACATCAATTCCCTACACAATATTCTAGATGCCCCATCATGTAAACCCACATAGGGTAATTGTCCCCATCCATTCTGTCCTTAGCAGCAAACATCTTGAACACATCTATGTTGTTGTCAGCCATGGAAAATGCTTCCGCCTGATCTGAAAATTGCCCAAAATGAGAAGAAACTAAGTGAGACCAGCACTTGATATATAGCACAACCCACAGTAGACTGTATGGGACCATTATGCAATATTTGACACTGATACAAATTTTGCACAAAATGACAAAATTGCCTGCACAGACCTGGTTGTAGTAGAAATGGAGACCAAAATGAGCCCGAATTAAAAATACGAGTAGACAAGGCTCTTTGAGCTCTCCCAAAATTCTTGTCGACCTGCGAACACTCGCCAAAGCTCACAAAAATCAAAGAAAGTGAGCAAGCATGTGCTGGAGCTGTTGGCGACTAAGCCCGGGAGGACGCAACTTGATCTGATACCAATTGTTGGAATTAGGGTTGCATACAGCTTGGAGAAGACAAAGGAAGCACAAGGTAGACAATAGAAAGTGTGCTTCTTAGTGTGCAATGGAAAGATAGATAGCCCTAGAGTGATGGGCGTATATACAATGCACAAGGGAAAAAACCTCCTAAAGAGGGAAAAAATGCCCCGACGGTCCTAGCGTGTTCACACACATCACTACCACATGTTATATGCTATCATGACATCGTGTTGGGAGGCTTTTGACTTTTTATGGACATTTAGTGGTTAATGTGCCTGTCTTATGCTCTGAGAGCATTACTTTCGATGCGTTATTGATCTCTTGTATAGTTTTAAATTGAGATTCTGTCAATTTTTTTGAAAAATCTCTACCAATTTTTTTCCAAAATTACCATTATTTATTGCTATATTATCTTTAGCTTGCAGCCATGTCATCTAGTAGTGAAAAGCATATTTACAATATCCAAAAATTTGTTGGGACAAATTTTGCTATCCGGAAAGAGTAGATTCAAGATGTTCTCATACAAAAAGGCCAGTTGGATCCTATTATGGAGCACCGAGAGGGCGAGTATACACATGTTGAGTGGGAGGGACTTGATGCTACATCTTTCTTGTAAGACTACTCCTTCTTCCTCTCAATCTACTCTCATACCCCGCTAGCTCTCACCATCTTCGAAGGTGTGTGAGGTCTTGGGTCTGAGACCGTGAGGGAATTGATGTTGTGTTTGATAAGTATTTTGCTTAGTGCTTGAAGTTTCCATCTTCATTGCACTAGCTAGTATTGAAGAACCACAAAGAATTGTAGAAGAATCCCAATCTCCGAGCGAGCAAATCTGAGCGAGCACTAAACCGAGTAAACAAATACAAAAACATTGAAAACATTTAGACACATATTTGTTGATGACCAATAGTTTCCAAAGAAAACCCAAAGGATTCATATAGCGAGCAAATCCGAGTGAGCACTAAATCGAGCAAAGACATTGAAAATATTTAGACACATATTTGTTGATGACCAATAGTTTCCAAGGAAATAAATTGGTAGTTTACAGTGCCTCTGACGAGGTAAACCCATATGATTTAGAACTATGTTGCCGTATAAGGTAAAGCCAATAGATTCAAAACCATGAACTCTCTTACCACTCTCTTACCATGGTTGTTGGTATTGAATGCAAAGACAGAGTAGACATTCAAACACAGTGCTATTGATGACCTATAATTTTTAAGAAAATATAGTTGAGAGCATACTAAGTAACTGAACTCACGCAATTCCTCACAAGGTAAAGCCAAAAGATGCAAAAAATTGTCAACTCCTAGGATAGAAGCTAATAGTAAATCCAAATGCCAACAAAAAACGACCACAATATACTAAATACATGGAAAGTTTATGTGTTCGAAGCCTTATATGTTTGACGTATCCCAAAAATTCAAAATTGCAACCTAAAAACTCCTAAGATGGTGATTGATAGTTAACGTAAATGCCCACAAAAAACTACTGCAATGAGAAAATCTGAGTGAGCACTAAATCGAGCAAAGACATTGAAAACATTTAGACACATATTTTTTGATGAACAATAGTTTCCAAGGAAATAAATTAATAGTTTACAGTGCCTCTTACAAGGTAAACCCATATGATTTAGAACTGTGTTGTCATACAAGGTAAAGCCAATATATTCAAAACCATGAACTCCCTTACCACGATTGTTGGTAAGGAATGCAAAAACAGTGTAGACATTTAAACACAATGCTATTGACGACCTATAATTTTTAACAAAATATAGTCGAGAGCATACTAAGGAAGTGAACTCACGCAATTCCTTACAAGGCAAAGCCAAAAGATGCAAAAATTATCAACTCCCAGGATAGAAGCTGGTAGTAAATCCAAATGCAAACAAAAAACGACAACAATATATTAAATACATGGAAAGTTTATGTGTTCGAAGCCTTACGTTTGACATTTACCTAAAATTTCAAAATTGCAACCTAAAAACTCCTAGGATGGTGATTGATAGTTAACGTAAATGCCCACAAAAAACTACTGCAATGGTGTGCAATATATAATTTGAACATCATGTTGTGTAAGTATCCTAAGGACGCACAGCTGCCCTAGTGCCCCCCAGAGCCTGAAAAATTTCTACCTTGGATAAAGTAGCCCGGTGCATGAACTCATGGGCATGTGAGTCTAACCCAAGAATATGAAGAAATACATAGTACATGTGTTTGCACGGTACGTAGGTCTGTTTTTTTTATTCTCTCTTTTGGAAGTCCTCGCATGTGCATCGTGGAAAATCAGAGATTGTCACTGAGTATGTTATCCCATTTGCCTTGGACCCCTCTGTACTGACATAGAAAACATGTGTTTCATTGCACACAATAATCACTTCTTTCACCAATTTTGCTTCAAGTGTGCTCCCCAAAGCAATCCTTGATCTCCACTTAACAATCTTCCCATCCCTATACCTAGGACGGAAGGCACTGGGAACACTATTTCTTGATCGCAAACCACCGCCTAAATTGGTAGCTTTTGCTGTCGATTGAAGGACAAATCCATTTGCTTGCAAGTGCTCCACCTCAACTGGCAACAATTGTGTTCCCTGCGCTACAGGCCAAACACCTGGTGCTGGCCCTTGAGCCCCTACAATCATTTCATGTCTCCACCATGTATGCATGTTATTGGAGTTGCAAAACCACACAAAACCTTCCACTAAACCACCTGGATTTGAACCAGAGGCAGGATACTTTCTGCATCCCCAAAAGCATGGAGCAACAGTTCCACGTGTGAAATCGTCATTCCCTTCATTGATGTATCGTGCACATCTAACACTCTGGTTATCAACCATCCCAAAGCAAGTCATCTTTCGACTAGGCTCAGTTCTTCTTATAGCCCAAAGTGTCTTTGGAACATTAACCTCGTGCCAATATTTGCCAACTCCACAGCTAGTCTCTGGATGCACATCTGCCCCTACAACCGGCTCTGTAACTGTCACAAATTTTGGTCTATGACTGTCTTCATCAAGTAGCTCATCTGCATCAACAAATGATGGTCGCTTATTCTTAACACTCTTCTCTCGCAAGGGAGCTCTATTCATTTCAGGGCTTTGAAAACCCATCTCAGACATTGAAGAGTGTGTCAAGTCAATGAGGGATTTGGAAGCTGACGTTGTTGATGATCGGCCCAAAAATCGCTTTGCGAGATCATCGATCCCAGGACCAGTAGCAGACCTAACACCTTTTAGATAAGCATTGTATTTGACGCTTTGTAGCACTGCCATTGCCATGTCTGCACCAACTGCCTCATACAAGCTAATTTTCTCTTTGTAACCAATAGATGCACGCATGCTGGCATGTTTAACCTCAGACAAGTTTTTTGTGGGCACAAAAATTCCAGACTCATCCTGTGTTACAAATCTCCCTCCCCAATGTTGTACTCTTACATCACACCAAGCCATCCAAGTCTCTAAACAAGCCATCTCTCCATCGACAACATGCCCTGCCTTCCAAAATTGGCGTAGATCTTCTTTACAAATGTCTGCTTGATTCTCAGATGGTGCACTCCTCCATTTTCGGCACAAGATTTTGTGATCCTCTTGTGAAGATGGACAGATACATTTCACTGCATGTCGAATCATGGACTGCTCCCAATGAAAGCCACATGATCGTTCTTTGGAAGGTATTTTTGTTTTTGCCCCACCAAAGTAAACTGTAACATTTAATGGCCTAAAATCTTATGTGTAGCGGAAATTAGCATGAACATAGTGGGCATTTCATTAGAATAGATTCCTAATGAGAATTACAAGAGTGCTTGGGTGGAGAGAGCAACAAAAAGCATAACACCTAGTTAGATAGCATCGACAATACTTTCAAAAGAGAGAGATATTAAGCTATTGACAACAGTTGAGGACCGGATTTGCATGGAGCCGGTCCCCCCTCCAAAAGGCTTTGTATTATGGTTTCTCCCATCAAGAGAGACATTGTACAATACAATTCTTTGTGTTCCTTCAAGACTAGCTAGTGCAATGAAGATGGAAGCTTCATACACCAAGCAAAACACTTAATCAAACACAACTTGAATTATCCCCGTTCTCAGACCCAAGACCTCACACACCTTCGAAGATGGTGAGAGCTAGCAGGGTATGAGAGTAGATTGAGAGGAAAAAGAAGTATCTTACGAGAAAGATGTACATCTCCTCACATAATCACTCATATTAGCATAGCTTAGCTTAGTAATTAGCTTGGTAGAGAAGATGAGCATGCATTGAAGCTTGGCTCTTGGTTGTATTTGCATCCACATGCCAAGAGAGTGTTGATGTAGGCTTCTATCTCACAAGCTTGGAGTAGGTGATGAGCTCTCCATTAAAGCTTGGGAGGAGATAGATTATTCTTCCTTCACACATGGTCAAGTGTGAGTGTGTGTGTGTCAATGCCAAGCAAAAATCAGCCCCCCCTCTCTCTTGGGCGAGCCCTAGCTGCTAAATAGGTCTGGCTTTTGCCTCATTGGACCTCCCCAGGTCAAGCCAATAGGAATTAAGCAGCATAAGTGATAGCCTTCTGACATGTGTCCCCCTTTCCCCTTTTGTGAGAGCTTCAGGTAATTAAATAATTAAACTAAACTCTCATTGGACCCCTTTGCCTCCTGGCCAATAGGAATCAGGCAAGCCATGGGGCTCCTGAATGCTCATTGGACCCCTTGGGAGACTGCCCAATAGTCTTCTAGGAGACTTAATTCTCATTGGTTTCTTTTATTAAATGTTTTTAAATTAATTAAACTAGATTTACTCTAGCTTAATTCTCATTGGTCCACTTCAAGGGTCTTCCAATAGGAATTGGGCACACCTTGTGGGCATCTGGCCTAGGGAGCTGACATGTGTCCCTCATTCCCTTTGTGTAAAGGGAGCCTATGTGTGTGTGTGTGGCTTTCTCTCTCATCTCCTACCTTTGGGGCTCGCCCCCTCCCATGTAGGGATGTGCAAAGACTTTTAGGGCACACACTAAGCATCCAATTTTCCCTAGGGTTGACCTTTGGACACAACCTTTGAATTTTGGAACCTTAGCATTTTGGAAGTCTTAATGGGCTGAACCTTAGGGTCTTTTTGGCCCATTGTTTCACATGGCTCTTTTGCAGATGGCCCCCCCTTTGGATCCCTATTTTCCCTCCTTTGGATCCCTACTGTGGCCTGGTCTGCTAGCTTAACCAATATTCTAGCTTTTTCTCCTTGGCACTTCCCCACATTAAATGATCAGTTTAATATGAGAAAATCATTTAGGAGAATTAGATATTGATTATTATGACATTACCTCTCTCTTGAAATCATAGTCGTCCTCGACTATGGTGTAGAGAAGATAAAGCATATGCATGAGTCCTTTTCCTAGCGGGTAGAGGATCCCTATGTTACCGTACGACATCATTCCATAATGGATGACTAGTCCATTTGGCGCTTGAGTGCCTGAGGCTGCCGCAAGCATGTCTGCACATTAGTCCTATCAGTCTTCCATAGTAGAGTGACAAGCTCTACTTGGTGTTTGGGAGACGTCGTCTCCGCAAACTTGATCTAAGCATGCATACTACTTCATTTTTGTGCACAAATAAAGAAAAAGAGAGTCTTATAAGACAAAAATTTTTGTTCATTTTTAACATTTTGTACATTTGCTTACTCTTGGGAAGCATTGTAAGCATTGACAAGGTTTAGGTTATCCTTTAATTGTATGCCTTGCATCCATCTAGCATCTTCAAAAGGATAATTCTTAAACTTAATAAGATATCATCGGATAGTCTTACCGCCTCTTAATACCTTGTCTTCATGTCGGAGAATGGACTCGGGCTGCAGCACCTCCTCGTGGTCCTCGATCTCCGGTGGGTCTTCAATAGTTGGTTCTTGAGGTGGCTCTCCTTTGTAAGGCTTTAAGAGGCTCACATGAAAAGCATTGTGTATGAGCCAATGATTGGGCAACTTAAGTTGATAGGCCATCTCATTGATTGGCCTAAGAATCTGGAAGGGACCATAGTACCTTTTTGCTAGTTTAGCATAGTACTTTTGGTGGCCCGTAGGATTCTTGCCCGTCGTGTGCCTTAATCGAGCCTTGGGAAACTTTAACAAGACCCAATCGTTTTCTTTAAAGGCTTGGGCTCTTCTGTGCTTGTCAGCAGCAGCCTTTTGCCTTTGCTGTGAGATAGAGATAGCATCCTTAATCTTTTGGAAAGATTCTTGTAGGTCTCGGCTATACTCATCTGCAGCGAAGATCTTCCCATGTACCTTAAGTAGCAAGGGACTTTTTGATCTTCCCTCAATTACCTCGAAAGGTGCTTTTCCTGTGGAAGTATGTACAGTGTTATTGTAAGCATACTCTACTAAAGGTAAGTACTTCTCCCATTGGGATCTTTGATCTACTTCCGTTACATAGGCTTTTAGTAGATCAAGAATGGTTAGGTTAGCTATTTCACTTTGGCCATCAGTTTGTGGATGATAGGCCGAAGAGAAGTTTAGCCTTGTTCCTAAATTCTCAAAGAGACCCTTCCAGAAATTACTGGTCATTCTAGGATCTCTATCCGACACTATGGACATTGGCAAGCCATGGTACTTGAAAATTTGTGAAATGAAGAGGGTTGCCATTTGATGGGCTTTGATAGTCTTTTTGACAGGTATAAAATGAGCTTGTTTACTGAACCTGTCTACTATCGTCCATATTCCCGTATTCCCATGGATAGACTTAGGCAATCCAAAGATAAAATCCATGGATATGCTCTCCCAAGGTGAATTAGGGATTGGCAAGGGTTGAAGCAATCCAAGTTGCTTCCCTCTATCAAATTTTGTCTTTTGACATACCACACATTTGGAAACATACTCGTGTATGTTCACTCTCATGGTAGGCCAATAGAAATATGTTTCAATTCCCTTTAGGGTAGACTGAATCCCTCTATGCCCCGCATATGGGGGAGCATGAGATTCATACATTACTTTCTCACGTAGTGAGTTAGTAACGCATAGTCTATTGCCATAGAGAAGATAACCATCTTGTAAAGTAAATGGTTCTTCTTTCTTCCCTAATGCAAGGGCTGAAATCACATCTCTAAAATCGGGATCAATAGCATACTCATCTATCATTGAAGATAGATCATTGTGAGTTGCTATGGAAACCGCATTCACTCTCGGTCGTCTTGAGAGTGCATCGGCTACTTGATTATGCTTGCCAGCAATGTGAGCAATATGAAAATGAAATTGCGAAAGGAAATTTGCCCACCTCATTTGTTTGTCGGAGAGCTTGGTCTGCGTCATGAAGTACTTAAAACTTTGGTGATCCGTTCGCAGAATGAAAGGAGTCCCCAATAAATAGTGCTTCCATGAGTCTAAGGCATGTAGAACTGCAAGGAGTTCTTTTTCGTATATGCCTAGAGCTTGCTCAACAGGGTCGAGCCTTCAACTCTCATAGCCTATGGCGTGCCCTTCTTGGAGCAAAACAGCCCCAAGGCAATCACCACAAGCATCACATTGGACCTCAAATGGTTTTGAGAGATTCGGTAGTGTAAGCACAGGTTGAGAGATAAGCTTTTCTTTAAGCTTTTCGAAAGCATTGTTCTCCTTAGCAGACCACGTATACCTAACATTTTTATTTGTTAGGTCATGTAATGGTCCCGCAATTTGTGAGAACTTTTCTATGAAGCGTCTATAGTATGCACACATACCTATAAAGCTTCTTAGTTCATGAAGATTCCTTGGTTTAGGCCATCCTTTTATTACCTCTAACTTAGATGGATCCATTTCGATTCCATCTTGAGAGATAATGTGACCTAAATATTGAATCTCTTGCAAGAAAAATTCACTTTTCTTTCGATTAACATAAAGTTTATTCTCTCTTAAAACTTGAAATATTACCTGGAGGTGTTGCTTGTGTTCCTCCAATGAATTAGAGTAGATGATAATATCATCAAAGAACACTCCAGTGAAGGTTCGATGAGGCCTGAACAGCTTCTCCATCAAGCGGTTGAATGTGGCTGGTGCATTAGTCAAGCCAAAAGGCATGACAATGTATTCGTAAAGACCAAATGTAGTACGAAATGCGGTCTTTACAATGTCTTGATCAACTATCCTTATCTGATGATAGCCACTTTTTAGGTCAATCCTACTGAAGTAGGTCGATCCTTGTAGCTTATCAAATAGGTCTTCTACCCGTGGAACGGAAACCTATTCTTGATAGTGATCCTATTTAGTGCTCTATAGTCGACACACATACGATATGTGCCGTCTTTCTTTTGCACTAATAGCACAGGTGAGCAAAATGGAGATGAGCTAGGCCTAACCATGCCCTTCTCAACTAACTCATGCACTTGCCGCATAATCTCCTCTTGTTGAGCTTGAGAAACTCTATAAGGAGGTTTGTTAGGCGGTGAACTTCCTGGAAGAAGTTCAATTGCATGGTCGTCATTACCTCGTTTAGGAGGTAGCTCACAAGGGATGTCGTCAATAAAGACATCTTGAAACCCCTTGAGAAAATTGGATAACTCTAATTCCTTTTGGTTGCTTTTATTTTCTTTTGCTAAAGCATTAGGTTCATTTTGAGAATCTTTAACAAAAATCATGTACACGGAAATAGAGCTCTTTATTGACTTGTTGAAAGCTGGTGTATGTACAATGGGGATGGTGTTACCCATCTCCTTAGCATCTATATACATGTCCTTTTCCCTGAACTTAAAGGAGATTCTCCTTTCAGGAAATTTAACATGGGCAGCCAGGCGGTCAAACCATGGTGCCCCTAGGATTACATCCTCATGCTTGAGAGGAGAGATAAAGAAGTCCTCTTTGTCCACATAGCCTTGGACATGAAGCCTCAATTTCCTGATTAAGGGAGTGACTGAAGCTTCTTGCCCCTTGAAGGCACTGTCTGCGGGTAGGATATCTCCCATCTCGTAGGATTGTATGCCTAGCTTGGTGGCTAACTCCATAGATATGAAATTGTGAGTAGAACCAGGGTCAAAGAGAATAAAAGCATCATGTTCTCTTACCTTTCCCCAAGCATGGCATAGAGGAGATCCTTTGTGGTGAGTTTGATGAATCTCCTCCTCTTGGATTTCAACCAAAGAAGCTCTAGGAGGATCTTGGCGGTTGTTCTTTTGGGGACAAGCGCGGTACGCATGCCCTTGTTCGCCGCACTTGAAACACCGGTTATCTTTACGATAACGCTCAAGCTCTTCAGGAGAGAGTTTATTCTTTCCTTTGTAAACTCCCTTCTCTTTAGCTTTGTTGGAATTGCCCTTAGGAGACTTTTGGACATTGTCCTTCCCCTTAGGCTCATTGGAACCCTTGTTTTCCGGGGGCTTATTATTTCTTTTACCCCCCGTTTGGAAATTGATTCGCGAGGCCACCATAGTATGGTGTATTACCGCCGATATGGTACGTGGCATTTGGGAGTTGACATACTCCGCCATTTCTTCGGTTAAGCCCGCACAAAATTGTTGCTTTTGCTCTCCAAAATCCAACTTTTTGAAGACAGTGGCTTTGAGTTGTAGGTCCCAAAACTTGTCTACATATTTGTGGATGGATTCATTGGGAGAGAGCTTTAAGCTTCGCCATTCGGTGAGTACTTTGTCTTTGGCATCGGTGGCCAAAAACTGCTTCATAATGGAAGCTCTTAAAGCCTTCCATGTTCGTGGAGCTTCACCGTTGGCTCGTAGGCTAGACCACCATTGTCTGGCGGACTTTTGAAAGTGCATAGCTACATGGCGTAGCTTAGAGGACTCTGTGAAGCCCTCATCTCCAAACGCCGCATCGAATTGTTGGATAAAGGCCAAAACTTTGTCTGTAGCACCGAAGGTGCCATCATAGGTAAGGAAAGAGATGCTCTTCCCTCCCTCTTTGAATTTCTTCAGCTTGGACGACCTCTTCCATGCGGCATAGGATTTCCTATGGCCTCTTCTTTTTGATGGTTCAAAAGTTGCACCATCACTTTCTTCAGAAGATGAAGAATTTGAAGAAGGTGGAGAAGAGGGTGACCTCTTTCTCGCCTTTTTCTTGTCTTGATCTTTGTCGTCTTCACCATAGCTTTCATAAGAGGAAGAGGATGAAGAAGATGGAGAAGAGGGTGTCCTCTTTCTCGCCTTTTTCTTCTCTTGCTTTTTATCATCCCTCTTTGAATTATGGCGTGGAGAAGAGTGTGATGGTCTTCTCCGCTTTGGTGGTGATGGAGAGCGTTTAGCCCGCCGTCTTCGTGGAGCCATCTCCGCCGAGGTGGCGGGAGACTCGCTTCTTTCTCGTTCCTTCGGTGGAGGCTCTTGAGTTCTCCTTTGGGAAGGAGATGCATCATCAAGAAGTAAGTTCTTGAGCCCTTCATATGGATTCTCTTCTTCTTCCCGAATCGGAGAGAGACCTCTTTTGGTAGTCTCACAAGGAGGCTTCCTAGGTGTTCTCTCGTCATGGTGATGAGCTTGGAGAATCCCGTGAGCACGGAGCTGCCGTTGCACTTCACTTTGGAGAGATGGATTGCCCATGGCTTGTTGAAGCCTAGAAACAAGATAGTTAACAAGCATTGAAGCATCATTAGTAGCTTGCTCATGAGCAAAATCAAAGTTATCAATATTAATTTCAATCTCTTTACTATTGTCAGCCATTCTAACAACTTTTAGGTGTAAACTTTTTAGGTGTACTTTGGCACTTCAAGCCCTAGTTGCTACTCCTCTTTACCCCTTTAGAAAAAGCACTCAAGCTACTGTACCCGCGGCTCGAATACCATTAATTGCAAGGAATAGAAGAGAGGGTCTTTCGACACCAAGACAGCACCGGCTCCTGTCAAGCTTCTAATATCTCAATAGTGGTTAAGCCATAGGCAAGCCCCGTAGGACTCCACTATTAAGACCATAGCTCTCGACGGTGATGCCCCGTTAACTGCACAAAGGGAGGCGCACTGCAAGGCTGAAAAATCCCTATTCTACTTACTCACAGGCAATTAATAATACCAACCATTTGTAGCTAGCTTGAGGACCTCCCTTCTTTAGCAAGAAAAGAGAAACCTTGAGCTCTGATACCAATGTAACATTTAATGGCCTAAAATCTTATGTGTAGCGGAAATTAGCATGAACATAGTGGGCATTTCATTAGAATAGATTCCTAATGAGAATTACAAGAGTGCTTGGGTGGAGAGAGCAACAAAAAGCATAACACCTAGTTAGATAGCATCGACAATACTTTCAAAAGAGAGAGATATTAAGCTATTGACAACAGTTGAGGACCAGATTTGCATGGAGCCGGTCCCCCCTCCAAAAGGCTTTGTATTATGGTTTCTCCCATCAAGAGAGACATTGTACAATACAATTCTTTGTGTTCCTTCAAGACTAGCTAGTGCAATGAAGATGGAAGCTTCATACACCAAGCAAAACACTTAATCAAACACAACTTGAATTATCCCCGTTCTCAGACCCAAGACCTCACACACCTTCGAAGATGGTGAGAGCTAGCAGGGTATGAGAGTAGATTGAGAGGAAAAAGAAGTATCTTACGAGAAAGATGTACATCTCCTCACATAATCACTCATATTAGCATAGCTTAGCTTAGTAATTAGCTTGGTAGAGAAGATGAGCATGCATTGAAGCTTGGCTCTTGGTTGGATTTGCATCCACATGCCAAGAGAGTGTTGATGTAGGCTTCTATCTCACAAGCTTGGAGTAGGTGATGAGCTCTCCATTAAAGCTTGGGAGGAGATAGAGTATTCTTCCTTCACACATGGTCAAGTGTGAGTGTGTGTGTGTCAATGCCAAGCAAAAATCAGCCCCCCCTCTCTCTTGGGCGAGCCCTAGCTGCTAAATAGGTCTGGCTTTTGCCTCATTGGACCTCCCCAGGTCAAGCCAATAGGAATTAAGCAGCATAAGTGATAGCCTTCTGACATGTGTCCCCCTTTCCCCTTTTGTGAGAGCTTCAGGTAATTAAATAATTAAACTAAACTCTCATTGGACCCCTTTGCCTCCTGGCCAATAGGAATCAGGCAAGCCATGGGGCTCCTGAATGCTCATTGGACCCCTTGGGAGACTGCCCAATAGTCTTCTAGGAGACTTAATTCTCATTGGTTTCTTTTATTAAATGTTTTTAAATTAATTAAACTAGATTTACTCTAGCTTAATTCTCATTGGTCCACTTCAAGGGTCTTCCAATAGGAATTGGGCACACCTTGTGGGCATCTGGCCTAGGGAGCTGACATGTGTCCCTCATTCCCTTTGTGTAAAGGGAGCCTGTGTGTGTGTGTGTGGCTTTCTCTCTCATCTCCTACCTTTGGGGCTCGCCCCCTCCCATGTAGGGATGTGCAAAGACTTTTAGGGCACACACTAAGCATCCAATTTTCCCTAGGGTTGACCTTTGGACACAACCTTTGAATTTTGGAACCTTAGCATTTTGGAAGTCTTAATGGGCTGAACCTTAGGGTCTTTTTGGCCCATTGTTTCACATGGCTCTTTTGCAGATGGCCCCCCCTTTGGATCCCTATTTTCCCTCCTTTGGATCCCTACTGTGGCCTGGTCTGCTAGCTTAACCAATATTCTAGCTTTTTCTCCTCGGCACTTCCCCACATTAAATGATCAGTTTAATATGAGAAAATCATTTAGGAGAATTAGATATTGATTATTATGACATAAACAGTCCGAACAGCAATCCAATTTGCATTTGCTTCATCTACCATAAACCCTCTGAATTCTAGCTTTTCATACCCTTGATCTTGCACCACTTTATTTAACATTTTCCAAAACTCTATTTGAGCAAATTTATTTTCAACAGTGAATTCACAGGTGGCAATTGTCATTAATTCACGCACAAATGGGTCGTAGACATGAGCAGACATTGTTGGCCACCCTTGAACACGGTGCACATGATCAAAGTGAACCCATATTTTCTCTAAAGTTCCTCCTGGACGCATCTTATTCACCAAGTCAACTCCACTCCCTGGACCTATGATCGACATTTTGAACACATGTGGCTGCTCTGAACCTCCAAGTTGTCCAGGAAAAAGTACACTATGAATGAAATGATACCTACACCTGCTCTTGAGGTCTAGGACAACTTCCAAACCATTTGCACTGAAATGCTTTGACCTCTTGGCAATCTCTAAGCTCCTCTCTATTCTTCGCTTGTTAGATAGAGAGTAATGGTATCAAGAAATTTTGAAAACTCTCCATCTTCAATAGTGTCATTTTTGCCAGCACTTTCCATCACTAGCTTATCTATTATCACGTCTTGGGTAGCAACACGTTCTAATTGCTTGGAAGTTGTGAAAGGATCTTGGTTTTCTTTAGTTTGCAGAAGCGAATCTATCATTTTCTCAGTAGACCTATTCTTTCCCTGAACACAAGGGTGCTTATGCTCTCCCATATGAATAGCACATCGAGTAACTCTTTGCTTATCTTTTGGCAAACAGTAATAAATAACAGCAGGACATGTTGCAACACAAAAAAGCATTTGATTGCAATGGACACATACCATTGTCCCTAGCTCAGGTGTCAATATTCCAATGGAAATAACTTTAGAGAGACGACCACGCAATTGTGATTCATTATGAACTCTTGCTCGCAAATAGAAAGGACATGCATCATTGACACAACGGAGATGACCTGAACACCTACTGAAGCGAATGGCACCAGGAAAGCAATCACTACTACAAGTGACATATTCTGTCCACAAATGACAATCATGACGTTGTTCCATGCCAACCATTGTATTGTCGTTGATTGTTGGTGGCAATTCAAATGCAACATATCCATCGTATTGAGCAGGAATCTCCTTACATTGAACAATTTCATTAGTCTTCTTCAAAGCAGAATGAAGATTGTTTTTATTGGGCATTGATCGAATTATATCCATGACACTGGTTTGATTCTTTGTGACATCACTTGAACCAATATCCAGAACTATTGGAGAAGCTTCACTTCCCGGGGAGCCTTGATGTTCATGAGTGTTTGTTATTCGAACTTTAAAAAACTGGCACACTTCATGATCCAGTAAAAAGACCTCTTCACCAGAACCTGACCTCGAGGATTCCATTTTTACATGTTCACCATTCAATGTTAATGGGTGCAAAGTAAACGAATTGGTAAACAAGCCAAAACTTTCTCTCACTGACTGCAAAGGTAATTCATGGAATCTATTTTCAAGAAGTAATAAAAGTTTCTGACCACGAACTGGACCATAGATAGTAATCTGACGACCCATTGTAGCTGCAATCCACTAGAATGACACAACAGCTTTCAAATATGACGATTCCCTTTTTAACAAATCTAAATATGTTTTTTAGTGTTTATAAAAATAAATAAAAATGATTTAATATAAACTTTAATTTTTTTTGTAACAAAAACGTTTCATGATTCTCGTTTCATGATTCTCGTTTCATGATTCTCATGCAAATGATTATTCCATATCCTGCTACCATAAATGCAGAATCGCACGTTGCAAATGATTATTCAAATGCATATCCTGCCCGCAATTCAAGACACATTAGTGACGATTTTCTTTTCAACATATTTTAAAAAAGAAATATACAATTAGGTTTAATATAAACTTTTTAAAAATCAGCAGCGTGAACATTTAATGATTGAAAATTATTAAAAATTAAAATAATGAATGCACCAACAAACGTCGTTCAAGACAAATCAAAATCACTACTCCACCAACTCAAAATCACTACTCCACACAAAATTATTCTAACAAGATCTAATGTTAATGTGAGCGCACATTAACATGCACTTCTGGAAGCATCAGTTCTGGAGGCACGCACTTTGGGAGCAGGTGTCACAGCAACTCTCAAAGAAACTCTAAACATGCATGTTAACGTGCAGTCTTTGGGAGCAGGTCTTTGGGCACAAAGTGGTGTAGGTCTCGATCGGAGCAGTGCTCAAAAAACCAAATGTTTTTTGGGGGGCACAAGTCTTTGTGCGCAAGTTAACGTGGGGCACAGGTCTTTGGGATCAAAAAACCAAAGGTTTTTTGGAGCAGATCTTTGGGCTCAAAAAACCAAAGTTTTTTGAAGTCATTTCCCAACTGGCCAGAAATTGTTTAGAGTGCATGAATGTATCAATCCTTCATGTCAATTTCCAAGTGGTCATATATATTTTCTGACCACATGAATTGCTTTGAATACTTAGCCATGTTCTAAACCATGAATTGGAAGCATAGAAAATGCGCATTGAATTTGATTGAAAACACTGTTAATATGACAAAGTAATTAGTCCACTACAAAAAAATCCACTGGTACATACTGGTTCTCTAAATTAATAACCTATTACATGGGAATATTCACCCCCTCACCTCTCTCTCTCTCTCTCTCTCTCTCTGTGCTATCAAGAGTCGGTCCCCCCCCTTTGCCTTGCGCCTCCTGCCTCCTCTGGCTGCCCACCTTTTGCCTTGTACGCTTCTGAAGAATGCTACGGGCTTGATGTTGAACGCCCTTGACGCTCACTATGATCGAAGATGCAAAACACACGTTAACGTGCACAGTAAGTAGTGAGCAGCGTGCGCTCTTTGGGAGAAGTCGCAAATCAGCAGTTCCCGCAAGGTCTCAAATCGGCAGCAGTTCAAATCGGCAGTTCGCGGCAAATCAGGTCAGTGGAGAGCAAGGCGTGCAGTTCGTCAGATTCATCAGCAAGATTCAAGCAAGGCGTGCAGTTCTGACTCGTCAGCAAGATTCGTGAGATTCGTCAGTAAGATTCTAGCAAGGCAGCAGTTCTGACTGATAAGTAAGCACAGTTTTGTAAGCTGATTTTGTAGCATTGAGTTGTCACTGTGGAAGAAATTTTTCGCCTTACTGTCCATCAAGTTATTGGACACCTCCTCGGTGGTGGTGATGCAGCCATTACCCTCCATCTGGCCTCGATTCTCATCCCAAGATTTTGTCATATTAGACTTTTGGCTCGCTATAACAAGCCTTATACTACCCTTTAGCCAAAGCTTGGTTGAAAGGTGATTGCATCTTACTACCATTTAGCTACACAGGTTAATGGTGATAGGATTCATCTGTTGGACTTTCATCTTCTGTTCTTGTCCCAAAGACTGGTTCTTTTCTTGAGCATTGAAAGACTTCATTGCTCTTATTTTTTGCGCTTTCCATGCTCATTTTAATAGAAATAAATTCTGCAATGTTTGTTCACGCTACTTTTTCAAACTTTAGTTTCAAATTTTCAAGAGAGTTGGAGCCTTCCTACATGAGATTTTGTCACATTAGACTTTTGACTCGCTAAAACAAGCCTTAACTACCCTTTAGCCAAAGCATAGTTTAGTTTTGTAAGCATAGTTTTGTACTGCTAAATAGTATGCAATACAGAGCCTCTAAATAAAGTATGCAATATAGAGCTTGTAATTAGAATATGCAGCGCAGAGCTTGTAATTGAAATATGCAGCGCAGAGCTTGTAAATAGAGTATGCAATATAGAGCTTATAAATAAAATATGCAATGTAGAGCTTGTAATTTTGAGTAAAAACCTTTTGTATATGCATAGACAGTTCAGTTTTAGAGCTTTTAATTTTTCAAGTGTAGGAAATTTGTCAAAATTTTGTGCTGATTGCCATGCTAGTGATAGAGCTATAAATGCTTTCAGCAGTCTTGGTTTATGACGACATGCGGATATACTGCAGTCCAAGTCATCAGAAAATGGTTTGAGTACAATCTTGAAAATTGAGCCTCAAGTTAACAATGTTTTCATTGTTTCAAGACAATTGAAGCAAAGCTTGTCAGAATTCACAAAAAGAAAGTGCGGTCTCTTGAGGCTTTCAAAATATGGTTATGAGTGTGAGTTGCACATGCAGGTGAGAAAGCACCTGCGAAGTGTGAGCGTTAGAGCATCTGTCATCTGAGTATCTACGCAAAGCTTGCATCTCCATGCCAACATCACCAAAAAAATCGGAGAGGAGCAATGGCGGGACGTAAAGGACGTCCTCCTGTAAGGTACATTTTCTCATGTAGAGGTGCCATTATTATGCATGTAGAGGTGCCCGTCGATGTGCATGCCTAAAAGCAAATTGTATAAAAAATAATGTATATATTTTTACAAAAGAAAATTGCTTCTAGAACTACCCGTTGACGAGAATGTTTGTAGCTTGCTAAATTTTATTTAGTGTCTAAAGACCTGCATGTTAATGTGAATGCCTAGAGACGATGTTTACATATGAAAAAAAGCTTTCAAATCATCCAAGCTTTCAAGTCAATTAGTGTCTAAAAACCTGCATGTTAACATGCATGTTTAGAGAATAGTGATTAATGTTTCAAAAGAGATTATTTTTGTTTTTATATTCAATATTAAGAAACCCTCATGTGAGGTGTCCATTGGATTATTATATTTTTTGAAATTTTGTTTCACATTCAAAGGAGGTGCTGTCCAAATATTTTCAAAGATTGATTGTGTATTTTATTGAAGGGCAACTTAAAGACCTGCATGTTTAAAACCAATGTTTCATTAGAGTAGCAAAATATATTGTTGTATTTCTAGAATTTATTTTTATGCACAAAAAAAGTTCTAGTCATACATGTTACATGTTAGCGTGCATCTTTACAATCAATGTTTTGTTGGAGATAGTATTTATTTTTTGTCTTCAATCTTTATTTTTTGTCTCTTCCAATGGACTATTTAAAGACTAAATTCTGTTTGAAACATTGCTTGTAACATGCATGTTGACATGCATGTTAACATTCATGTTTAAAGGCAATGTTTTCATTGTTAACGTTCATGTTTAGAGGCAAGTTTTCATTGCTCATAGACATGCATGTTAAAGTTCATGTTTAGAGGCAATGTACAAATTTTTTAAGATGTTGATTGTGTATTATATTTGTAGTCCATCTCGTGGAAGATTAAACAAAAGTCTACGTCATGAAAAGTCTACACAACCACTTGAAAGTAGTGAACAGGTGTCATCAGTGTCAGTAACAGAAATGTCAGAGTGTCATGGCATTGAAGAGGAAGAGTTTCACTCTGTGGATGTTGACCAAGGGTCTATGCATGAAATTGATGACACATTGGCTCCTGAAGAAAACGAACTTCAAATTATCCCTTGGGAAATGCAAGATGAGGTAACTGCAGCTGCAGAGATTGACGAGGAGAAAAATATTTTTATGCATAGAGGTGCCGATGTACTTCAGACCACACATATGTTCAGTTGCTTCGAATGTACTCCTATACCTTTGTGTAGGTTGATTCCATATGCTAGAGTCAGAGGTTTAAGAGATGATTTAGATGGAATAAAAACGGCTTTTGCAAGGGAAGGATATATGCAAGAAAAGGGAGCTTTCATTGTTTCACTTTGGACATTTAAGAGAGACCAAACCATTGCTACAGGTAAGTTGAAGCTTCTTAAATTTTTAAAGTGAATTTCTATTTTAAAAATTCTTTTTGAATTCACTAATTTTGGTTTCTTGTTTTGAAGATGACATCAAGGAAAAGTGGGATCCTCTTTGGATAGAAATCAATGAGGAGTATGAGTTGGAGCTCAAAAGCAAACCAAGGTTTGCAGATCTGTCAGACCGCATGTTTTATGTTTGGGAGGGCAACCATCGCACACTTGCATGGACTGAAGATATCAAAGAGAAGTTTTCCACCTCAAAGGAGAGACATTGTAGGGTCCTTTGTACTATCATAGATCCCACCAAGGTTCCTGAGATTGCATTGGTAAGTAGCTTGAAACGAATGAATGTGTGAGTATCTACTAAAGCATATATCTTTTTGTTGAATACTTTATTATGGAAACAAATCAATATGGGTTTTTGCAGTATGAACATGCATGCTTTGGTGGCCACTCACATACGGGATGAGATTGTGAACACCAATCACATATGTGCAGCTAAACATGAAAGCTACCTAAAAACTCTCCCCGACAAAGACCAGAAACTAATTGCATCTGTGCGAAGAAAGTATGCTAAAGGTGCAAAACCTTGGTATCCACTCACACGACGCTACCTTGGCATGCTAGTTTATGATGTGAGTTTTGTTTTTTTTTTTCTTGCAAATTATTTTTAAGTCATTTGAATATCTCTTAGAAAAATTGATTTCTTTTTTAGATTCAAATAACTAAAGAGAAAGAGTCTAGATTGACTCAACTCAAGCAAGGAATGCCTGTAGAGGATGTGAAGAAGGAGGAGAAAAGCATTCATCGTGAGATAATACATAAATATCAAGAACGCATTGGAAAGGTACACTTCACCAAATAATCAAGCAATAGTCAATTGTGTTGATTGTTGTTATGGATGTGAAGTAAAACTTCATGCTCTTTGTATTGTGTTGTAGCTCTTGAATATTTTGGATCCCAATCTTGGGACAGACTGGTTGGCAAAGATTATGTCACTCAAATGGGGACATGACAGCTGGGCAACTTTAGAGAAGCTAAATTGATTGCACTCCATGATGCCCCTATGCAGAATAAAATCCAATGGGTTTCATTACTCGAGTCTGATAGGATCACAAGGACTGCTTTTGGTTTGAAGAAGGGAGATAATTTGTTTCGACAGTGAGTATGATTTACTAGTTATTTAATGTTTGTCTTGCTTTGTCTAAGAGATAATATTTGTTTAAATAACACAACTTTGCTTTTTTTTTAAATTTGTAGTTGGCTGTGTAGAGAGGGCTACCTTGCTCGTGTCTATGAGAGAGCAACACAACATGTTTTGGACAATTCAAATGTGCCAGGAGGGGCACCATTTCCACATGAATTCACATTGGGGTTCTACTTTGATGAAATTAAGTTTGAAGCTAGGCCTTTTCTCTATCCTTTGGAGGTTTCTTTGGAGGTTAAAAGCAAATATGTAGAGAAACAAGAACTCAAGAAAGTTGATACTTTTCGAATGGCAGCTCAACGATTGGCTTACAGGTTTGTAACAATTTTGATCTTGCTTTGTATGTCACTATCGAGTCATGTGCTCAATGTTTTTGTTTCTTGTTAGGTTTTTGTCACTTTTGGTTTCAAAGGGGATCTTGCCAACTCTCCCATTTGTGGTGAGACAGTGGGCACAGACTGCGTCAAAGGACACATATATGTACCCCCCTAGCATTCCCACTTTGACAACATGGGAGAGAGATACATGTCCATGGTGGTTAGATATGGTGCAGGGTCACATCCTCGAGAGAGAGAAAGAGCTTCGAGAAACCATGCTTAGGGATGCAGCAGCAGAGGCGAGACAACCACCACCTGCTACTTCAAAGGCGAAACAACCAGGTATGCTTATGTCATTCTTTAACTTTTATGTTTTCATGCTGTTGATTCTTGTAAGTTCAAAAACTGTTGTATATGTCTTTTAAGGTGTCCACTTGTCTAGTGAGAGGATGGAGACTGTGGTTGATACCACTATTGAGAAGGATGTTCTAGAGCATGGTAAGTGTCAAAATTTTTATTGTCAACTTTTGTTAATACTTTGTGAAAAAGTTCACATATCATAAATATGTTGTCGCAGACTCCTCGGGCTTGATTGTTGTTAGGCGGAGCATACAATTTTTCTATGTTTTGGAGTCTCCTTTGCTAACGTTACCCAATGCTTCCTGTTGATACACGATGTATTGCTATTGTTGGCGATTACATTTCTATTGCTGCAAATTATAGAGAGGGTACTCGCAATGCATCATGGAATCTTGTGCATCAACATATGTCTCGAGTTCGCTCAAGTGGTGTGACATACACTCGTGGGGGAAAGTCTGTTTCATGGGCCGTAGATTTTGTCTTCTTGGATCTTCCTTTTGGTGGATTGCATATTGGTTCTTCTTCTCCATCTCGTTGGGATATTTGCACTGAGGAGCATGTACGATCTGCTATCCATTTGACTTTTTCTACACTTGCAGATTTTGGATGGCTGCTCATTATGGCTTCTACTGCAGGTATTTGTGTTGTGTTTAATTACTTGCATTAATATTATTTCATAATGTCGGTAGTTTTTTCTTACAAGAACTTATAAATAGGAGAGGTTATTGGATGGGTGGAGAGGTTCTGTCGTGCTTCATAGATGGTGGTACATCGTCACATTATAGTGCTCCATCATAGTTCATATGGATATGTTGAGAGTTTATCTGGTTGAATTCAGGTATTGTTTTCACTTCAGTATTGTATAGTTTTGTTGAGGCTCTTTCTTCAATGTTTCTTCAATGTTGTGGTTTTGTAATTTGATTTGCAGTGCCTGTGCTCTATGCTACTTATGGTACACAGGATTGGGATGCAGCCAGCATGCTTTGTGGCTGAGAGCACCACTATGTTATCTCACTTGGGTCTCCAGCCTTCAGATTCGTTCATGACACACCATTTTCCTGAGCCTTCCTTAGCTAGATCAGGATCAGGGATGCCTTGGAGGGGTGAGATGCAGCGGAGCCAGGCTTTTGTTGCAGCTTTTGTTGAGCTTCTTTGTCGATGTGGAGGTATTTGTTTGGAGCTTGGGTGTGGTACAGCTTCCATTTTGGCTGCATACTTATCATTTGAACGAGCATGTGCTGCGCTTGACACCGACGAGTCTCTTATTAGAGACTATGTGGTTCCCTTGCTTTGCCCTTAAAAGCGAAGCCGAGAGGAGGCATCTACCTCTCTAGATGTTGAGGATGAGGGTGACATGCCATCGCGTGTCGACCCTTATGATGACTAGTGAGACTTCGCTCCTACTATGACATTGACATTACTTTTGTGTTTTTGATCTTTATGTTGTGTTTCACTTTTTGGCATTTATGTATCTTGCGTAAGAATTACGTCTAATGTTATTAGATCCATAGATTAAATTTTGATTACATGCATAATAACTACATATACTTTTGTTTGTTTGTGGAAGTGCATTGCCGATTTATGCAGAGGCAACGGCTCAAAGAATGGCGAACGAATTGAGATACGACTTTCGTATCTGTGAAATGCGTCATAAACGCAATGTTTTCATTGACGACGAATGCGACTCTTCATAGAGCCTAAGAATTATTAGCGAGTGCTTATGATGTAGAGTTTAAGTATACAAATGGACATATCATTCCTTCTATGATTTTGAAAGTGAATATTTTGAAATCCTCATGTGAGGTGTCCATTGGACCATGGTTAGTTTGAAATTTTCTTCATTTTACAAAGGAAGCTTTGTCCAATTTTTTTTATGAAAGGCTCTTGTATTAATGATTTGACAACATAATTTGTATTATGTATAATACATAACATTGTGAATTGATGAGACGAATGCGACTCTTTCAAGAATCTAGAGAATTGTTGGCAAGTGTTTGTGATGTAGAGTTTAGTTATTAACAAATAAGATAGTGTTTGTGAAAATGTAGCTTATTGAGTTCATTTTCTTGTATTATGATTCACTTCCCTATTTTGTTTGCTCTGTGTTTTGGGTCTTTATGTTATGTTTCACTTTTTGGCATTTATGTATCTTGCAGAAGAATTACGTTTAATGTTATTAATGAGATCCATAGATTGAATTTTGAGTGCATGCATATTGACTACATTCACTTTTGCTTGTTTGTGGAAGTGCATTACCGAGCTATGTAGAGGCAACGGCTGAAAGGATGGCGAAGCAATTGCAATACGACTTTCATATCTGTGAAATGCGTCATAAACGCAATGTTTTCATTAATGACGGATGCGCCTCTTCATAGAGTCTAGAATTATTATCGAGTGCTTATGATCTAGAGTTTAAGTATTGACAAATGGACATGTCATTCCTTGTATGATTTTGAAAGTGAATATTTTGAAATCCTCATGTGAGGTGTCCAATGGACCATGGTTAGTTTGAAATTTTTTTCATTTTACAAAGAAAACTTTGTCCATTTTTTATGGAATTCTCTTGTATTAATGATTTGACAACGTAATTTGTGTTATGGATAAACATTAAGTCATTGATGAGATGAAAGCAACTCCTTAAAGAATTTATGGAATTATTGGCAAGTAATTGTGATGTAAGGTTTAGTTATTAACAAATTGGATAGTGTTTGTAATACTATAACTTGTTGAGTTCATTTTCATGTATTATGATTCACTTTCTTAATTTGTTTGCTAGGTTTTGTGTTCGCTTGAAAAACGTCGCTCGGGGTATGGTAAGAATCAGAATTATATTGTAAAATGTCTCTCTTGATGGGAGAATCCATAATACAAAGCCTTTTGAAGGGGGGACCGGCTCCATGCAAATCTAGTCCTCAACTGTTGTCAATTGAGTAATTTCTTTCTCTTTTGAAGTATTTTTCATGCTATCTAAATAGGTGTTATGCTTTTTGTTGCTCTCTCCACCCAAGCACTCTTGTTATTCTCATTAGGAATCTATTCTAATGAAATTCTCACTATGTTCATGCTAATTTCTACTTCACACAAGTTACTAGGCCATTAAATGTTACATTGGTATTAGAGCACAAGGTTTCTCTTTTCTTGATCAAGAAGGGAGGTCCTCAAGCTATCTATAAATGGTTGGTATTATTAATTGCATGTGAGTAAGTAGAATAGGGATTTTTCAGCCTTGCAGTGCGCTTGCCTTTGTGCAGTTAACGGGGCATCACCGTTGAGAGCTTTGGTCTTAATAGTGAAGTCCTACGGGGCTTTCCTATGTATTAACCACTATTGAGCTATTAGAAGCTTGACAAGAGCCGGTGATGTTTTGGTGTTGAACGACCCTCTCTTCTACTCCTTGCAATTAATGGTATTCGAGCCACAGGTATAGTAGCTTGAGTGTTTTTTCTAAAGGGGTAAAGAGGAGTAGCAACTAGGGCTTGAAGTGCCAAAGTACACCTAAAAAGTTTACACACCTAAAAGTTGTTAGAATGGCTAACAATAGTAAAGAGAGTGAAATTAATGTTGATAAATTTGATTTTGCTAATGAGTAGGCTACTAATGATGTCCCTATGCTTGTTAACTATCTTGTTTATAGGCTTCAAAAAGACATGGGCAATCCATCCCTCCAAAGTGAAGTGCAACGGCAACTTCATGCTCATGGGATTCTCCAAGCTCCCCACCATGAAGAGAGAGAACCTAGGAAGCCTCCTTGTGAGACTTCCAAAAGAGGTCTCTCCGATTTGGGAAGAAGAAGAGGATCCATATGAAGGGCTCAAAAATTTGCTCCTTGATGACGCATCTCCTTCTCAAAAGAGAATTCAAGAGAACTCACCAAAGGAATGAGAAAGAAGTGAGTCTCCCCACCTGGACGGAGATGGCTCCACAAAGATGGCGGGCTAAACGCTCTCCATCACCTCCAAAACAAAGAAGACCATCGCATACTCATTCACACCATACTTCAAAGAGGGATGACAAAAAGCAAGAGAAGAAAAAGGAAAGAAAGATGACACCCTCATCTCCATCTTCTTCATCCTCTTCCTCTTATGAGAGTGATGGTGAAGACAAAGAAGATCAAGGCAAGAAAAAGGTGATAAAGAGGCCACCCTCTTCTCGATCTTCCTCAAATTCTTCACCTTCGGAAGAAAGTGATGGTGCAACCTTTGAACCATCAAAAAGAAGAGGCCATAGGAAATCCTATGCCGCATGGAAGAGGTCGTCCAAGCTCAAGAAGTCCAAAGGGGGAGGGAAGAGCATCTCTTTCCTTACCTATGCTGGAACCTTTGGTGATACGGACAAAGTCTTGGCCTTTATCCAACAATACAATGCGACGTTTGGAGATGAGGGCTTCACGGAGTCCACGCCATGTAGCTATGCACTTTCAAAAGTCCGCCAGGCAATGGTGGTCTAGCCTACGAGCCAATAGCGATGCTCCACGAACATGGAAAGCTTTAAGAGCTTCCATCATGAGGCAGTTTTTGGCCACCAATGCCAAAGATAAAGTACTCACGGAATGGAGAATCTTGAAGCTCTCTCCCTACAAATCCATTCATAAATATGTAGACAAGTTTTGGGACTTACAACTCAAATCCACTGTCTTTAAGAAGTTCGATTTTGGAGAGCAAAAGCAATAATTTTGTGCGGTCTTAACTGAAGAAATGGTGGAGTATGTCAACTCCCAAAGGCCACACACTATATCGGCGGTTATACACCATACTATGGTGGCTTCTCAAATCAATTTTCAAACGGGGGCTAAAAGAAATTTTAAGCCCATAGAAAACAAGGGTTCCAATGAGCCTAAGAGGAAGGACAATGTCCAAAAGTCTCCTAAGGGCAACTCCAACAAAGCTAAGGAGAAGGAACTTTACAAAGTTAAAAATAAACTCTCTCCTGAAGAGCTTGAGCGTTATGGAGAGCAAGGGCATACGCACCGCACTTGTCCCCAAAAGAACACCCGCCATGAGCCTCCTAGAGCTACCTTGGTCGAAATCCAAGTGGAGGAAACTCACCACAAAGGATCTCCTCTATGCCATGCTTCGAAAAGGTAAGAGAACATGATGCTTTTATTCTCTTTGACCCTGGTTCTACTCACAATTTCATATCCACAGAGTTGGCCACCAAGCTAGGCATACAAGCTTACGAGATGGGAGATGTCCTGCCTAACAAACCTCCTTATAGAGTTTCTCAAGCTCAACAAGAGGAGATTATGCGGCAAGTTCATGAGTTAGTTGAGAATGGCATGGTTAGGCATAGCTCATCTCCATTTTGTTCTCCTCTGCTATTAATGCAAAAGAAAGACGGCACATAATGTATGTGTGTCGACTATAGAGCACTAAATAGGATCACTATCAAGAATAGGTTTCCCGTTCCATGGGTAGAAGACCTATTTGATAAGCTACAAGGGTCCACCTACTTTAGCAGGATTGATCTAAAAAGTGGCTATTATCAAATAAGGATAGTTGATCAAGACACTGTGAAGACCGCATTTTGCACTAAGTTTGGTCTTTACGAATACATTGTCATGCCTTTTGGCTTGACCAATGCACCAGCCACATTCAACCGCTTGATGGAGAAGCTATTAAGGCCTCACTGAACCTTTTCTAGAGTGATATTTGATGATATCATCATCTACTCTAATTCATTAGACAAACACAAGCAACACCTCCAGGTAATATTTCAAGTTCTAAGAGAGAATAAACTTTACGTTAATAAAAAGAAAAGTGAATTTCTTACAAGAGATTCAGTATTTAGGTCACATTATCTTTCAAGATGGAATCCAAATGGATCCATCAAAGTTAGAGGTAATAAAAGAATGGCCTAAACCAAGGAATTTTCATGAACTAAGAAGCTTTATAGGTATGTGTGCATACTATAGACGCTTCATAGAAAAGTACTCACTAATAGCAGGACCATTACATGACCTAGCAAAGAAAAATGCTAGGTACACATGGTCTATCAAGGAGAACAATGCTTTTGAAAAGCTTAAAGAAAAGCTTATCTCTCAACCTGTGCTTATAGTACCGGATCTCTCAAAGCCATTTGAGGTCCAATGTGATGCTTGTGGTGATTGCCTTGGAGTTTTTTTGCTCCAAGAAGGGCACGCCATAGGCTATAAAAGTCGAAGGCTTGACCCTGTTGAGCAATCTCTAGGCATTTATAAAAAGGAACTCCTCACAATTCTACATGCCTTAGACTCATGGAAGCACTATTTATTAGGGACTCCTTTCATTCTACGAACGGATCACCAAAGTCTTAAGTACGTCATGACACAGACCAAGCTCTCTGACAAACAAATGAGGTGGGAAAATTTCCTTTTGCAATTTCATTTACATATTGCTCACATTGATGGCAAGCATAATCAAGTAGCCGATGCACTCTCAAGACGGCCAAGAGTGAATGCGGTTTCCATAGAAACTCACAATGATCTATCTTCTATGATAGATGAGTATGCTACTGATCCCGATTTTAGAGAGGTGATTTTAGACCTTGTACTAGGGAAGAAAGAGGAACCATTTACTTTACAAGATGGTTATCTTCTCTATAGCAATAGACTATGCGTTACTAACTCACTTCGTAAAAAAGTGATGTATGAGTCTCATGCTCCTCCTTATGCGGGGCATAGAGGGATTCAGTCTACGCTAAAGGGGATTGAAACATATTTCTATTGTCCTACCATGAAAGCAAACATACAAGAGTATGTTTCTAAATGTGTGGTATGCCTGAAGACGAAGTTTGATAGAGGGAAGCAACCTGGATTGCTTCAACCTTTGCCAATCCCTAATTCACCATGGGAGAGCATATCCATGGATTTTATCTTTGGATTGCCTAAGTCTATCCATGGGAATACGGGAATATGGATGATAGTAGACAGGTTTAGTAAACAAGCTCATTTTATACCTATCAAGAAGACTATCAAAGCCCATCAAATGGAAACCCTCTTCATTTCACAAATCTTCAAGTACCATGGCTTGCCAATGTCTATAGTGTCGGATAGAGATCCTAGAATGACCAGTAATTTTTGGAAGGGTATGTTCGAGAATTTAGGAGTAAGGCTAAATTTCTCTTCGGCCTATCACCCGCAAACAGATGGCCAAAGTGAAATAGCTAACCTAACAATTCTCTATCTACCAACATCCTTTGTAACGGAAGTAGATCAAAGATCCCAATGGGAGAATTACTTACCCTTAATGGAGTATGCCTACAATAACACTATACATACTTCCACTGGAAAAGCACCGTTTGTGGTAATAGAGGGAAGATCAAAAAGTCCCTTGCTACTTAAGGTACACGAGAAGATCTTCGCTGCAGATGAGTATAGCCGAGAACTACAAGAATCTTTCCAAAAGATTAAGGATGCTATCTCTATCTCTCAGCAAAGGCAAAAGGTTGTTGTTGACAAGCACATAAGAGACCAAGCCTTTAAAGAGAATGATTGGGTCTTATTAAAATTTCCCAAGGCTCGCTTAAGGCACACAATAGGCAAGAATCCTATGGGACACCAAAAGTACTATGCTAAACTAGCAAAAAGGTACTATAATCCCTTCCAGATTCCTGGGCCAATCAATGAGATGGCCTATCAACTCAAGTTTCCCATCCATTGGCTCATACACAATGCTTTTCATGTGAGCCTATTAAAGCCTTACAAAGGAGATCCACCTCAAGAAACAACTATTGACGACTCACCAGAAATTGAGGACCAAGAAGAGGTACTGCAGCCCGAGTCCATTCTCCAACATGAAGACAAGGTAAGACTATCCAACGATATCTTATTAGGTTTAAGACTTATCATTTTGAAGATGCTAGATAGATGCAAGGCATATAATTAAAGGATAACCTAAACCTTGTCAATGCTTACACTGCTTCTTAAGAGTAAGCAAATGTACAAATGTTAAAAATGAACAAACTATTTTTGTCTTATAAGACTCTCTTTTTATTTATTGTGCACAAAAATGAAATAGTATACATTGTTAGATCAAGCTTGCGGAGATGACGTCTCCCAAACACCAAGTAGAGCTTGTCATTCTACTATGGACGATTGATAGGACTAATGTGCAGACATGCTTGTAGAAACTTAGGTTCTCAAGCGCCAAATGGACTAGTCATCCATTCTGGAGCGACGTCGTTGGGTAACATAAGAATCCTCTACCCGCTAGGAAAAAGGACTAATGAATATGCTTTATCTTCTCTACCCCATAGTCAAGGACGACTATGATTTTAAGAGAGAGGTAATGTCATAATAATCAATATCTAATTTTCCTAAATGATTTTCTCATGTTAAACTCATCATTTAATATGGGGAAGTGCCAGGAGAGAAAAAGCTAGAATATTGGTTAAGCTAGCAGACCGGCCATAGTAGGGATCCAAAGGAGGGAAAATAGGGATCCAAAGGGGGGGACCGTCTGCAAAAGAGTAATGTGCAACAATGGGCTTAAAAGACCCTAAGGTTCAGCCCATTAAGAATTCCAAAATGCTAAGGCTCTAAAATTCAAAGGTTGTGTCTAAAGGTCAAAAGCCTAGGGAAATTGGATGATTTGTGTGTGTCCCAAAATTCTTTCTCAAGGCCTACAAACGAGGGGGCGAGCCCAAGAAGTAGGGGATGAGAGAGAAACTCACACACACACAAGCTTGCTTTGTACACAAGTGGAAAGAGGGACACATGTCAGCTCCCTAGCCTAGATGCCCACAAGGTGTACTCAATTAATCCTATTGGATGGCCTTGGAGGTAGACCAATAATAATTAGGCTAGATTAAGTCTAGTTTAATCAATTTAAAAACACTTAATAAAAGAACCAATAGGAATTAATCTCTCTAGAAGACTATTGGACAGTCTCCCCAGGGGTCCACTGAGCATTCAACAACCCAATGGCTTGCCTGATTCCTATTGGCCAAGAGACAAAGGGGTCCAATGAGATTTTAGCTGCATTAACTAATTAGCAAAATCTCTCACAAAAGGGGAAACAAGGACACGTGTTAGAAGGCTATCACTTGTGCTCCTGAAATCCTATTCGTTAAGCCTAGGGAGGTCCAATGGGGTGTCTGCATGAGAAAATAGCAAGAGGGGTCGATCGAGAGAGAGAGAGAGGGGGGGCTGATTTTTGAAAGGAATTATTGACTTACACACTCACACAATCTATGTGTGAATCAAGAAGACTCTCTCTCTCCTTCTCAAGCTTTAATGGAAAGCTTATCACCTACTCCAAGCTTGTGAGAAGGGAGGCCTACACCAACAACTCTTGTCTTTGTGATGCAAATCCAACCAACAGCCAAGCTTCAATGCACGCTCATCTCCTCTACCATGCTAATTACTAAGCTAAGCTATGCTAATATGAGTGATTATGTGAGGAGATGTACATCTTTCTTGTAAGACTACTCCTTCTTCCTCTCAATCTACTCTCATACCCTGCTAGCTCTCACCATCTTCAAAGGTGTGTGAGGTCTTGGGTTTCAGACCGTGAGGGAATTGATGTTGTGTTTGATAATTATTTTTCTTAGTGCTTGAAGTTTCCATCTTCATTTTACTAGCTAGTATTGAAGAAACACAAAGAATTGTATTGTAAAATGTCTCTCTTGATGGGAGAAACCATAATACAAAGCCTTTTGGAGGGGGGACCGGCTCCATGCAAATCCGGTCCTCAACTGTTGTCAATTTCTTAATTTCTTTATCTTTTGAAGTATTGTTCATGCTATCTAACTAGGTGTTATGCTTTTTATTGCTCTCTCCACCCAAGCACTCTTGTTATTCTCATTGGGAATCTATTCTAATGAAATTCTCACTATGTTCATGCTATTTTCAACTACATACAAGTTACTAGGCCATTAAATGTTACACTATTTATGAGAGCAAACGTGCCACTAATAAGGTTTTCTTGATGAAGAAGCTGTTTGATCTTTGTATGAAGCAAGAGGGCACTATCTCTACTCACATTAATGAGTTCAATATCTTTTTCACTCAGTTGACCACTTAGGGTTTGGTCTTCGATGATGAAATCAAATGTATCTTCTTGCTATGCAGTTACCCTCGTCTTGGGATATATTCTATACTGCAATTAGAAACTCATCACCTGGTACTCGTGTTGTGTACAATGACATCCTTGGGAGTCTATTTACCAAGGAGATTCACAGGAAATCTCTCGAAGGCAAGAAGGATGGTGATGTGTACATTGATAGTGATAAATAGATGGGTCACACTCAAAGTCGTGCCAAAAGCAAGGAACATGGGGGCTCATGCAATAATTTTGGGGTTCTATGTGTAATGTCGATTACTATCATTGCCATAAAAAAGTGCATTTTAAGAAGGATTGCAGGAAATGACAGCAAAGCAAGAAGGGTAAACAATCCGGTGACACTTCTAAGTCTGATGATTCAAAAAAAGGCAAAGAAAAGTTAGAGGAGATCAATGTGCTAGAGTCTTCAAATGCTCTTATTGTAGATACTCTTCATTTGGTTGTTATGCCACTTACCTCTGACGTATTGTTCTTCATAGCAGATCTACCTGTCAAGGCTCTTGTTACAAAAGATGCACAATATGCACAGAATTGGATAGTTGATTCTGGTGCGAGTTTCCATGTGTGACAGCGCATAGAGAGTGGTTATCTACTTATTCTCACTCTTGTGGAAAAGTGGAACTTGGTGATACTTGTGAACTAGACATTGAGGGTGTCGGAAATGTCAAATTGGATCTAAGGAATGGCACGCACTTTACTTTATGTAATGTTAGACATGTGCCCAAGCTGACTAAGAGCTTGTTTTCTGTTGGTCAACTTGATGATTTGGGCTACAACGCCACATTTGGCAATAATTTGTGGACTATTTTTTATGAAAGGTACCCTTTTTATTTTTCTCAAGTGTTTCACATGTGCTGCCTTGTACTTTCTTGTGAATCAGATTTGGTAAAAGACTCGTGTGTGAGAAAAATTTTGAGCAGTTAGAATCACGAGAACCAAGTATTTCATGTTCGAGGGCTGACTAGAGGCTATACCTAGAAGACCTTGTAGCTAAGCTACGATAAAAGGAATTTCTCATGAAATCATCGCCTGACTGATTACCTTTTCTTTGACCCCCGAAAGTCTTTTTAGAGTGATTCCATTTTGATGTGTGTGCTTATTTTGTATGCCTTGGGTTTTTTTCTTTTCAAGGAAAAGCGCCCACACTGGGGACCTCTAGGGCTCTAGTACCATAGGCGATACATGTGAGTGGAGTACCAAATCAAGCTAAGGTTTCTCTTTCAGCTTAAGATTTTACATTGTGGCACTTTGATTTTTTGTTTGTTCATTGTCAACATTTTAATTTTGTAACTTTGGGGGGTCATATAACACTGTTACCCTCCCCAAGCTCATCACACTAGTACACTCCCTTTATAATACTTCAGCTAAAGGTCAATAGGGACTAAGCCCACTAGAAAGCCCTAGTACATTTCACACAATGCTGCCTAAATCGGATAAAGACCCTAAGTAACCATTAATTACTAGGAAGGAACTCCCCATGGTATTAAGAGAAGATCTCTAACACCTAGCTTGGTCAAACTAGCTTAGTCGGACTGCTTGATTTTTAAACCTAGGCAAGTGATTATGACAAAAAATTACATTGAATTTAATGTTTGATACTAAGAAAATGCACTGAATATTATGATACCAATCACAATTAAAGCAGAGAAACATGGATGCAAAAAGATAAGGGGCAATGTTAATGGACAAGAAACACCTGTTTGTGTTGATGGTCACGCTTGATTTGAAGTGTGAAGGAGAGAAATATTCCATGAAGGTCCAAATCCTAACCACAACAAGACGTTCCTGTACACACAAGGAAACACAAAGAATACCTCTAGGAGGCACATCAGTGGGAAGAAAGAACTTTACTAATCACTAAACTCTAAAACAAAAACACTCTTATCGTACTAATCTTACCTACTCTCCATCGCTCGAGTGATGAGGATCAAAGGTGTTTGATGACATAGGTTTTTGTTTCAGTGTACCGGATGTGAATGTGTAGGTCTGGTCAATGTTTTGACTTTTAGTGTGCATACTCGTTTGCTAATTGATCTTGCTCTTTATTATTTTATTTTTTTGTGAGTATAAGGCTTTTTATATACATTCCCTAAGATTGGGAGATTGAGAGGTCAGGGAGGAAGGTTGAGAGGGGATTGAGTGAATGATGACTGTCAGCACACACTCCCCCTTACTTAGGTAGATCATACCGTTTGAAATGAGCTCGTCACCCTTTGAAACCAATTGTTCCAGTTGGTAATAGGTGAGTATTTTTGCCAGTAGTTTTCTATTACCTTAGGTTCCTCGTCAAGTTGCAAGGGTGGTAAGGTACTCTCCCAGGATCAAACTTGAAGTGATTCATCATGTGATTCTTGAACACTGGAAGGTGTGGATTCCTTTGTAGCATCATGAAGGTCCACTATTGTAGGTGGAGGCTGTGGAGAAGCTTTTACCTCTATGGATGCATTACATGAGGAGCTAGAGGCTTCATGGGACTCCCCCCTTCCCGAGCTAGGTGGAACAAATTGTTCTTTCTTTGGTACCCAAACTAGCTCAGGAGCGGGTGTGTAACATTCTGTGATTTTTTTCTTTCCGTGATTATTGATTCGTTTGGGAGCTACAAGATTCATGAGACCCGTTGAAGGCATGTTGATCCCCTTGTTATGTCTCTCTAACTCAATGACCCTATGGATGACCTCACAAACTGTTTGTTGTTGATCCTCCACACTAGTAGCAATTGTAGATTGTAGGACATTAACCAACCCACGTGATAGGTGTGACTTGTGTGTAGGTCGGTTAGAGTTTTTGTTTGTAGTTCGTACTCCTAGTTCTCATTTAGGAACGCTCCATCTAAGATTGAGGAGATAGGGGTGTCCTTTGAGCTAGATACAATGTTTCTCTTTATGGGTTGGCCCTTAGCGGTTGCTAAGTCAGGAGCACTCGGTTGCTCCCCTAGCAAAGATATTGACATAGGAGCTTTTGATTTTAACTCTCTTTGTTGCTCCACCTTGCGTAAGCTCTCAATTTCCTTTTCCCTCACTGCAAGGACATACCGCTCAACCTCTTGCACTTTGGCAAGGCTTCTACCATCAGGTAATATAACCTCCGAGGGGAATATCTCTGAAGAGTCAAGAGGTGCAGTGAATGAAGTATTCACGTGCACATTCTCTAAGGTCATAGAGTCTATGCTGGTCATGAATGGCGAATTTACTTCCCCACCCCCCTCATTTACATCATTAGCTCCATGTTCGGAGCGAGTGGCTCTACTAAAGGTTTTCTTCAAGCAGCTAAGCACGTTCGGTCCGGGTTGTGGGCCCATGGCATGCATGTCTTGGCTTGAGATATCGGGATTAGGAATTGGGAAACCCTCCATGACGTCGTAGTCAGAGGAAGAGTCACTAGCTGTTATGTTCGGGTCTTGGTTTGTACTACCTTGGGTCCCTGCCGAGGGCCCGAAACCTAAGGTAGGTGGATATTGAGAACTCGCGTAAGTCGAAACTCTCTAGTTGCTCTGTCTCTAGCACACGACCATAGCACAGATGCATGTGCCTTTGGCACCCTACAAGCGTCGGTGAATAACCTCGAAGGTTAACCGCTTACTTTTTTAGGCAGTTGTTTTTACTCGGTTTTCTTTTTTTTTAATGTTTTCTAATGATCGATTTTTTGATTAAGGTGTGTGATAGCTCAAAACAAGCGTATCACTCAGGGGTCGTGGTGTGCTTTACAGCACAACATTCGGTCACCTGAAGCTCCGTTGGTACTCAAAAAAGTCAATTTTTTGCTACGTGTGAAGCTAAAATACATAATGTTAAAGGGCGATTGAGGCCTGAGCCTGAGCCTGAGCGTGAGCTTGAGCTTGAGTCCGGGCTTGGGTCTGGGAGATATTCCCAATCCCAGTCCTACCTTTGAATTTTTTTTAATCAATATATATATATATATATATATATATTATTTTATTTTATTTTTTAATGGATAAGGTCACCGCGGCCTGCACGAGCACACACACACTATACCTACCTACTTATAACTAATACACCTACTATTACACACTAACACGCTTCATTAGCTCTCACAGATCTACTGCCTACTTACTGTACTTTGCATTACACAGAACTAACAACCTTAATACTAATTGCTTATAACAGAGAAAACACAGTAACCTTTCAAAACTTCATTAACAAAGAAATACATTGTAGCAACACAAAATCCTTCTTCTCGACACACACACCTTCCTTCCCTACCCTTCCTAAAATTGAAATTGCACCACTAAAGAAGCACAAAGTTCCATTCAAGCTTAGTGTATGGCATTCCCCGGCAACGGCACCAAAAATGTGCACGTATGTCACACGTGTCAATGCAAGGAACTTGCCAATACACTATGTGCAAGCCACAAATGGCCCCAAGCACACAACAAGCCTAAACTAGTAAGTTCAAAGATGGCGATGGTGTGTCACTCACCGCTCTACGCTTGATGTCGTGGAGGATTCCTCGCAGCAAAGAAGAAGGAGCCACCGCCACGCCGCGCTCAACCGCTTTGCCACCGCCGTGTCGCCGTCGCAATGCTTGATCGCACTCTCTCTCTCTCTCTCTCTCTCTCTCTCTCTCTCTCTCTCTCTCTTCCCCTCTCTCTCATGCATACACACACACAAAGAGGTGAAAAAAAATAAGATGGAGATGGAGCAAGAGCACTCTTCAATTGCACAAATGAGAGAATGAGTGAATTTTAGGTTTAGTTGACTTTTATATGAGCTCGCCCCATTCACACTTGGGCGCCCATGCTTAGCCAACTAATCCCTTGAATTTTCCAGTTAGAGTGTGCCTCTCATCGGCGATCACTCTTACCCTTTTCCTATTGGATCGACAAGCCCGATACCAGACTCTACCAAATAAATAATACGGCATCCGTCTTAGGTGATAGGAATGTGCATGAGGGTTAACATCCTGGTAGGTGATACAATGGTGGAGAAGAGGAGCATTATGTGCCTAACTATCCTCAATCGTTGAGAGAAAGAGGAGGCATTTACCCGCTGTTTGGTAGAGGTCAAGGTCAGTTCAATGGTCCAAGAGAGAAAACAATGGAAAATCATGTGCAGCCAGCTCCGCCAAATGGAGGTGAAGTCCCAAGGGTCAATATCATCAGGGTGGATAAGCAAGATGTCAGAGTTTTGGCCAACAAGAGGGCAAGAGTTGAGAGAGAGAAACAGAGCATGAAACTAGAGCTTGCAAGGGTAAAGAGAAGTGTACGAGGGCAAAGAGAAGCCTGAAACTAGCAAAGAAGGAGACACCACAAAACCAAGAAAGTGGATTTCCAATTGGGACGTGGCTATCCCGAGTAAGATCTAGTAAGTGATGCTTAAAATAAAAAATAAAACATTACTTTTGGTTAGTTGTTGGCTTTAAATCCAAAATTGAGGAGGCAGTGGTCCACGAGTGTTAGCACTAGGCTGCCAAGAGCTAAGGGGAATGTGTATGCGATGCAAAACATGGCCTTGAGGGTAGGTAGCTTGCCGATTGATGTTCTTCCATTGGTGGAAATTTTTATAGAGAAAATGATGCCGATACATGCCTTTATAGATGGCAGGGCACAAGTTTGTGTCATGACGGAAGCAGCTATGAAAGAGGTGGGAGTCAAGGTGATAGCAAAGTTGAATGTGCAAATGAGGATGGCCAACCATACTAAAGCTAGGTGTCTGGGTGTGGCTCAAAATGTGAAGGTTAATGTGATGGGCATATATAGAGTGCCTGATAGACCTTTTTTGTGATGAAGATAGGTGATAATTCTTATCCAATCATTTTGGGTAGGCCGTGGCTTTTGGCAATAGGTGCTAAGCAGAATTCAAAGAGCAAAGTGTTTACTTTGTCTAACAGAGAGAAAGGGAGACAGGTTGTGCTAGATTTGAAGACCAAGGAGAGAAATTATCATCCTATGGAAGCTAAAGGTGAAGACAACACAGCACAACAAGATACAAATACGAGACAGAGACGGCCTATGATGAAGGTTACACTAGCACAAAGGAAGAGGAGCGAGGACGACATGTTGAAGATAGATGAAGATTTTTTCGGAGTCACCATAGACGACTCCCCTCCTAAAGAAAAAGGTATGCAGCCTCAAGCTCATGGTTTAAGCGTAGAGGAGGTCTCAAGCATGTTAAGTGAATATTTGACCAAGGGTGAGAAGGAGAGTTATGTTCAACTATGTGAGTTCTAACCCAACCTGCTTGCGATGGAATACAAAGATTTACGAGGTGCAAAGGGGGTAGAGCACAAGATTGTTTTCAAGGAGGGACATAGAACTAAAGCACAAAAGCTAAGGAGACTAGGGGAGATCCAAAAGGAGGCCCTTTGTCATGAGGTCAATAAGGTGCTGGACACAGGTATCATATACCCTGTGAAAGAGTCAGGGTGGGTCTCACCAGTGGTTATAACCCCTAAGAAGAATGGGAAATGGAGGGTGTGTGTTGATTACAAGTAGGGATGCATGATTTTTTATTCAACATTCATTTTATTGGTCAATTAATACGTTTCAAATATTTATTTGCGTGTATTATTTGCTGCCACTTCAGCTTTATTCAAAATAACATTTACTGCTTACATATCGATCGAAAGACTATCAATTGATACAATATTGATTGAAAGAGTGTCGATCGATAGGGTACCGATCAAAATAGCATTGATCGATATTGAAATAGTATAAAAAGCCCATATTTATGTGTTTTAGGTACAATTCCCTTCACCAAAGTGTCAGGTTACCCCGACATAGAAAGGTTGAATTGTCAACTTAAAAAATCCTTTGATTTTTTAAGTTAATAGATTTTTTAAATGTCAAAACATTTTTAAAAAAAGGATAGATTTGATTCATCTATAATTCTAAGCAATAGAAGTTATCCTTTAACTCTATTGTTTTAGTATAAATAAATAATTCTAGGCACTAGAGGCTATCTTTTTAGCTATAGTGTCTTAGTGAAAATATATAATTCTTAACATTAGAGGCTAACTCTTAGCTCTATTTGTTTTAAAATAGATAAATAAATAATTCTAAGCATTAGAGGCTATTTTTAAAGCTATAGTGTCTGAGTGCGAATGTATAATTTTAAACATTAGAGGCTATACTCTTTGTGCGTAGATGTAGTGTTAACTCAAACAGTTTGGAATATATCATTTACTAGGTAGATAAGAATTGATTTATTAAAATAAACATTTCTATGTGCAATTAAAAGGTTACCAAAGGTTATTTAAATTGTAATACTTATATACTTGGTTGTTTGAGTAGGCCAGGTCTCCTACTTCTAAGTATGGATAAGATATACACATACATGTAGGGTCTTTTGGTTGTCATGAACAAATGTTGTTACCTCCATATAAACATGGAATAGGTCCATTTAGTGCCTGTTGGTTGTTATGAGATGATTCTCTTACTTCCAAGACTTAGTGAGGTTTAAGGTATGAAGTAGGATTCACTTGGTTGTTATCTAGCTTATGCTCTTACCTCTAAGTGAATATGGTGGATCACCTATAGAATCACTACATTGTGATCGAGAAAAAGCTCTTACCTCCTAGTGAATATTAGTCATGCATAGTACTTAGGAGTCACATGGATGTTATTGAGCTCATGCTCTTACCTCTATGTTGATATAGAACTTAGAGACCTCAGTTATTTTAGGGTCGATTGGTTGTGTTTGAGCAGTAGCTCCTACCTCCAAGAGACATAGATAGTGGAATGTGAGATGAATCCATCGCTCATCTAGGTTGTCTTGAGCAAACGCTCTTTACCTCCTAGTAGTCAAGAAAGTCATATCCATTGGTGATTTTCCCTAAAATATTATCTGAACACTATTCATTCATCATTTTAATTTAGCAAATCATATCTATAACCTTTTATCTTTCTCATTACATTATTATGGTGAAAAATTATAGTCATAGTGTATCTATTGATTGTAGGATATATTTTGTTGAATTCAAAAATCATGGTGCGAGGAAAAGAATGGACATATGTGGAGGGAATAGAGAAAGGCAAAACAGTTTTGTTTATGGAATGCAAACATTGTGGACATAAGTGGCACAGCAATGCAACTCGCATCAAAGAACGTTTATTTGGCACTAGCCCCAATGTGAAAGAATGTGGAGCACCTCCTAAAGACATATGGGTCCATTTTTCAAGGTATGTAAAGAGATCCAAACAGGCATGACTTCTTCCTAAGAGACAAAAGGGTGTGTTAGGTGGGTCATCTATCAACATAGAAGAAGTGAGTGTAGATAAAGAGGACGTGCGAGCTAGCCAAGGAGCTTCAATGGGAACAACCCGAACACCTCAAAGTCCTTACACTTTTCCAAATGGTGCCATGGTAGGGATGGATGCAAGTCCCGGGACATCCAATAGAGCCGGTACGCGTGGGACTCTACACGTAGCATTCACTGAACATGACATGCTCGAATTTCATCTAAAGTGGACACAAGCCTTCAAGGCTTGTGGAATCCCATTAATGTCATAAGAAATCCTCAAAGATGTACTAATGTCAACTGCAAAAAAAGGATTTATCTATCTTGATTATAGTAAAATGCGAATAGAGTATGTGGACAAAATCAAGAGCAGTACAAAAGTGATTCTTAAGCGAACGGTGCTTTATGAATGAAGTGCTTTTTTTGAAGACTTGGAGAAAAATAAAGCATATGTAAACTTGTGTACATCTTTGTAACATGTGTCTCATTCATGCACCCATGAAGATAGCCACACATGCGATCGAAGTACACTTTGGAGTGCTTCAGACTCATAAATGGTGGCGGAAGAGAGGTGTAGCAACGATGAGATGGAGTGGAAACTGGCTTCAAAATGTTTAGATAATGAAGAGGTTGATGACCTGGTGCCTATGATAGATGGAAAAATGTAAACATCTTTTCATGATAATGTATCTACTCTATTTCATTGTAGCTCACTATTGAGCTATATATCTTACTATTTTGAATTAAGAGCAACATGCACACCTTTGGACAATGTATAAGTCTTCTCCATTACGTTTTTCCAAGTATTGAGGAGAATTTGCATAAACATAAGTATTGAGGACATGTTGTGGCAACCAAATAGAATAACATTAACACATCCTGAACAAATTGACATCTACAAACCAAATTCTCAACAAAGTCATCAATATGCACCTCCAAATTGAATTCATTGCAATAAACATAGAGAGAATACAATGCGTCTCAAAAAAGGACGAGGTAATTTTCCATTAAAATCTCTAACTACAGTCTACGATGTCTTTAAGAAACTATGATATCTATCGCTTCTTCAAGATCTGCATTCAATGCTGCCTTAAGCATATCCACTATTTCTTGAATATCTGCCTCCCTCGTAACTTGGTCCTGCCTCCTCAGACAGGGGAGAGAGAGGACCATATCGCGCTTTGTATCTGGAAAACTTTTGTGATAAAACAACTACTACTATTTCTTTGGCTGCCAACTTCTCTTGTAGCGAGAGAACACTCTCTCCTTGGCTGGCTAGTGTAGCCCCCTGAGACACAATATTAACAATTTGTTCATGCTCATCTGGTAGGAGCACAAACGGACTCTTTCATGCAGGTGGAATTGCTTCCCCATGACATGCTTGTGCCCTTTCTTTAGCTCTTCCAAGTCCGACACCAGCATTGAAAGGACGGTCTGTCCAAAGGACGCACTTCTCCATTATATCTTGCATGAAGACTTGTTCGATGAAGTACATATGGCAACTTGATTATTTCTAGGTAGAGTGCACTCCTTTTGGTTGAAGCATACAGGAACACATGCGCAAGCCCTTTGTGTTGAAAAGATGAGATTTTCAATGATGCCAATGCCTTGACACGACCTGACCTCTTGAACAGTATGTCTCTCACAAAAAGGGAGGGAGAGCACTTGTGTACGTCTTCCAATTTCATTGGTTCGCCCTCCAAACCCTTGGTCTCTATAGCCTCAACAAAGAATAAGGAGAGGTCTTGAGCCCCGTAATGCAGGCTCTCCTCTCTGAGGATGCGTTTAGACTCCTTGTGGTCGAGCTCACCGTCGACATTGGGAAGAGCGTATGGGGCTACCATTTCCTATCGAATCACGTGATAATAAAATATTAGATCAAAATGATAGATATAGATTGATCAGAAAACTACAATTGATGGCATAATTAATGTTCAACATACACAATTTTAAAATTCACATCTCTCATCAATTTGACAACAACAATGTAATAAAATAGCATGAAATTTCAAGAAAACGGACATGTAATAAGACAAAGTTGTTTCATTACAAAGTATAGATACATTCTCAAATTACAAGGTATGATTTCAATCATTGGATGGCCTCAAGCTTGCACTATCTGGGAACCTGTGACCAACACGCTTAATGCCTTGTAACATGTTGAGGAGATCATGTGAGGACTTGCACTAGGTGGGATTGGGAGATACACAAGTGCGCAGGACTTCCTGAGTGTCATCATCCTTAGGTAAATATTTAATGAGTTCTTGAATGAATTTACAAAGGGAGTAGATATCTTGGTTGCGCGTGTAGACTGGAGGATTTGTGGATATACATTCGGGAGCCACCCACCAATATCGCTTGCTCCAGGTTTCCCTTGTAGATGGGAGAAGATCTGGAAACTTCCAAAATGTGTTCTCTGTGGGGAACAAGGTTGCACTACCCCAATCACATACGCCCACATATACTCCAGCCCAACCAAAATGCAGCAAAATATTACTCCCATGAACATCATTGTGAGTGGTTATACACGTGCAAAAAGATGAAGGTTCGGAGCAATCCATTAATGGTAGTCCATATATTTTGCTTCATGGCCTCAATAGTCCCCTCGATGTCTTTGAAACCCTTTCTCATCGTCACATTCTTCCCCTCCTTTTGGAGTCTCTTTAGCCTAGTAGTCGAGGTTTCCACCATTCCACATTTTGAAGATGAGGGTCGGAGCTTGCGTGGCCTACCTTGTCAATCCAGAGCAGCAATGATTCCACTATAAGTGATATTCATAATTGTGGCCTCATGCAGTGATATGTCATTGGCACTCTTCTGGCCATCACCCTTGACTAGCTTGCCAATGTAAAATTCATATGTGAAGGTCTCATGATTGACTTTCACCTTTGTGACCATGCCGTACCTACCTTCTCCAATGCTTGCAATTTGTGGAAATTCAATGCAAGTCATGCACATGATGACAAGGTTCTATGGGTCTAAACTTCCCATGTTGAGCGGCATTGGAACATTGCTAGAGATTGGTACTTCCAAAGCGGCAAGCACTTCGGGTACATCCTTGGGCTCTTCTACGTGCGATCTCTTTTGCTGTTGCTTCATGCTTCTATAGAGAAACTCTACTTCCTTCCTACGGTCCATGAAGCCAGAATTCCCTTTGATTTTCTTGTCAATGGTTTTTGCAACTCTGCAAACTTGCCCTGTGATTCGACTCACGTCGTGGCCCAACTGACCACCTGTAAGGACTTCAATCCCACCTGAAGCACTACAAAAGTTTGCAACTAGTGCTGCATATGTAGCACTGCATAAGTCATCCAAAAATGATTTTTATGAGGACTCTTGCAAGACTTCTAGGAGGCGATCACTTCATAATCCATGAAGATGAGTGCATAATACGAATTCTTTGGCATATTTGCACTCAACTTTTGTTATCTTGCCTATAGTACCCATGATGTGCGTAGAAGCTAAAACTAAGAAACAAAAAACCATAACTTCTCATCAATATAAGTGACATGTAATGAAACACATTCTAGTTCTTCTTTGAAACACCTATACGCAACACAACCATGAAGCAATCACCCTAAACCCTAAACCCTAAACCACAGGTCCACATGAGTGTAATTTATGATTAACATACACAAGAACGTCCACACGATTATGCATGATGTTATAGGTTTCATGTCTTGTGCAATTGTAGCAATGTTAAACTCATACCTTTCTCTCCAAGTTGTTGTCAAAGCATCGAATTCATATTGATTAGTTGTGAATGGCAAAAATAGCAAAAATAATTGATGATAATGCCTCTCAATGTTGGCCTCTTTACTGAAGTTTTTATATTTGATGATGTAGGGCTTCTTGCACTTGTGGTGTGTCCCTTGTGAGATAATGTAGTTGCTTGCATGCTCTTCCAAGTAAAGATTTTCTATGCTAGTTTGTCTCTTTGTGTACTTTGTCACGAGGTCATAAAAGAATATGTATGTGTCATCAAGAAGAAGTGTTTCCAAGGAAGTCTTTCTCTTTAACAATAGTGTTCTTTGGGTTTGAAAGTCTGCATTGATGAAGATAAATTTTCTGCTTGTGCTGTGCAATGGGAGAGATAGTGAAATGTATGCTGCTTGTTGGGATGTGATTTCTTGAGCATTGATCAATGCACCTCCAATTTTCTTAAGACGTTCCATTGTAGGAAGACTCTCTTGCGTGCACTTGTCAAGGATTTTCTTAATTGATTTTCTTGTGCTTGAATCTATTTTTGTCATGTATGATGTGCAATATGTAGCAGCTCCATGAGGGTTGAAAATGAACTAAATATCAACATTACCATCCCACAACAAGCACAATGTTTTGTTGAATTGTTTGTGTATATATATTTCGGTTGTCTTTTGAGAAAAAGTGTGGGTGTTCTGAGAGCGATATCTAGAGTGTCTCAAGATATATTTCTTCATCCATATTCAAAGAGGATAGCCAATCATCGAAACTCATTTCAGGGCAATGTGGTAAAGTTGCAAGCTGGATTTTGATTTGTTTCTTGTGTGCAAAAAGCATGGATTTCCTTTCTTCACTTGGTTGTATTGGATGCAGGATAGTCGTTTGCCTTGCAGGTGATCTTGGAAATCCAAAATGGCAATGCTTATTTCTTTTTTTTCTTGTCCTTTGATGGGAATGGATATGTACTTTTTGTAGCTCAACACCCAATTCATCTTTATCACTTGAGATGTATCTATCAACAAAACCAATCACTTCTTCATCATCAAAAACCCCAAGCTTTGGAGAATTGTCAATCCAAATTAATCCATGGTCATGCTGGCATTCCCTATGTTGAAATTTAGTGACAAAGGAAAAATCTATGATTTGGCCAAATATTTTTAAATTTTGTTTCAACTCCTTCTTGAGTGCTTTGAATCTATGAACATAGTATTAAGCTATAGTGATAGGATCCACCCATAGTAATGCACAAATGAATCGTGCAATAGTTTAGAAATTAGATTTTTTGATTTGTAGATTGAGCATAGCAAGACAATCATGCAATGGCTTCCATCTTTGCTCCGCACATGATAGAGTGACAAAAAAATAGGTTGGCCTACTTGTTGAATCATGGCAAACACATTGCACTTGAGCTTGGTTTTGTAATTTGATGAAGTTTGCAATGATTCAAATTCATGACATCGTAGTTGGGATGGTAGTATTTGCTCAATGTTAGTGTTTTTTTGAACATCTTTTGCATATATTTGTCTACCTTGCAATTTTCCCTTGCATAGGTGCACCAATATAGACCCCAAGCACCTTGCCAATGATAATCTTCATCACTTTGAAGAACAAATTCTCAAGGCGAAGCACCTATCTTTGTTTTTAAGTTCCCATTGCACCACTTTCAAGTTTTTTTTCTTTGCAAGGTGCACGTAGGCTCTTTTTTTTTCAAAGAACAAAGCTGGAAATGATAATTACTCACAGTTGGCATCATTAAACAAGCTTAAAGGAGTAAATCCTTCACAAGGTGCAACACTATGTGCATGTCCATCATGATCGATGACTTGTTGTGAGGAATAGATTCCATGGACAAGGGTGTTTGGATGCTCATTACCCAAATCATCAAACCGCATATTATTCATGCAATACTACATCTGGATTCATATGAAAACTAGAAACCCAAGCCTCATTAATGGAGGCTTTGTGCTCTACGTACAAAGGGGGGGAAATCAAGTCTTTCAATGCTAATTGGAGCACATAAAAGGGACGAACACCACCTCTAAGATATGCATGGGCATACTCAAGGTTATGCTTAGTCTCCACAAGGTTCATAGCATGTTCACTACTAAAAGGCCGTAAGATTGCTTGAATTCTTACTAAGTCAGCATGACGTTAACAATACTCCCTTGCATCCCGTATTGGCCTTCGTAATTGAGCTCTTGGATTTGCATGAAAGGAGTGTGGAGCGACACAAGACATTTTTCAATTCCATTCAATAATGTGATACTTGCAATAGAGAATGTGGATGAATGCAAAAGAGTGACTATCTTTGAGCTTTTAATCTTTGTTTGCAAGAAAAACATACTCTTTTGTCTGCAATAGTGCTAAATGTCTTCAATCCCACCAAGGTTTCAAGAAGAAAACTTTCAATAAAGTCAAATGATGCAAATTCTTTTGGAACGTAAGGCTTCCACAACTTAAACATGGATACAAAGGAGTGTTTATTATTTCTTCCACATAGTTTTGTTTCTTTGATCTCTTATATGATGAATACACAACATTGTCTTCATGCAGCATTCTCCATATAGAGTAAACTTTGGTTTGAATTTGTTTCAAAGTGTAAGAAGAAGAGACTTGTGATTGAAATTGAGAAGCTATATGCAATGCAGTCTCATTTGGAAAAGTCCTCACAACATGAAGTAAGCTAGAAGCAAGATCTTTCGGCCAAATACAACGCTTATGCTTCTTGAGCAAAGTTGATTGTGGAAAAACAAACAAACCACCTCGGCACATAAAGACCAACAAGCCACAAGAGGAGGAAGAAGAAGCAACGCAAGGATCAGCATTGAAGGAATGTTGATGATTTTGTTCTTGAAACACATGAACAATACATTGTACCTCCAACACATGGCAAGCTAGAGTGATCAAATTGATTGATAGCAGCAAAAAATTAGTTCTTGTACTCATGCGTTGATATACTAAAGATTCAAGAGTTTGGTGCTCAAAATTATAAACACTATGCTCATCATTCCACAATTTTAGCCACACACTTTTGGTCTCAAAGTCTTGAGAATGAACTATTGCAAAATATGTTTGGCCAATATATCTTCTAGTGTGTGAATAGAGATATTTACATCACGCACAGACAACAATGCCCTTAAAGCATCTAAGTTTCAAGACGATTTCTTCCAAAAAATTGAATCAATTGTAGAGTTGATTCCATTTATACAAAAAGTAGTTCTCCCACTAAGAGATACCGCCGTAATGCCTAGATACAAAAGGATATTGTAGCGAAATATTATCTTGCTAGAAAAATTCAAGGCACACTACCCAAAGGTACTTGGCAAAGAGGAAAACTAGGCTCGTCTCTTCCTACTTGGATTTAAATCTTGTTACATAACCTTGTACATCTATTGAGAAGTGGCTAGCTCTCTTCATTCCCACCAAGGAAGCTTTCAAACTTACTAGATTAGTTTCATACATGTGTAAGAAAAAAGAGGACAGCCGAAGTACTTGATCAACAATCTTTCCATGCAAAGTGACTACAATACCTTTACCATCATGAGAAACCAACTTTTCTTGAAGAGCGAGAACTTTCAATATTTCAAAAGCTTTGTTACAAGCAAAAAAATAAGGGTTTGAGCTTTGACGCCTGACTTGAGCTAATGCACACTTTGTATAATTACTCCAACCCAACACTATTGATTTTGACAACCTCAAGAGAACCAAAAACCTAAAAAGAGCATAAGAAGATCACACAATGCACAAGAAACCTCAACCACTTACTAAAAAGGACTCACCATGTTTCCAAACCCCATGTTGGCAATTTGCTTTGAACGGATATCTTTGAAGAGTGGCTTCACTTGGTGAGGCAAAGGTAGCAAAAAAGTATATTCACAACAGATAGAGTGTTGGAAAATTTCTTGAAGACATTTATATTGTGAGCCACACAATCATAGAATCCTTTCTCCTTGACTATATTGGAAATATGGTAAAAATCAGCCTTTTGCGAAGGCACAAACAAAAGCTACAATAACAACAAAGAGTAAGCACACTAATGAGTAGGTTCAAAGCTAAAGAACCTAACTGTTGCTCTATCAACATCGGCAGAACCATCAGCAATAATAAGTCAAGTGCCACTACTACCATCACTTTTGTCCATATTCTCCACCTTGACAATAGTGAATGCTACAGTAGGCACACCGTCTCCAAGGACCTTTTGCTCAAGAAATAGAGTAAGAACAAAGTCAAAGGAGGAAGCTTTCACAATAGATGTAGTTGCATCATCATAGAGTGCAATCTGAAATGTTCCTCCATCATGAGGGTTCTTCTCTCTCACAACATGCCCCTCAATGTGTAAACCATCATCCACCCACAAATGTGTTGACAAATTGATCTATGTAATTTTCCGACACGACAAAAGTGATAGTATGATTTGCAACTTTGTCCACAAGATCTGCTTTCAAAAATCTATTGTAGTTCTCTTTTTGGATTTTATATGTGCCATAGGTTGCAAGCGCCTTTCCAATAAAGACAAAATGATAATTTATAGCATCTGAGAGTTCATATATAATAAGCTCATGTGTAGATTGACTCAATGCCAACTGAGAACCAAAGGAGTCAACTATTGGTATTGACTCTTCTTTAATATGTGCTAATCAACGAACATTTCACAACAGTCAAAGGAGTGACTGTATCAGAAGAACTAAGCGCATGACACCCTATGACACATTGTAAAAATTAACATTCCTAAAGAAAAAACATGTATATAAATATAGAGAAACACAAAACAAAGCTAACCTCTACCAATAACCATCCCTCTTGCAATACTAAGCGCCTTCTACACAGATCTTGGAGAAGTTTTCTTTAATTTGTCTTTTGGACTAAGCTTTTTACATGGGTGGCTTGAAGAATATAATAAACTACTCAAGGATCCAAGTTCCCCACTTTCTAAAACAACTTCAGGCAAGTTTTTTTTGCAAGGAGATGCACTTAAAGTTTCCAAGTAGTCATTGCTTGAACTTGTTGTAAAAGCATCTATGTTCAAGAGCAAATTCAAGACAAATTACAAGATCAACAAGACTTCTAGACAACGAAAGAGGAAGAGAAAAGAATAATGTCACCATTCTTGTTCGAATCCATAAGAACTCCAAGGAAGTACTGCGTTCACTTTGATAAAAGTGGCAGTCTATAAAGTATAGGAGATTTCACTAGAGAAACTAAAGAGGGAATACTAAACTCAGCAAGAGTAAAGCTCAAATCTGGCAAGCTTCAACAAAGAGATGCTTCTTTACATATCTCTAAACGCTTTGTATACTTACAACTTAAAGTGTGAACTTGATGCATAATCTTGAAAACTTCAAGCTAGATACTTTCAAAATTTCACTGAAAATATATTATCATTAATAAAAATATTTTCATTTACTTTCATCTATCACTGCATGGTGTTTAGTGATGACTCCTATGCTACATACAAACAGAAAGAGAGAAGGCTACTACTTTTTATTTACATTTCCTCGATTTTCAAGAGAGGAATAAAGAGCTACAAACAGAGAGAAATGAGAGAAAACTAGACCATAATCAAAGAGAGGAGAGAGGAGAAGAAGAGAGAGATGCATGGCTGTGAAAGGTTAAAGAGAGCAACAAGCAAAAGATAAATTTGGAGTAAATAAGAGAGAGAAAGCTAATCCCTTGTTAGCTTTATGAACAATGAGTACATTTACTCTAGATCCAAAAATTAAAAATATATTTGTTTTCGTTCCTAAATATTCAGTAAAAATCTTGAATCATTGCAGGCACTCTATAGAATGACAAAAACTAAAGGTAAAATCTTTTTTTTCTTTCTTGCATTTGAGATGGCCGCCACAGAAGCATCAGTCTCCAATATGACTTGTTCACACTTGATCCACATGCTCAACCAGTCCAAAATAATCATTAAATATGATTATATCATGGACCGAAGTTGCATCATAGAATGTGGAGCTCTCCGCCTAAAAAAATTAAGCACCCCTTATGACTCATTAAGCAAAATAAAATTTCTTGAAGAGAAATTAAAGCACAAAACCTAAAACACGGACAATAGTTAGGCTTGGAGCCATACTTAAACTCCAAAAATCATTACATGTTAATCAAACCAATCCACAGTATAACAAATTTGAACTAGACTAACATGCCAAATGGCTACAAAAGTAATCAACCTGAGGTAATGATTTAAGATGTAACTCCGCCTACAACTCTAGGCCGTAGAAATGCACCCCGCATCCATCCATAGCTACAAAACCCTGCAAAGGACACCAAGGATTAGAAAGAGGACAACAACAAACAAATATCCAAGAAAAGAGAACTCTTCATGTTGTATCAAAATGGTTGACTGGTAGAGATGAATATTTGCTTGCCAAGAGATGCGACACACATCAGTACCAGGTCAATAAAGCATGCCAAAATCTGCCAAAGACCGGTAGAAGGGATGACATAACAGAGCAGTACATCACCACAGGAGAGTTGCACGACACTGAAGATGGCCCGATCCACCGCAGATTGACAAAGAGGACGACAATGCAGCAAGACAACACCAAGGATAGGAGCATCACAATCGATGAGCATCCAAGATCCACTACAAATTGGCAAAGGGGATGTCTAAACAGAGCAGCACAACCCCAAAGTACAGAGCAGCACATCACCAAGGCATGACCCAGATCCATGCAGCAGGACAACACTGAGGACATGAGTAGTGCAGCCGATGAGCGTCCAAGATCCACTACAAAACAGTGAAGGGGATGACTAAATAGAGAAGCACAACCCCAAAGTACATAGCAACACAACACCAAGGCACGACCAAGATCCACCGTAGACCAGCAAAAGACGACCAATAGACAACACCATAACCCAACCCAGCATACCCGCCATAGACCAGCAAATGATGACCAACAAACAACACCACAACCCAACTGAGCATACCCGCAAAACAAGATAGTAGAGCACTATAGGATGGGCCACGTCCCTCATAGATCGACGAGCAAGACAACAAAATAGAGCACTACAAGATCGCATAGAGACAGGCCACGCAAAACATCGAAACACGTCCAAGAAATGCCATAGACTGGTGACTGGAACCACGCAACCTACATGCTACCCGCCCTTCAACACAATGTGATTGGAAAAAGCTTACCTAACATAGGGCTTCATTATGCCTATAGCTAATGAGAGAATCCTCCACAGAGCCCAAGGAGTCTCCACTCCAAAAGAAAAAAAGAAGCACGCTCAGTACATTCACCACCAACCACTCTCTTATGATGTCGAGCACAATCTATGCATAAAAAGGAAAGGTGCTCCTATCAAAAATTTGTTACATCCTTGCATGGACACCAACGAGAGAGAGAGAGAGAGAGAGAGAGAGAGAGAGAGAGAGAGAGAGAGAGAGAGAGAGAGAGAGAGAGAGAGATTTCTTGGTAGAATAGCAGCCTTCCTAAAGCAACTACATACTATTTCAAGGAGAAAGGGAGTTAGGATTTCTGCAATGAGAAATGCTTTATTTAACTAGCACTTGCTACTTTGGCTTTCACATACTCCATAAATAAAGTGTGTTGATGTTAGAGTTTGTGGACATGCCAACCTTGCAAGGGAAAGATTATGGAAAGCCAAAGATGAAGTATCTTAATATACATTGATAGAAAATTGATTAGGTTCAATGATCTAAGCTTGTAAAAACCAAAAGAGGGTGAAACTATTATGTTGGATTGAGATAGGTACACTATTGACTATTGAGGTCGTGTTTTTGAGGCTTGCAATAAAGCAAAGGGTGGTTCATTTGAGGGAAATAACAAGTGTTATTTGAGAATGTGGCGTTGGACTCATGAGATTAGGTGATTTTTGTAGAGTTATATTGCCATTACAGTTTGGATATCTAGATAATGATTTCAACAACTTTTTGGAAGGATTTGCTATTGCATTTGTGCTACATAAGACATTGCATTTTGACATAGAACTTTTGAAGATTTCTTTCATATAGAGGTATCAATTGCTTGAGGGATTGTTAATCTTAAAAATTTATTCCACATAAAGAGATCAAGGCCATGCAAATCCTTAGTGGAGAAGATACCATCAAGGATTAATTGTCAAAATTGTATTACATATACATTTTTGTAGAGACAATTTGTAATGATTTCAACAACTTTTTGGAAGGAGTTGCTATTGCATTTGTGCTACATAAGACATTGCATTTTGACATAGAACTTTTGAAGATTTCTTTCATATAGAGGTATCAATTTCTTGAGGGATTGTTAATCTTAAAAATTTATTCCACATAAAGAGATCAAGGCCATGCAAATCCTTAGTGGAGAAGATACCATCAAGGATTAATTGTCAAAATTGTATTACATATACATTTTTGTAGAGACAATTTGTAAGGCATGCTTCCTGTAACATTTAATGGCCTAAAAACTTGTGTATAGCGGAAATTAGCATGAACATAGTGGGCATTTCATTAGAATAGATTCCTAATGAGAATTACAAGAGTGCTTGGGTGGAGAGAGCAACAAAAAATCATAACACCTAGTTAGATAGCATTAACAATACTTTCAAAAGAGAGAGAAATTAAGCTATTGACAATAGTTGAGGACCGGATTTGCATGGAGCCGGTCCCCCCTCCAAAAGGCTTTGTATTATGGTTTCTCCCATCAAGAGAGACATTGTACAATACAATTCTTTGTGTTCCTTCAAGACTAGCTAGTGCAATGAAGATGAAATCTTCATGCACTAAGCAAAACACTTAGCAAACACAACATTAATTATCCCCGGTCTCAGACCCAAGACCTCACACACCTTCGAAGATGGTGAGAGCTAGCAAGGTATGAGAGTAGATTGAGAGGAAGAAGGAGTATCTTACGAGAAAGATGAACATCTCCTCACATAATCACTCATATTAGCATAGCTTAGCTTAGTAATTATCTTGGTAGAGGAGATGAGCATGCATTGAAGCTTGGCTCTTGGTTGGATTTGCATCCACTTGCCAAGAGTGTGTTGATGTAGGCTTCTATCTCACAAGCTTGGAGTAGGTGATGAGCTCTCCATTAAAGCTTGGGAAGAGATAGTCTTCTCTTTCTTCACACATGAGATTGTGTGAGTGTGTGTGTGATAATGCCTTGCAAAAATCAGCCCCCTCTCTCTCTCTTGGGCGATCCCTCTTGCTATTTGCTCTTGCTATCTTCCCATTGTCCAGGGCTAGCCTATCACAATTAAGCAGCATAAGTGATAGCCTTATGACATGTGTCCCCCTTTCCCCTTTTGTGATAGCTTTAGGTAATTTAATAATTAAACTAAACTCTCATTGGACCCCTTTGACTCGTGGCCAATAGGAATCAGGCAAGCCATTGGGCTGCTGAATGCTCATTGGACCCCTTGGGAGACTGTCCAATAGTCATCTAGGAGACTTAATTCTCATTGGTTCTTTTATTAAGTGTTTTTAAATTAATTAAACTAGATTTACTCTAGCCTAATTCTCATTGGTCCACCTCTAAGGCCATCCAATAGGAATTGGGTACACCTTGTGGGCATCTGGCCTAGGGAGCTGACATGTGTCCCTCATTCCCTTTGTGTAAAGGGAGCTTGTGTATGTGTGTGTGTGGATTTCTCTCTCATCCCCTACATGCTAGGCTCACCCCCTCCTATGTAGGGATGTACAAAGACTTTTTTGGTCACACACAAAGCATCCAATTCCCCTAGGGTTTACCTTTGGACATAACCTTTGAATTTTGGAAGTCTTAATGGGCTGAACCTTAGGGTATTTTTAGCCCATTGTTGCACTTGGCTCTTTTGGAGATGCCCCCCCCCCTTTGGATCCCTATTCTCCCTCCTTAGGATCCCTACTGTGGCCGGTCTGCTAGCTTAACCAATATTCTAGATTTTTCTCCCTGGCACTTCCCCATATTAAATGATCAGTTTAACATGAGAAAATCATTTAGTAGAATTAGATATTGATTATTATGAAACTTCCAATTACAGTTTCCTGTGTTTGTGTGTGTGTGTGTGTGTGTGTGTGTGTGTGTGTGAGAGAGAGAGAGAGAGAGAGAGAGAGAGAGAGAGAGAGAGAGAGAGGTAGAGAGGTTTTAATATCATAGCAGCACACTAAGAGATCTCAAATTTCTAACTTGAGAAGTATTTAATTTAAGAGATGTTTTTTAAGAGGGAGTTTTGATATTCAATCCACCACAGTCAGTCGTTATCATAATTTTCCCTTTTTATTCACTAAGAGAGATCTCAAAGATCTACTCAACAAGTCTCCACCTCCAAACTCTGTGTGCCTGTGTGTGTGTGATACAGAGAGAGAGAGAGAGAGAGAGAGAGAGAGAGAGAGAGAGAGAGAGAGAGAGAGAGAGAGAGAGAGAGAGAGAGAGAGAGAGAGAGAGAGAGGAGAGGGGGGGGGGGGGGGGGGGGGGGGGGGGGGGGGGAGAAGAAGAAGAGAATTTTTATTGATGAGAATAGATATGAAAGATCTACGTGACAAATCTTGATCTCAAGAACTAATGTATGTGTGTGTGTAATGGAAAAGGCCTCTGAACTTTGAGAATAACGGAATTAAGAGAATTAGATTGAGCATTTTTCTGAGATTACTTTGATAACATAGACGGTGAAATTAACTGATGGTAGCAACATAAACACAGTACTTTATTAACTTGGCATGAACAATACTTTTGCAAGAGAGAGTATTAGAGAACATGACAAAAGTTGAGGATCGGATTTTCTTGGAGCCGGTTCCCCCTCCAAAAGGCGTTTGTATTATGGATTCTCCCATCAAGAGAGACTTGATACAATACAATCTTTGTGTTTCTTGTGACCTAGGTTATGCAATGAAGATGGAACTATTCATGCATCACAAGCATAATATAAAATTTCAGAAAGCATTAACTATCCCAAGGCCTCAAACACCTTCGAAGGGGGAGAGAGATAGCAGGAAATGAGGGTAGGGAAGATGAAGAAGAATCATTCATAGGAGAAATAAATAGTTCCTCACTTATCATCACCCTTTTTGCTTAGCATAGCATAATAGCGTAGCAATGAAAATGAAGAAGGTGGCAAGATTAATCATTGAAGCATGGATCTTAGTTGGATTTGCATTCCATAGCCAAGAGTGTTGGTGTAGGCTCTCCACTTCTCAACAAGCTTGGAGAAGGAGATGGAGCTCTTGCACTTTGCACTCCACACAATGAGAGAATGTGTGTGTGTGTGTGTGGGGGGGGGGGGGGGGGGGAAGGAGCATACCCCCCCCCTCTCTCTCTCTCTCTCTCTCTCTCTCTCTCTCTCTCTCTCTCTCTCTCTCTCTCTCTCTCTCTCTCTCTCTCTCGTATTATTTGATTATATCATTTGGACATGTGTCCTCTTTTTCCTCTTTAAGAGAAAGAACTTAATTATTTATTTTTATGCATCTAAATTCTCATTGGACTCCTTTAAAGCCTATCCAATAGGATTCAAGCACATCATGAGGGCCACATGTGGAGGATTTTGACATGTGTATTTTATGCTTCTTAAGTCATTTGATTTGAATTGAGCACTTCAAGCACTTAGTCAATCAAGCATGGAAACCGTTTATGCCTCTTGAGAGTTTATCTTTGAATTGAACACTACAAGAATTTTAGTCATTTAAGAATTAAAAATCACCTCAAGATTTGGCAAGGTTCCCACAAACACTTTAAGCACTTTAGTTAGCAAGGTGACAAGCACCTCATGCTTGGGTAGGGTTCCCACCTCAAGGTCAGCCTTAGCTTGCTTAAGGTCAAAGGATTTTTTAACACTAACTTTTGAAGTTCTTTAATGAAGCTAACCCTAAGGTCTTTAAGCTCCATTAGGTAGAGTTCCTCTTTAACATACCATCTCTCATTTGGACCCCTTTAACCTTGGTCCCGTGTTGAGACAGATCCATAAACACATGTCTATATTCTAACCCGTGTTCCCAATTTTTCTCCCGCATTAAATGATCATTTTAATAGAATAAAATCATTTGGATTGGTTAGATGTTAGATTTTATGACATTACCTCTCTCTTGAAATCATAGTCGTCCTCAACTATGATGTAGAAGAGATAAAGTCTTAGTCATTAGTCTACATTTCTTAGCGGGTAGAGGATCCCTTTTCACCCTGGACCATCATTCTAGTATGGATGAGTAGTCTATTTGGTGCTTGGGAGATGTGGCTGTCGCAAGCATGTATGCTCTTTAGTCCATATCATACTCCCAAAGTAGAGTGACAAATTCTACTTGGTGTTTGAGTGATGTCGTCATCACAAACATGATTCTAAGCATGCATACTATTTAAACTTGTGTAAAAAAGAGGATTAGTCTCAGAAGACAAAAACATTGTTTATTTAGAAAGCATTTACATTTGCTTACTCTAGTGCCACATTTTAAGCATTGACAAGGTTCATATCCGCTAGTTTAATGATTATTGAGTGGTCCATTGAAAGGGTTTTTAGGGTATCGTTGACAAATTTAGGGAATTTGGAGCGGAAGCTATTGTAGTATGAAGGTGTATATTTGACATTGAGGAGGTTTAGAGAGGTGATACTTTCAAGTGTAGGGTCTAAGGTGGGAGGTATCCAAGAGGGGTTTGGGGTTTTGAAAGAGGAGTGAGTGTTAGATGTAGAATCTTGAAAGAACAATTGAGTTGTAAACCTCTAGTTAAGGAGTCACATTTTTTGATGATGAATTTGGGAGTGGGGTTTGGGGGAGGGGGAATGTATTTAAGCACAAGATCCAAACATTTCTTTTTGTTTTGCGAGAGAGGGACGGGTGGTGAAATTGTAGACAAGATTGGTACATTGGTTATTCAAAATGGTATGAGAGGGAAGCTTACTAGAAATTAAGAGTTCATAGACATGGGGGCTTGTGAGTGGAAGCCAAAAGTTATGCCTTTTGCTTCCTCCAAAAGAGGGTGGGATAGATGGTGGATTGTAGAAGGGGGACACTTCATTGAAAGAGGGTGGGGTGGAAGGGGGAGTATAGAGAGGAGGACTCGTGCAAAGATATGGGAGGAGGGGGGGTTGCTAAAAAGCAAGTATAGCCAAGAGTTTGGACAAGTTTTCCCTAATCCCTCCTCGCTCTTTCATTTCCCAAATCCTTGCCTTTATGTTTGTGGTTGTAGTAGATGTTGTTGTTGTGGTTTTTGTCCCAATTGACATCATTAGATTGTCTTCGTTATCGTAGTCATTGTTGTTTTTGTTGCGATTGAAATTGTGATGGAGTTTGTTGTTGATGTTGCGGTGTTGGTTGGTGTCATCGTTTTTGATGTGATGATTGCAATTGTTGTGGTTGTTGTGTTGGAGAGGTTTGGTTAGCTTGTTGTAGGGAAACGGTTTTTAAGTGGAGGAAAAATGGATGTTGGGTGTGAAGAGGTTGTGAATGAAGTTGAAAAGGTATTTAGGGGCTAGAGTAGGTTTCTTAGCTGAGGAATACAAAATGGGTTTTTTGGAGGGAGGGGAATTGGGAGGGGAGAGAGGTTGTTCATGTATTTTAAAGAGGAATTTGGAAAAATTATTCACAGTTTTGTTGGGGGAAGAGAGAGGGTGTGGAGGGTGGGAGGATGCAAAGAGAGAAGCTTTAGGGGGGACAAAAGGGACCTTTGGTGGGTGGAAGGTGCTTTTGTGATTTGACGAGGTGAGGGTTGGACATGCTTGCAGTGGTGATAGGTATTTTCGGAAGAGGGAGAGTTTTTAAATGTTTTTGGACTTCTAGTTCTATGAGCTCCTTGATGATTTGTTCCTTAGGGAGGTGGTGCACTGTGTCTTTCATGGTAGAGATGTTGCACTTCCTAGTTTTTTTATCTTTCTCTTCTTTGGTAGAGGCCAAATGAGAGTTTACAATAAGGGATTGTAGTTGGGAGAGGAATAGTTGGAGCGACATGTTTTTCCATTCCTCTAAGTATAGGAGCCAATCACAAGAGGCAATAAGGGGTAAGGGAATATAAACGAGTTTGTTGACGAGGTTGGTGAGACGGATTTCTACCTTAATGTGGTTCTTATCCACTATGTTTTGGAGGTTTTGAACAAGGAGCTTTTTGGCTTGGATGAGGGATAAGGTACAATCTAATTGATATTGGATTGTAAGAGTGCTGACATTTGTGTTAAGAAGGTCTTGAGCTTGGGTTTCTTCTAGTTGTAGCTGAGGGGGTTTCATGTTAAGGCTATTTGGATTGGCATTGTTATTCTGTAGTTCCACTAGGTGTGAGGTGAAAGAAGTGGCTTTCGATAGCTTCTTGTGTAACTTGGTAAATTCGACAAGGGAGAGATGAATGATTTCTTCCAACTCCTTGGGTTTCTTAATGGCATGAGGCAAGGATTTTGGGATGAAGGGGATGTGAAGTTCTTTAGGTGATAGTGGATGGTAGAGGGGGGGTTTGAGGTATTGGTTGACGAGGGTTCAGGTTTTGATAGTGGAGAAGGAAATGTGAAGGTTGGATTGGGTATTCCTTTGAGGGTTAGAGTTTTGGGGGGAGGGCTCCATGTAGAGGTTTGGGTCTCGACAAAGGGGTGAGTTCTCCACCCTTAGTTTGACTTGGTGAGGGTTGGGGGAGAAGTCGAAGGACTCGTCAGAGAGGTGCTTGAGTTCGTCATTGATATCTTTGTAAGGGTCAAGTGTAAGGTGGTCTAGAGATAGTGCATTATCCAAGATGATCTTGATTTTGTTGGGTGGGCCAATGACCGGGGGGCCAACCACCGAGGAAAAGAAATTGTCGAGGTTGAGTGTGATATTGAGTGTGAGAGAATCCATGTATTTTTAAGGGTTTTAGGGTGTCGAGTGGTATGGCTTATGGCTTAAGGCTTATGTCAAGAGGTATGGATTATATTTAGCGATGTCATATATGTGATGCCTTGGAGAAAAGCCCAATCCGGTGTAGGTTAAGGTGACTAGAGTCATCCACGAGACAATAAGCGGGATATGGCAGGTAAGTAGGGAACTATTGATGCCAAGTGTGTAGGGGAACTTGAAAGTTTCTGTCCAAAAATTTCTCAGGGTACATGGATCACGATCCATCTTCCACCACTTTTGAACTTGATCTTTGATGCACTAATAGATTATGATTTTTTTAGCCTGTTCATCAATAATTTTTTGATTTGGATCAATTTTCCTCAACCAAAACTGATTTCTACAATCTGTTGTGGCAGTTATGAGAATGTTCTATTTTTGGCTCTTTTAACCACTTTCTACAACTTTTTTGCATATGGTTCTTCTGGGAAATTAATTCCAACAGTTACCAGCTATCTACTACTCAAATCTCAGCCAAAACATTTTCAAAATTTTTTCATGAGGCCCAATCATGCTATTAACTACACTAAAAAACGTTGGAAGCACCACCACTAGTTAATCCCGTTCTCGCTTTTGTACGAAGCTCTGCCCACTCAGCACTTGCATTTGATTTCTCCCTGTAGACTTAACTCCACCATAGACTTCTCCCCACCTTCTAACCTTACCTTGAAACTTTTCGTAACCCTGTCTTTTCATTCCCACCTCAAAACTTCTCGTAACCCCTTATTTTTCTGTCTTCTTATTGCCACCTTAGAAAGATCTTCTCATTGAGCTCTTCTCAGCAACTTACCCCGCATAAGCCACACAGTCTCATCTCTCTACAACGCACCCTTACACTCACCACTCCTTAGCGCTACACCACGACCCCTTAGCTAGCTTCCGTGCGACCCTCGCGTAGAGAGCCCACCACTCGGGCTACACCTGTATGCTCAGCCTTGACCACCTGGCTTCAACATTGGCTGCAACAAGAACGATTGAATCAACAATGCTCATCCCTGTCCACCCTTCTTCAAGAATAGCTTCAACAACGACCAACTTAGCAATATCAACACTAAAGACTACGGAGCTACAATGATAGTCTGCTGAGCTTGCTCCACCCGTGTTAGACACTGCCCGGTTCAAGCAATAGCAATAACAATAGCCGCCCCTCTACATCATACTCTTCGGCTACAACGACACTAATGCACTACTTCTACAACAATCCAAAGATCTATTGAGAGCCACTAAGAAACCCGTAGGCATGCTATGCAAAGGTCTACAACCCGCCGATAAGCAATAACCTGACAGTCTATGCAGCTTACACTTCCACATCTACTTGAACAACCCCTAGGTCTGCAACCCGTTTGTCATGCTATGACATGTACATAATGGGAGCAAATGGTACAAGATCTATCTTTCAACTTTTTACATACATACCTATATTTTCTATAATGTACATATGCATATCTAAGTATAATAATAAGCTTTCTATCTCATCTCTTCACTTCTCTCATATTTACATTCTACACATACTAGAGTTATCCTAGATGAATAATCTACATGATGTGAATTTCTATCGCTTTCACTCTGTGTGATCTGTTGCAATTAACGTATGGATTAGTTCATAAAATACACTTTCAGCAACTTATAGTGTTTCTGTTTGACCTAGGAAGGCTCAATGAAATACTTCTTTCACCGAATCCCATCATACTATCTCTTACAGACTATAAGTTTTCTTTTGACGTAAGTTAGTTATCTTGCTATGAACCAAGAGGATTTGTACACACAATTAATCCCAATCATTAGACGAAACATATATGTAATGGTAAGCACAAAACTACTATCCCAAAGAACAACTCGTAGCTTGAACACGATTATCTCATCTATTAACCCTTTCATATTACCCATGATTAGCAAAGATTGAACACGATTATCTCATCTATTAACCCTTTCATATTACCCATGATACGATACGGCCATACCCTTGATGTTTCATCTTTGTGTTGTTTAGATATTCTCTTTTGTGTTCTCTTTTTGTGTGTGTGGATGCAAGAGAGAAAGAGTGGGGCTTCTTTGGTTTCTCTTCCTTCCAAACCCTAGACTTCATGGCATCTATGGTATAACTCCTTCATATATTTTTTGGAGTTCTCTCACACAACTCACTAGGACAGAAAAAGCCACACTAGATGTAGAGAAGATAGATCTTTTCTTACAAGTTGTAGGTAAAGAGTTTCAAGAAAATTTGGATCTTCTTCTTGAAGATAAAGATGCTGAGCAAGGATTGAAGACCAACTGGAATGAGGTAGAAGGTGTTGTCCCACTGCTTTCCAAACAAAAAAGAAGAAGGGACAAGATGGTAATAAGCACAACAAGTCCTTCCGCCTCAACATCTGACAAAATGGTAAAGCCTACTTTTATAGCTCCTAAGTTTGATGAGTCTATGCTAGATGAGCTTGTGAAGGGAATGCGTGAGTTGAAGGTGAATCTTGCAAAGCTTGAAGAAAAAGGCCAACCATTAGGGCCACTTCCTAGGCAAATACAGTTCAGCCCAAAGAAGGTTTTGTTAATAGATTTATTTGGTGTGATAGTACAGACCATGTTAGAAGGGATTGTGATAGTTTCACTGATGCTTTGATAAAAGATGTTGTCTTTTTTGAGGATGGTAAAATCCACTTAAGAGAGGTAGGTCTACCCTTGAGAACTAACTTTGAAAAGGGAGGAATGCAAACCTTAGTTGAAGATATGCCAACTAACCATGCCACCTCTTCAGTTGAGGTAGCTACTTATGGAGTAAAAATTGAGCATCTTAGTGATGAAGAGGTGTGTGATTATCATGGTCAACTTTGGCCAAATTTCATGCAATTAGCTAAAAAGGGAAAGCTTACAAAAGAGATTCTACATGAAGCAGGTGATTGCATACGTCTAGAAACAGGATGGAATGATATAGTGGACTCATTGTCTGTTCATGCCTACATTACAAAATGCCAGCAAAATGAGGCTATTGTAGAAGAGAAGCACAGGCGTGAGAATGCTAATGAAGGACCATCAAAAAGTGCTTCTAGAAGTGGGGGAAGAATTGACTCAATGTCTTCCCAAACACCCCCGACACAACGAGCATCTCCACCTGAAGTACTCATGGAGGAGTCTACAACAAGAAAGAAGAAAGAGCCATCAAAAGTTAAGATAAAAGGCCAAGATTATAAACTACAATCTGATATTGAGGCTGCTACAGATTTAAATGAAGTCTTGGAGCATAGGATTTTGAATAGAAAAATTGATTTTACTCTCGGAGAAGTCCTTAGCATTGCAAAGCATGAATTCCATGAGGAGATCATTGACATCACTAAGAGAAAGAGGCAACCTCTTGCTAAGGTTTCTCGTCCACAGGTTGAAGGAGACACCTTGAAGACACAAGGGATGTAGTTGTAAAATAAGAAGGATGATGGAGGTGTGGTAGGATGCTACCAATCTAGTGGGAAAGTGAAGCAAGTGCATTTCTCAAATGATGAAAAAGAAGTTGAAGCTATTCCTAGGAGCTACTATTCACGAAGTCACTGGGCAAGCGCTACTACAGAAACTTTGGTCAAGCTAGGTGACCTTGAAGAGCCATTTGTTGCCTTGATTGACCATGGTTTAGAAATAAACATAATGTCAAAGAGTCTCTACAACAAGTGCAAATGGCCGATGTACACATATCATGGTTGGATGGTGAAAGTAGCAAACATCTCATTCGGTGAATTGTATGCAGCATGCCGAGGTGTGAAGGTAACAATAGGTGATGTAAAAATTGATCAAAACTTCTTTGTACAGGATACATATTCAAATCATCTTATCCAAAGCATGTTATTAATGTTCTATCCAATTTCTCACAGTTTTTGTAAACCATGAAATAAATCATGACAACCTCTGAGAAAATCCTCTACCAAAGCTGAGCAAAGCATTTCATGACCATGGGGAAATGATGGGTTTTGGCCAAGTACCATTGTAAAGCAAGATTGTAGTGGTACAAAAAGAAAAAGCGTCTCGCTTGATCCAAAAATAGGTGAAACTTTCTCAACCGGCTCCTTGGTAACAAGGAATGGATCAGTATGTTTTACAAAACTTGAAGATTTGAGGAGATGTGAGAGGCAGTATGTACATAATGTATAAATAGGCCTGAAAGCGAGTGGGTTGCTACAGCCTACTGAAAATGTTTTGGGTTTGTGTGAACAAGTTTCTTTTGTAGATACTATGGGTGAGCTTGATGCTATAATGGGGTCTAGTTTGCATCTTGAAAATGAATTTGTGGAAGTATGCTCTATGGAAATGTATCAAGTAATAGAATCCTTCAAAGAAAACCAAACACTTGGCCCAGAAGTCCATGTAGAAACTAAATACAAGAGTGTAGCAAAGAAGGTGAAGCTAGTAGCTTCACCCTTACCACCCAACAACATGGAAAAGATTGAGCAGGCTTCTTTGCAACAAGTTTGAGGAATCCTTAAAAGATTGGGCATACCTTCACAAAGGAGACTCCAAGAGTTGCAGATTGGTTGCGATGAGTTTCTAACATAGGAGAAGACAAAGTGCTTCAAGAAATTCTTTCAAAGCATGGTAAGGCTTTTCCATTTGAGCCACATGAGATAGGATGTGTTGATCCTTCTTGTAACTACTATGGTAATTTTCACAATACCTCATGTGCCTTGGAATTTGCGGTCTATTCCAATTCCAAAGGCTCATTTGCCAAAATTAGTTGAGCTACTGAATGAAAAAATCAAAATGGGGATTTCGGAGCCTTCTTGTGTTCCATATTCAAATAGGTGGTTCACAATTCCAAAGAAGAATGGTGCTCTACGCTTCATCCAAGATATGAAACCAGTGAAGAAGGTGACAATTAGAAATGTAGGTACAGGACCGATTGTGGATGAGTTTGCAGAGGTGTTTGTAGAGAAGGCAATCTACTCGATGGGAGACCTCTACTCAGGGTATGATCAATTTCAGCTTGCAATTGAAAGCAGAGACTTGACAACCATGAGGACACCTTTGGGTTTGGTAAGGATGTGTACCTTGCCACAAGGAGCAACCAACTCGGTTGCACATATGATGAATGGGATGAATAAGGTCTTACGTGACTTTATTCCTCAAATAACAATGCCTTTCATTGATGATTTTCCTATCAAAGGATGTGAAGAAAGTGACAAAGATGAAGCTTTGGATCTCAAGGGATGTCGTAGGTTTGTGGTAAATCACATAAATGATTGTTATAAAATTCTATCTAGGTTGGAGGAAGTGAATCTTACTTTTTCAAGGAAAACGTTTATGTTTGGTGTCAATGAAGTACTCATTGTGGGGCACATGTGCGGTCCATATGGTAGGAAACCTTGTCCAATGAAGGAAGATGCCATCCAAAGAATGAAAGAACATGCACTAGCATCACTGAGGTTAGAAGGTTTCTGGGAGCATGTGTCTTTTATGTTATTTGGGTTCCACATTATGCACATGTACCTGAACCTCTTTATCAATTTCTTAGAAAGAATCAGAAGTTTAAATGGACAGAAGCACATGTAAAAGCCATGAAAAAACTAAAGGAGTTGCTCCATTTAGCACCAACTTTGAGAAAGGTAGACTATGAGTGTCAAAGGCCAGTAATTGTGACAGTAGACACAAGTCCTACAGGAATTGGATGGGAAATAGGGCCAGATGACGAAGAAGGACACAGGTATGTGGTGAGATTTAGGGCAAAGGTACTAAGTGCTTTCCAAAGAAACTATCCACAGATAAGGAGGGAGTTATGGGTTATGGTTACAGTCTTGAAAAATGGGAAATAATATCTAATTGGTGCATGTGTGGTTGTAGAAACAAATTTTCTACCACTTCTTGGGATGATTACAAGCTGCTCAACGCCACACATTGCTATGTTGTGTTGGATTTCCTACATTAAGTCCTTAAATCCAAAGTTTAAGCACATTGTAGGTAAAGACAATATAGTGGCAGATATGCTATCAAGGGCAATGTATGAAGATGAGTCATAGATAAATAATGAGGGAGATGATGGAGGCACAAAGTTCTATTCTATCTCTCATGTCAAAGGTAGCAATGTCTGCATGACTAATCCACTTGAATTGTTCTTGAAAGAGCTTTATGAAGGTGATTGGCTTCTTATTGGAAGCTACTTGAGTACTCTAACAAAACAGGATGATTGGTCTGAAAACGCATTTAGGAGGATATACAGGAAAGAATATGGGTACTTTTTGAGGGATGGTTACTTGTGAAAGCATCCTAAACAAAAGGGTGCTACACCACAATCGGTTTTATGTAAACAAGAGACTCAAGTAAAGCTTATGCAAGAGTTTCATGAGAGTCTATGGGCTGGACATAGGGGTGTGTGCGCAACCTTCTCCAAATTGAAAGAAAAATACTAGTGGAAGGGTATGTATAAAGATGTATCTCAATTTGTAGAGTCGTGTGTAGCTTGTCAAATGTATTCAAATGTTCCACATCGTGATGGATTGCACCCTACATATCCACTAGACATGCACTATAAATGGGTTGTGGATCTAGTTGCAATTCCTTTAAGACTTTGGTAGATGAGATTATGCTTAGTTCTTCCACAAGAGGACCTAACTAACCAGGTTGAAGGGCCAACATTGAGAGCTAAAACCACAGAAGCTGTATGCAATTTCGTTCTTGATGAGGTGATTTGCTGTTATGGTTGTGTGGGAAAAATCACTGTAGACAGAGGTGAACTAGATGTTGAGGAAGTAAGGGAGTTCTTTTCCAAACTAGGAATCAAGCTTTTTCTTACTACATCTTACAACCTTGAAGTTAATGGAAAGAGTGAAAGAGGACATCCCCCTATCATCAAAGCTTTGGCCAAGGCTTGCGAAGGAAGAGTTGGTGAGTGGCCAAAAGTGTTGCCTTATGCTTTATGGCCTGATCGTACAACACATAGCTCAGTAACTGGTTATATGTCTGCGGAGTTTATGTATGGTCAAAAACCCTTAATGCTAGTTGAAGATACAATTCCCACATGGGATGTACTACCTTGGAGAGAGGGGCTTAGCAGGGACGAGCTCCTGGCATTGGGCATAAGGCCACTAGAGAGAAGACCTGAAGACATTGAGGCTGCAAAAGAACGACTCAAAAATGCAAGGTTGAAAAACAAGGACTAATTTGATAAGCCACATCGGCTAAGGAGTAAAGCAATTGATAAAGGTGACTGGGTTTTAGTGTATGATAGTAGTCTTGATAACCAGCACACAGTCATGCGTAAGTTTTCAAAAATATGGTTTGGACCGTATGTTGTAAAGCATGTGCATGAAAATGCTACTTAGAGCTTGTCTGAACTAGATGGTACAAAAGTAAAGATTCCCATTGCAAGAAAAAGGATCAAAATGTTTAAAAGAAGAGGAGACAATGATCCAGAAGATGTTTACGAGGAGGAAGAGCAAAACACATGTGAAGATCAAAGTGAAGATAAAGCTTTGGAATCATCCAGTGAAGAAGAAAGCAAGGAAGATGTACAAGACAACTGATCTTACAAAGAGAAAGTGTGGCACATACCGGAGGATGTGCAGGTTTAGAGGGGGTGGATGTCTTGCTGTGAAATGTATATAATGGGAACAAATGCTACAAGATCTATCTTGCAACTTTTTAGATACATAAGTATATTTTGTATAATGTACATATGCATATCTAAGTATAATAATAATCTTTCTATCTCATTATATTATTTATCTCAAGGATAAAATATTCTTACTTTACTGTCAGAAAATACTATGGAAAAAGCGTCAATAGTTTCGCCTCTTTAACCTGGGAAAAAATGCACTGGTTCTTTGTTTCTACTATCTCATTATCATCACACCCTAGCTAGATCCTATATCTAGGGTAACTTGCAGTATATATATATTCTATGTATTTTTCATATATTTCTTTTTAATAGCTACTAGGAAGGAATCATATCCTAGTGGGACACTAGGTGGCATGATTGTCAAAGATACACCTATTTTAATGCATTATTGCAAGGATGATTACAAACCTTTGTCAAAGAGCAATTTCATGCTTTTGTATTGCATGAGGTGTCCTTTGGAATCAAATGAAATTCTAGGCTAAGGGGACCACATGAAGACTTTTACTGCCAGAAATGGATCCTATTTTGATGATTTTTTAACACAAGATTCTAATCCAAATTTGAAAACGTATATAAAATGGAGATCATAGCTAATGAGCTGAATTTTCTACCCCTAATTTTACTTTTTTATTTGGAGCCAAGTTTGAGAAGATATGATTGAAAGACTAGACCCTAGTCTGCCCAGATCACAAAGGGACAGCTCATTTCAAACTTTGCCAGTTCCTGTTCACACTGGCTCTTCCCTCCCTTGTGCAGACCTTGAAGGTTCCATTCACCTATAAAAGGGGACCTCTTCTTCCTTGAAAAAAACTCCATGAGAGGAATTCATGAGATGATCCATGAGTGAGTGAGAGGATTGTTGCCTTATTATACTTAACCATTAATATAAGCCTAAGCCTACACTTGCTCCTAGAGGAAAACTAGCCATTCTTGTAAGCTATACTTGGAAGATCAACTCTAATCAAAGAAATTCTTGGTCTTGGTGCATCAATCAAAACTAAAGTCTTTCCTTTTCTTCTCTCTTCATCATAATGGTGAACAACTCCCGAAGAGTTCGTCAAGTAAAGTGTGTTTTACTTTGATATTTTGTTGGTTTCTTATTTCTTTTCCATCCCTAATCCAACATATATCTTTAATTTCATCTCTCTCCCTAACCAAATCTATATCTCTCACTCTTAGAAAGTCATTCTCCCTTTAAAATTCCAGGTTCTCCTTGCTTCAGCTACATCTCTCCCCGCAGTATCCTTATTGCCTATGGGCAAGAATAGGGATTGCGAGGGAAACTTCTCTTCTTATCACTTCTTCCATATCTATATTTTACATATACTAGAGTTATCCTAGATGAATAATCCACATGATGTGAATTTCTATTGCTTTCACTTTGTGCTATCTATTGCAATTAATGTATGGATTAGTTGTAAAATACACTTTCAACAACGTATAGTGTTTCTCTTTGGCCCAGAAAGGCTTAATGAAATATTTCTTTCATCAGATCTCATCATACTACCTCTTATATACTATAAATTTCCTTTTGACGTAACTGTAGTTATCTTGCTAGGAAACAAGAGGATCTGTACACACAATTAATCCCAATCATTAGACAAAACACATATATAATGTAAGCACAAAATTACAATTCCAAAGAAAGTGAAAAGATGAATCTTTGGATCTCAGAGGATGTCGCAGGTTTGTGGTAAATCACATAAGTGATTGTGATAAAATTTTATCTAGGCTGGAGGAAGTGAATCTTACATTTTCAGGGAAAAATTCTATGTTTGGTTTCAATGAAGTGCTCATTGTGGGGCCCATGTGCGGGCCATATGGTAGGAAACCTTGTCCAACAAAGGTAGATGCCATCCAAAGAATGAAAGAAACAAGCACTAGCATCACTGAGGTCATAAGGTTTTTGGGAGCATGTGTCTTTTATGTTATTTGGATTCCACACTATGCACATATAGCTGATCCTCTCTATCAACTTCTTAGAAAGAATCAAAAGTTTAAATGGACAGAAGCACATGTAAAAGCCATGAGAAAGCTAAAGGTTTTGTTTCAGTCATCACTTGAGCTTGTATCTTCTTCAACTTGGCTTGTGCCTTGGTTGCCTTTTTGTTATGTATGGTAGGTAGTTCCTCTTGTCTTAAAGGATCATAATATCTTTTAAATTTACTCCCATTGAGGAATCGAATGGTTTCAACTCCATCAAGAGTTTCCACACGAATGGTACCTTGTAGGGTGATTTTGCATACTCTATATGGTCCTTTTCCCGCATATTTCAACTTTTCTTCTCGTTACGCACTCCATACATAAGGAATTTATCACCAACATTGACATATTTGTTCTTTAGATAACGGTCAAACCATTTCTTCCTCCTAGCTTTCTCCACAGGTGCATTTTGCACAGCCAATTATCTTTCTTCATCTAACCTCTCAAGGATATATAAACAATCAACTAAATGTTTATCATCCCAACCTTCTTGTGAAGCTACACGTAGACTAGGAATTACAAACTCCCATGACATAACTGCTTCTTGGCCATATACCATTTTGAATGGTGTACAATTAATAGCCACTTTGTAAGAAGTACAATAAGCACATAGAGCTAAAGTCAGCTTCAAATCCCAATCTGTGCAATGAGCTTCCATTGTTTTGGTCAAGATAGAAATTAAGGTCTTGTTAGTGCTCTCAACTTGGCCATTTGCTTGTGGGTAATAAGGTGTGGACTTATGGTGAGTTTTCATGAAGTTGGTAGTGAGTTTATTTATCGCTCCATTTATAAAATGAGTACCATTGTCACTCACAATCTCAAAGGGACAACCAAATCGTGTAATAATGTTCTCAAGGAGAAACTTGGTAGTTGACCTTGCATCAGCCTTGCATGTCGCCCTGGCTTCCACCCACTTTGTCACATAGTCAGTGAAAACAATAATAAATCGAGATTGAGTATTACGAGCTACCGAACTAATTGGGCCTACAAAGTCTAAACCCCATTTTTTAAATGGTTGAATCACTTTAATAGGATGTAAGGGCATCCTATCCTTCTGTTGTGTGATCTTGTAATGTTGGCATTCATCACACCCTTTGGCAAAAAGTGATACATCTTTGAATAAGGTAGGCCACCAATAGCCTGATTGCAACACCTTCCTAGCAGTTAGTTCCCCTGAAAAATGTCCTCCGGCTATACCTAGGTGAGACTCTTGCAGTATGTACAAATACTCACCCTCACAGGCACAACGTCAAAGAATATCGTCATTCCCTAGCTTGTAGAGAGTTCCTGCAATTAGAGAATAAGGTTCACATTCTTTTAACAGTTTTTGAGCTATATCTTTATGAAACTTTTTGGGTGGAAAACCATTAACTAAAAAGTCCACAATCTTCTCACTCCATTCAGGCATGGTCTCAACTAGGAACAAGGGCAATTTATCATCAATTCCAATAGGGGCTTCACCATTGGGTATGCAAGACAAATGATCCGCCATGACATGTCTTTTATCGGGTCTCACCACAACAATAAAATCAAACTCAAGAAGAGTTAACAACCATCATGTAATTATTCCCATGTAACAAGGTTTATTTACTAGATACAACAATGCTTGATGATCAACATATAAAACAAACTTGTTGGCAAGAAGGTAGTAGTGAAATTTCTTCACTGCGTAAATCATAGCTAAACCTTCCCGTTCGGTAGTGGTGTAGCTCCTCTCAACATCATTTAATTGACGACTTGCAACGCTAATGGGGTATTCTAATTTGTGTTCTCCTCGTTGAGCTAGAACATACCAAATAGCAATGTTTGATGCATCAATATGCACATGAAAAATTATATTCCAATCAAGCACTCATAGAATAGGAGCACTTGCCAAAGTCTTTTTTTAATGACTCATAAGCATGGTCACACTCCGTGGTCTAGTGGAACTCAATAAGAAGATTGTACAAAGGACGAGCTATCTCGGCAAAGTTTAAAATAAACCGTCGGTAATAACCAACATGGCGCGTGAACCGTTGAACTCCTTTATAGTTTGTAGGTGGTGGCATTTCAGCAATGGCTTTAATTTTTCTCTCATCTATGGAAATCCTATTTTTGGGCATTATATGCCCTAAAATGACTCTGACTCCATGTTTAACCCAAAATTGGTATTTGAAAGGGTTTAAGGAGATGCGATACAATCTACATTTTTGGAACACTTTTTGTAAGCATGTTAGATGTTCTTTCCAAGAAGAATAAACACAAAGATCATCTAAGAAAGCTTCACAAAACTCCCTCAAATATTCTCTAAAAGCAGTATTTATTAATCGTTGAAAGGTGGCAAGGGCATTGCTTAAGCCAAAAGCCATAACACGAAATACGAACACTCCAAATTCGGTTATAAAAGTCGTTTTAGCTTGGTCCTCTAGCGCAATGGTGATTTTAAGGAGATGCGATACAATCTACATTTCTGGAACACTTTTTGTAAGCATGTTAGATGTTCTTTCGAAGAAGAATAAACACAAAGATCATCTAATAAAGCTTCACAAAACTCCCTCAAATATTCTCTAAAAGCAGTGTTTATTAATCGTTGAAAGGTGGCAGGGGCATTGCTTAAGCCAAAAGCCATAACACGAAATGCGAACACTCCAAATTCAGTTATAAAAGCCCTTTTAGCTTGGTCCTCTAGCGCAATGGTGATTTGATTGTAGCTAGAGTACCTATCTAAAAAGCTATAAGCTTCCTTTCCTGTAACTCTTTCAAACACATATTCTGAATATGGCAAGGGGTAATGGTCCCTCCTAGTGGCGACATTGACCTTTTTGAGATCCACGCACACTCTAAGTTTCCCCTTCTTCTTTGGCACAATAACTATTGAAGACACCCATTCTGAGTGCTCAATAGGGTATATGAATCCGCATTTCACAAGCTTTTCAATCTCTTCTTGAATCCTTGATGGTGGCGTTGGGGTTAGCACTATGAATTTGTGTGGTTGTTGTTGCATAGGGAACACTATGTCGGTAAGGTGGATTTGCCTAAGTGATGGCTCTAGATCCCTTTGGGTCTCTTCTACCAAACCCATTTATTACTTGACTCACTCGATCTCCTCTGTAGGGCCTGGGTAAGTTCCTATCTTCTTTTGTGGTCCTGGCCATTGTGGCTCATGACAATTTTATTGTTTGTTTCTTTTCTAATGGTCATTTTAGTCTCCTTAGATTCACCTGAATCAAAATCCTCTTCAACGTCGTTCATATATACAGGGTCTTCACTAGTCCTTATGTTGGTCTTTGAACCGGGGTCTGAATTCACTGCTTTTTACGATCTCTTTCTTCGTGTTTTCTTCTTTTTTTGATATTGGGAAATTGATGCCGTTTCTCTTTCTTCAAGAATATATTTTGTTTTTGGAGCATCAATCATGTGAGAAACATGTATTGGTACCACAGGCGTACTTTGTGTTGGCTCCTCCGTGACCTCAATTAAATTCAATGGCGTTATCTTTGGTGCATTTGGATTATTAGGACATAGGGAAATCAAATAATCTATGCCACATTGATTACACATGAGTATCGGCATTGTAGACGTGCTCACTTGTTTGGTTTGCATTAATGTGGCATTCTTTTGTAGTCTAATGGGACATTTGGCTATACGATGTGGACCTCCACACTCATAGCATTGAAGAGGTGGACTCTTGGTAGTGTGATTGATATTTCAGCCTCTTGTAGCAAGAGCAACTACTTGATAGACATGTTTGACTTGTCGCCAATAGTCCTCCATATAATATTGTAGACTCTCTTCAAGTGCATCAATCCCATAGGCAATATTAGGGTCTATTTCCTCCTCATAGCCTTCCAAACCAACAATAGATGGATCACAACCCACTTATTCACATAAGTGATTCTCGGATGTGGTGGTTGCGGTCCTAGCACTAGAGGTGGTAACGGTGTTGTTTTGGGCCCTAGGGACCATGTGTTGTGACGTTTGTTCAAGTGGTGGGGCCAATATTAATGCAAGCACTTGAGGTGTGTTTGTCCATGCTAAGGTTGATCTTCTGGTCATTGCGAGTTTAAATACTATGAAATCCTTAGCTTGATGACCATACCTCCCACAGGCATTGCAATTCCCATTAAATTTTACTCTAAATGTGGGGCATTCATTGGTACTATGCGGACCATAGCATACTGAGCACCATTGTTGCTCCCTTCTTGGATACATATGATTGTTATGTGGCACGCAATTGTCTCTAAGACTCTCTTGAATGGCCTTGGTGAGATCTACTAACAATAGGCTTTATGTCATTGGTTGATGCCCCGATGCTTGTAGCTAGTAGATTTAGACTCAACAGACACTCTTTCTCCTTGAATCATTAAGTTATTCTCCAATTGGATTGCATTGGTGGTGACTGCTTCCCAAGTGGTGATACCTCTAATGACCACGCAATTGTATATATCCTCATGTCGTAATCCTCTAATGAATCTATCAAGCAATTGATTATTATTGAAGCGCTCATTTGGGTTACACAAGAGTTCGAATGCTTCAAGCGGCTAATAAAGTCTCTCACAGACTCTCCTTCCTCTCGTTGGGATTTCTAGAGCTGAGATGCTACACCCCAAAGTACTCCCTCTCATATGTACTCTTTCAAGAATTGTCTTCTAAGAGTAGGGTAAATTGTTTTTTCTTCCACCCTTAGGGTTCTATACCAATTCCTAGCATTTTGACTTAAGGTCAGGCTTAAAGCATTACTCTAATGCAAGTCATTCTGTTCTCCTAGGAAATCGCTTATATGTTCAAACACTTTGATATTCTTCCTCACATCCCCGACTCCACTAAATTTTTGTGTGAGGCTATTTGTACTGCCTTACTTCTAGGCTCTCTACCGGGTTTTCAGCAATGGATCGACCAATAGCTTGAGCAAATGTTGCCAAGTCACCCAAGTGAGCAGGCAGTGTGGGTAAAGGTGCTCTCAGAACTACATGTGGAGTAGGTATTGGCATTGGGCTTGGCGTATACGAAGCCCTTGGGTTCCAAGTTTGGTACAATGTTGTGCCATGTGGTGGCCCAAAGATCATATGTGTGGCCCTAGACATAACAGACATCGGATGTGAGATGCTCACGCTAGCCGGTATGGTCCCATTGAAATAAGAGCCTGGATGTTGTGGTTGTGGAGCATAAGTTGTTTAAACAATGGGAGGAGTAGGAGCTACATGAGCATGAGGACCCATAGGTGCATACGATTGATACACACTTTTAGGTAGCGTTGCAAGGATTGGGATACCATGTAGTGGTGCTTTACTAACAAATGAGTCCATGGCGTGTTTTGTGTCCTACCCATCACTGGGTAGGCATAGGAGCCGTAGTGTCGTCAAGATAAAGATGAGCCAAACTTGGAAAGGTAAATCTATCACTTGTGGGATCGGATTGTACTGAGACCCCTAGGGCGAAACAACATATGGAAGATCCATCAAACTTACTGAGGGATTCTCCATTTGCGATAAGGTTGGTTGCCTAGCCTCCCGCCTAACAAAAAATTTCATGAGACCCATTGAAGGCATGTGGATCCCTTTGTTCTGCCTTTCTATCTCAATAACCCTATGGATAACATCACAAATTCTTTGTTGTTGGTCCTCTATGCTAGTAGCTCATCCTTTAGCTCGTGACCAGAGCATAGGTGCATGTGACCTCAACACTTTAGAAGTGTTGGTGAGTGCCCATGAAGGCCACTCACCTAGGTTTTTGGGCGTTTGCAACCCAAATTTAATCTCTTTTTTTTTTTTTTTAGTCCTTTTTTCTAGCCAAGCCATAGAATGTGGCATGTGATATCTCAAAACAAGCATCTTGGCTAGAGGTATGGGCCGTGCTTTACAGCCCCTGATTCGGTTACGTAAAGTCCTCGGAATCCCAAAACTAGTCTTTTCCTAGGCGGGCAGTGGCCTAGAATTAGCAAGTCCAAAGGGTGAGTGTGAAGGGGATGGTGGAGGACTTGAGGAACTTGTCCCACATGCCCTCCCTTCACTTGAGGTCCTAGTTTTTATAATAAGGTAGTGTGAGTAGTATATCATAAGATTGAGGACTGAGGCCTGGGCTCGGGCTCGGGCTAGGGGCTTGGGGGAATGATCTCGATCCCTTCCTTTTAGGACAAAGTTTTTAGTTTTTTATTTTTTAAATTCTTTTTGACCTCAATATTCCCAAGAATTTATATATATATATATATATATATAATTTTTTGTTTAATTTTTTTCAAAAAAGTTTTTTTAAAGGAATATGTGGCCACGTGGACGCCGAGCTCCTACGCGCACACAGCAGCTTCTAGGAGCTTTTTCTAACCTCCTCGTAGCTAATTAACAACTACTTAACACTAACTACCTCTGTTAACTCACTGTTTAACACAGTACATTGTACACTCACAAATAGTCAACCTTCTTACTACCTAAACTAACTAACATAGTAAAACTGCTCACTCATAGAGTACTGAATCTACTCACAGAGCACATTGCAGATTTACACCAGCTAACAAATTTATTAACACCTGCACATTACAAATCTCAACAAATCTAACAGAAAGCCTACACATTTCAACACTAACAGATTCTAACAAGCCCGATAAACCTGTGTATTACAATCACTTAGCAGATCTAAACAAACTCAGACAAAAGCATAAAAACAGATGGAAGAGAGGCTTCCAGAGGTAGCACTGAGCGCTCCTCAAGCTTAATACAAGGCTATCCCCGGAAGCGGTGCCAAAAGTGTACGCTTTGCCATACGTGTTGAAGGTTGGGAACTTGCATGTGCACTGTGTGCGAGCCTCGAAAGGCTGCAAACACACAACTAGAGAGTCCTAGCAACCTCAAAGAACAATGGTGTGTCACTCACCTCTCAATGCTTCCGTCGTGAAGGATCCTGTTGTGCGAACAAGAAGGAGTTACCACCAATGCTGCACTCTACCGCCTAGTTATCGTTGATGTCGCCACAATGCTCGATCACTCTCTCTCTCTCTCTCTCTCTCTCGCATACACACACACACATACACACATGAGCACACAAAGGAGAAGGAGAAGGAGATGGAGATAGAGCAAGAGCACTTTCTTAGCTTACACCTCAAAGAATGAGGATTTTTAGGTCAAATGGACCTTTTATAAGAGTTCAGACCCATTCACACATGTGCCCCCACAATGGCTGGTCGTTGCATAGATGTTGTAAAAATAAGATAAGTGGTGCACCTCTCATCGGTGATCACCTACACACCTACTGGACCGACAAGCATAGTCCATGACTCGAGCAATGAGTAATGTGATGCCCATCGTAGGTGATAGGGTGTCCGTGAGGGTTAATAGAGAGAGAGTTGCACACCCAACAAGAGTGGGGGAGGGGTGTGCACACACAGGGGGAGGGGGAGAGGGAGAAAGAGAGTTGCACACACATACACATAGGGGGGGGGGGGAAGAGAGAGAGAGAGAGAGAGAGGGAGAGAGAGGCAGAGGGAGAGTTGCACACATACACATACACACAGAATGGAAGGGGGAAGAGAGAGAGAGAGAGAGAGAGAGAGAGAGAGAGAGAGAGAGAGAGAGAGAGAGAAAGAGAGAGAGAGAGGGAGAGTTGCACACATACACATACACAAAGAAGGGAGGGGAGAAGAGAGAGAGAGAGAGAGAGAGAGAGAGAGAGAGAGAGAGAGAGAAAGAAAGAGAGAGAGAGGGAGAGTTGCACACATACACATACACAAAGAAGGAAGGGGAGAAGAGAGAGAGAGAGAGAGAGAGGATTTTGGGAAAACTTGTTCAAAATTTGAATTTGACATTTTAGGAGGAGAAAGAGAAAAGAAAATGATTTAGAGTGTCCAGTGTAGGAAAAGTAGCTTAAAAAGTCTTTTTTTCATATATATATATATATATATACACACACACACGCACACAAGAGGTAGCTAGTCTCTTGAAAAACCCAAGTCTAATCCATTCCTACCTATCTCAGTCTCAAATGTGTGTCTGACATCAAAAGCTACTTTCCTTATCGCAAGCTTGTTCCGATGATTTGGTAAAGCTACGAGTCTTCAAATGCAACGGAACTTTATGCCTAGCATGAGCAAAGTATCCTTAACGCTCTTGTGTACTCAAATGTCATTTTTGACACTAAAAAATAATCACGCCTAAGATAAGCAACCAATTTTAGGTCATTTGGTTTCAGACTTTGAAGCACTCTATAGATTCCTCTAAAAGTGCTCTACCTTTTTCTAAGGTCAAAAACCAGTTTTGGTGTCTGTATGGTGCATAGAGAGCAAAATCAGTTTATAGACAGCATGACTAAAATCACACTTTCATCACGAGAAACTTACGTTAAATGGAAGAGCTTTTGACTGCAAACGTGTTGGTATGCTCGGAATAGCAATGCAACACCATACGAGAGAGACACAAAGAATCAAAGAAATAGTAGACTCACATTGAGCTTTTGCAGCAAACACTTTGTAATGGAATTGTTATTTTATGATTTAATGCAGTTGACAGGTGGAAAAAACTAATTGAGCTATGGACTATGGCACAAGATATATATTTTATGTACAATCTTTATTATTCAAGTGCTCTTTATGAGCTTTGACCATTTATGACCAATCGACCAGTTTGTACTCATTTTAAGCATTCAAGAAATCTATAAGTAAATGTGTGCAAAAAGAAAATGCTCACTTTTGCACAGGGGGAGATTGCACCTAGTGTCTGCGTTGTTCTTCTATCCTCTCCTCTCTTCTCTCTCACCACGCTGGCATAGCACTCCAATCTAGGAGGTGCGCATGCACATGCTCACTCACTCTATCTCACTCTCCCTCTCTCTCTCTCTCTCTCTCTCTCTCTCTCTCTCTCTGTGTGTGTGTGTGTGTGTGTGTGTGTGTGTGTGTGTGTGTGTGTGTGTGTGTGTGTGTGTGTTGGCGTTTAGCTTGATTATGGTTCATGTGATTATCGAGGTATACAATTTTATCGATTTATGGCTCGCAATATGTTGTTTTCTCTATTTTGTAGGGATCTCCATGTTTTTGATTGTAACAGTGGTATCAAAGCGTAGGCTACGCTCCAAAGATTAAAGATAATCAACATCTAAGTACTCTGTTTTTATTTTTATTTTTCTTTTCTTCTATTTGCATATGTCTTTAATTGATTAACTTGTAAAAATTAGTGTTAATTGTACTACACAAATCATGGCTCTAGTATGATTGGATAATCCTTGAAAATTAGTGCATCTATTCTGATGGAATATTATAGGATTTAGACGTTTAAGGATATTTATGTCATAATGATGTGAGATTGCAGAGTGGCATTAGGAGATTTCGGAGGTCTTTTGGAGGGCCTTTTAGAAGAGTGAGGAAAAAGCGCTCCTCCAATGAAAGAAGAGCCTAAGTTACATAGAAAAATAGATTGATATTAAGAAAAATATAAAAAAGGTGTCTGTGGTTCTTGAAAACGGTCGCCTTTTCATTCAATGCGAATGTCTTTTTCATGAGGTAGACGATGCTCACTTAATATGGCTTTTGTCATCATTGAAATTTAAAAAAATCACAACACTGTCAATTGATGTTGAAATTTTGAAGCTTTTGACACCTCCAATGCGTTCGGACCGTCCAAAAACCCAAAAAAAATGCCTATCTACTTGCCTCAATCTGAGGGAGAAATCGCCAAAAAATCCCTAAAAAGGGGATTTTGGATCATGGCATGCGAGGGACCATCTGGAGAATTCTAGATGACCCTCTGCGTGCCGTGATCCAACTTTTTTATTTTTTTCCTCACAGCACGCGGAGGGCTATTTCGAATTTTCCAGATGCCCCCCCCCCCCGGTGTGCCGTGAGGCAAAATCTCCTTTTTAGGGGTATTTTGACAATTTCTCCCTCTCTGGGTGTCAGATTGAGACAAGTAGATAAATGTTTTTTAAGTTTTTGGTCATTTTAAACGCATTGGCGGTGTCAAAAACTTTAAATTCGAACACCAACTGATAATTTTGTGATTTTTTTAATTTCAATGATGACGAAAGCTATATTGAATGAGCGCTGTGTACTTCATAAAAACAACACATGCTTGAATGAAAAAGTGATCATTTTCAAGGATTTTTGAAAAGTTAGGTTCACTTTTGAGAGTGTCCAATCTTCCTTTTGTACATAAGCAACAAGCACAAGTATGTTTTAAGAGAATTTTCTAGAGAGAGAAATAGAATTTCTTAGAAGGCCCTCCAAACGACCTCCAAAATCTCCTAATGATTAAAACACCTAGCTAGAGATACATAATCATTAAGAAATTATGTATATACCTATAATCCTATTCTATAAACAGAGAATGCATAGGACAATAATAGAAAAAATAAGAAGAAGACTGAAGAAGCTTGAAGAAGAATGCCCGCATGATTCGATATTAAGAGAAATAAGTTTTACAGGTTGATATATATGTGTTTGTATGTGTATGTATGTATGTATAGATATATATATCAAGGCATGATTTGTAAGAAAATAGCAAGCGTAGAGATGTCTTAATGTTGTAAACGCAATGCCGAGTTACCAAAATGTCTTTTTGGTGAGTCGTTCAAAAGTGTTACCATATACATTGATAGCCGTTTTTTTGGCTCTCTGTAATTGCCATAGTGAGTTATCTCACCCTATCAAATCACTCAAACACTGTGGTTACCCTCACCCTTTCACTGTATATAGGTGCGTGTGAGTTAGGGAACTTTTCCCATATCTCCTTACTGAAATAAAAAACCCTCAATTAGCTAGTCATTGGGCTAGTTGAGCCAAAAAATATATATATATATAAAATATAAGTATATTATGGCCCATGCGTATGTAAATATTTCTTTGTATATAGGGCCTAAATAAAAGATTTTTTCATAATTATTTTGGTATTTATTTAAATATTTCTACCTAGGTGTGTGTTATTTATGCTCTGTACATTGCCTCACCATTACCACAATTTTTCTTACCATTTTTCATACTCTTTATTCCATATCGAAATATTTTCATGTAAGCTTCTCTCATATTTGGTGTAACTCCACCCCAACAAAAATCCAAAAAAAAACTAGTTTTATTTATGTGCATATTTTTTCACTATTGTGATTTTTCCCTTCCTACATCTATTTTGTTTTTTTTCTAAAAAATTAGAACACCGAAAATATTTATCTCTTTATGGTAGCCTCATAATGAGAGAGATTTCTTTTGACCCCTTTATATTTTTTCCACTTATATTATTTATATTTGACATGTACATATTTTTTAGACCCCTCAATATTTGATTTTCTTAGTTGTACTATTCACTTATATCATGATCTCAAACAATATCTTCAATTATAGACCTACCAAATAAGGTCAAGGGTAGGTGGCATGCATACATGCACTATGGAGGGCTCACTCTTGGAGGTATTCAAAAGAATCATCCAAAGAAGGACTCCACAAGGACCTTATGCAGTGGAAAAAAACGGTCGATTTTGCTGAGTTTTTAAAGTTCACTTGCTCTCTGAATTTGAAAAGGTGATACAAACAAAAGTTGTAGCTCGTGGGCTGAACTTTTGCCTCAAATTTTTTCATAATTTCTTGAGCTACGAGCTGTGAGCTATGATTTTATTAGTGGACCCCAGTTTTCCCATGCTATGCAGCCAAACTCTCTCTTCCACTTTATCATTTTCCTCTTTCACACACACTTCTCCACTCATCATCCCCACCTCTCTCACCACTCCTCTCTGCACCCTACTCACCTTCTCCTCAACCTTGAAGAATAAGAGAAACCATGGTGAACTCATACCTCCCACACACAATACCATTCCAAAATTGACCACCTAGTCTCATTTTTCCTCCTCCAAATTACCCATATCTATAAACAAAAACCACAAAATTCAGCCTCTTCTCTTAAAAGACAGCATCATGGTGGTTGATTACTCAGCTTCAATTACCTTGTCTCTCAACGGAGGTCAAGAGTGGAGAAAAAATGTACCGTCAAAGCTAGTGGACCATCAACAAGCGTCAAAATTGGCCCTACTCAAGACACTTGGAGCATCAACCTTGTAAGAAATCCACCTTTTCTTACCTCTTAAGAGTTTTTCTTCCTTATTTGTATCCTACATGGATACTCCCATTGTAAATATCCAATTCCATTTGTAAATTAATACTAACTCTACTAACACTAACCCACTATGAAAAGTCCTATCACCTCCATTTCTCTCCTCTCTCTTTTCCCACCAACTTCTTGATAATTCCAAGCAAAAGAAATTAGATAAATTGCTGAAAATCTAACCCAACCATGGTTAGAGGAGTAACCCTAGCCTTCAAAATGGCTATAAAAGGAGGGTGTAGCTAGCACAAAAATGGGGGAGAAGAAAGAGCACTATGCTATAGCTTGAGAAGCCAAGCTCAACCTCTTGAGAAGGAGCTCTTGAGTGGAATCTCATTGGCATTAGGCATATGTATGTGTTGTATTAGGGGTGATTAGCAAGTGAACTCTATGCCATTGTAAGAGAGAGGGATCATTAAATTAAGGGTAGAAAATCTATCATGTCTCCTACTAGTGTAAGCCCAACATTTGCTGAATCAAGGAGGGTGAATTTGGACTAAGCATGGATACCTTGTCTCCCTTTCAACGTGAAGTCATGGACAATAATGATGTGTAAGTGTTTTGGTGTTTTATTTAAGTTCTTGATAGCTTGTCTCCGGGTATTGTTATCAATTTAGCCATAAATCCCACATGCTGTAAGAGGGCGACAGGGTGGAGAGGACTCCCCTGGCCTTAAGACAGTGATTGGGGTGGTTTTTTTCTTGTGATGTGTTGTGGTGTAATGTACTCAGGCTATGTTGAACAAATACTAATCTCACTTTGATTGGTCATGATAGATTTGTAAGAAGGCATTAGTGCAACAAGCACCCCCTTCCCCCTTCTCTCTCTTTCTTACATATATATATTTATGTTTGCTTGATCATTAACGATACACTTCAAAGCAGCCCGAGCACCATCTCTCTCTCTCTCTCTCTCTCTCTCTCTCTCTCTCTCTCTCTCTCTCTCTCTCTCTCTCTCGTGTTTTAGTGTGTGAGAGTGTTCCATTGGTGTTAGGGTTAGTGTAAATTCCTTGCTTGTTTGTGGGTTGCTCTAACGATTCTCCTCTTTTGCGTCCTAGTTCGCTCTTAAACTAGGTGGTGCCTCTTGTGTAGTTGGGATTTGGCTGTGGTTTTGTTGTTTTGGTTTGTGTTGTGTTGTGCCCCAGCCCCATTGAGCAGCACAGGAGCCTTGAAGGGTGTCTAGAGGTTTCTCTTCTTGTTGCCCGCCCCGGAGTGCTTCAACATGTGATAGTGATGTGTGTGAACACACTAGGACTGTTGGGGCATTTTTTCCCTCTTTAGGAGGTTTTTTCCCCCGAGCATTGTATATACACCCATTACTCTAGGGCTATCTATCTTGCCATTGCACACCAAGTAACACACTAACTATTGTGTGCCTTGAGCTTCCTTCATCTTCTCCAAGCTGTGTGCGTTTCTCTTCAACCCTAATTTGGGCAAGCTCGTAGAGCTTGGTCTACTCAGATTTTGATTCGGGCTCATTTCGGCCTTCGTTTCCACTACAGGCAGTACTGTACATGCTATTTCGTTATTTTGTGCAAAATTTTTATCAGTGCTGTTTTTTGCATAACAGGTGCCTTACAGTCATCTACGGTTTGTGCTATATAGCACGTGTTGTTCCCGCTCCATTTCTCCTATTTTTGGGTAGTTTTCACATCAGGTGCAACATTTACCATGGCTGACAACAACATAGATGTGTTCAAGATGTTTGCTGTTGAGAACAGGCTGGATGGGGACAATCATCCTATGTGGGCTTACATGATGCAACATGTTTTTGTGTCAAACAGCGTCTGGAATATTGTGCACAGCATTGATGTACATCCTGGTTCTGAGGATGCAAGGATTGCTGCTATTAGAGTTGTTTTGCCTAAGACAGAACAAGCTCAATGAGATGTAAAGGATGCGCAAGCTCATACATCGATTGAGTTGTCTGTGAAGCGCACCATTGTTCCTCACATCTGTTCAGCAAAATCTGCAAAACAGGCTTGGGATATTTTGGTTGGTCTTTATGCAAGTCGCAATGAGGCTAAAATTGCTTTGCTGCGTAAAGAGCTGGAGTCAAAGATTATGCATGAGGAAGATGATATGGACACTTTTCTTGCATGAGGAAGATGATATGGACACTTTTCTTGCTGGTGTCAAGGATATCAATGAGCAACTTATTTCTGCAGGTGAAGTCATTTCAGAGAGTTCCCTTGTGCAGACTGTTCTTGATGCCTTACCAGATTCTTACCAGACTTTTGCTAGTACTTGGAGACTTATGACCCAAGGAAATCCAGAAGTTGTCAAGTTTGATGTATTATGCACATTGCTGCTGCAAGAGTCAATTTCTAGAAAAAACAGGACTAGACAGCGTGCAGTTGAACAGGATTTTATTGCTTCTCAAAGAAAGGGTGGTAACAGCATGCAACCACTTCTTATGGTTTTGTTGCGAGTGGCAAAACTTCTGTTCCCAATGCTTCTGCTGGTAGCACTTCGTCTGGCAATTATGGTGATAAGGGAAAAAAGAAGATGTTTTGCCATTATTGCAAAGCTAATGATCACTTGATCAAGCAGTGTCCTAAGCTGAAGGCAAAAGAGGCTAAGAAGAAAGAGGATGGTTCCACTGCAAATGCTGGTTCCACTACAAATGCAGCTATCGTTGAGTCTTCTGTAAAAGGAGTCTGTAATGCTGATGTTGATGCAAAATGGGCTTTTAGCGCAGAGTGCACTTACTTTTCTGTTGTCCATGATGCATGCTTGTCAGTTTCTGCAGATTCACATGCGTGGTATTTCGATAGTGGTGCTACAAAGCACATTACCTCACATCCTGAATTGTTCACCTCTCTTGAGTCTATCCCTCATGGGAATTCAGTCACTTGTGCCAACAATGCCTCTTATCCGGTTCAGGGAGTTGAAAAGATTGTGGTTACTGCTGCTAATGGCTTTTTGTCTATAGCTTCAAACAATTTTGATGTCCGAAGTTTTGATGTGCTTCAAACAATTTATGGCTATGGCTGAAAATGTCACAAAATGTACTATGGGCACCCTCCATTCTGATCGAGGGGGGGAGTATATGTCTCATGAATTCAATGCATTTCTGGCTAGTCGTGGGATAAAATACCAATGTACAGTGCCTTATACACCTCAGTAAAATGGTGTTGCTAAGAGGAAAAACAGGTCACTGACGGAAATGGCACGATGTATGGTCAAAAGGCAAGATTTGCCAAATTCTTTTTGGCTTGAGGCCATCATGTGTGCCACTTATGTACTAAACAGGTGTCCTACAAAATCTTTGTAGTCTATTACTCCATATGAAGCATGGCATGATAGAAAGCCTTCTATTGAGCACATGCGTGTTTTTGGCTGTTTGGCATATGCTTTGGTGCCACAAACACAGTGCAGAAAATTAGATGATAAGGCTGTCAAATGTATTTTTGTTGGTTATAGTGCTGAAAGCAAAGGTTACAGGTTGTATCATCTGCAAACAAAACGTATTCTGGTTTCACGGGATGTAGTGTTTGTGGAAGATTCTGTTCAGCCCTTGCTGTCATGTACTAGTGACAATAATGTAAGCTCACAGGACATTTATGACACTCTGTTGCCTCTTTTTAGTGGTGGAAATACGAATGTAAGTTCCAATGAGGCAAATGTACAGCCTATGGGGGGTTTTGAAAATGTTACAGATTAGACTATTACTGATGCAGATGTACAGCCTATGGGGGTTTTTGAAAATGTTACAGATCATCCTATTACTGATGCAGATGTACATGATGTACTTGATGAGGAAAGGGCTGAAAATGAGCAGGCTACAAGTATGCCAAAATGGCTGGTGCACACTTTGCGTGACAGTAAGTTGGATGCACCTTTGTCTAGTTGTACTCATTCAGGCTCTTGCCATGCATCTTATGTATCAGAATTTTATGCTTTGGCTGTGTCTAGCTTACATGATGTTGAGGATCCTCTGTCTTTTGATGAAGCACAAAATTTAGAAAATTCGATGGCTGCCATGCAATCAGAGTATGATACACTTATAGAAAATGACACAAGGACTTTATGTGATTTGCCTCCTGATAAAAAGGCCATTGGTACGAAGTGGGTTTACCAATTGAAACGCAAGCCGGATGGTGAGATTGATTACCATAAGGCTCAACTTGTTACAAAGGGTTATGCACAACAAAAAGGCATAGATTATGAAGAGACTTTTGCTCCCACTTGTGGTATGCATACTATGCGTTTTCAATGTGCATTGGCAACTCATTTTGGTTGGGATGTACATCAATCAGACATTTTTACTGCTTTCTTGAATGGTGACATATTTGAGGAAGTTTATGTAACGCAACCTCGCGGTTTTGTCATAAAAGGACAAGAGGAAAAAGTGTGCAGATGTAAGAAGGCTTTGTATGGGCTAAAGCAATCTCCTCGTGCTTGGTATGAGAAAGCTGACACTCATTTGGTCAAACGAGGCTTTCGTAACAATCCAACAGAAAGCACATTGTATGTAAAGCATGAGGGTGATGTACTTCGCATTGTGGTTCTTTATCTTGATGATTTGCTGATCAATGAACCAAATGAGAGACATATTGCTGAATTTAAGGCTGATTTGAATGCTACTTTCAAGATGAAAGATTTGGGGTTGTTGCATCATTACTTGGGTTTACAGTTTAAGAAGTGTGATGGTGGTATTGCCTTGTGTCAGAAAATTTACATAGAGACATTGCTATGTAAGTTTGGACTTGGGGATTGCAAACCTATTACCACTCCCATGGAAACAGGTTTGAAGTGAGTCTACATGATGCTGGAGATCCTGCTAATGTCACTCTTTATCAAATTGTTGTTGGTTGCCTTATTTATGTATGCAACACGAGGCCGGATATTCAGTTTGCAGTCTCACAGGTCAGCAGATTTATGCATAGCACAAGGTCTGAGCATTGGCAGGTTGTCAAGAGGATTTTCTGCTACCTTAGTGGCACTTTACATCTTGGCTTGTTTTATCCCAAGGGGGGATCATTGCCGCCAGACTTACATGCTGTTCGGACTCAGATTGGGTTGATTGTTTTGACACACTAGTATCCACAAGTGGTTTTTGTTTCATGCTTGGCTGTTCATGTATATCATGGTTGATCATTCATGTTAGCTAATGCAAGTGCTAATCAACAAAGACACAAAAGAGAGATTCAAATAGAGAGCTTGATTACTAGAGTGCAAGAGATTAAATTAAGATTAAAAATGAATGAGGTACATAGTGCTTTTATATCCCAAGGCTAAGCTTCTAAAAGCATACAAATCATGGACCTTTTTTAATGTAATCTTTGGACTTCATTTAATGTGTTCTTCATAGGTCCTGGATGTATGCATGCATGTATGCTTCATGGAAGTGTATAGCCATCATGTCATAGAGAGAGAGGGTATTCCCAAAGCACTCCATGGCTAGGACAATCCCAAAAAACTCCCCCTTGAACTAGTCATGGATACTCTAAGCTAATTCATCTAGGATTTGTGATGGTCCATTGATACATCATAGGTGGTTCAATTTGATTCATCACTCTATGGTTCACAAAGGTGGCCATTTAGTCATGCGTAGGTTCAATTATAGAGTACATCATAATCATAGAAGGGGTAAAAGTTGTGTCATTGTCGCCCTTGATTGACTTGATTCATGCCCGTGTATTTGTGGTATCTCCCTAGTACTTCTTCTTCTTCTTCAAGTCCTTGTGCTTCTCTCCATTTTCATTGCGGATGCATTAATGATGTATCTCCGTATCAGAGTATTATCATATTCATGTTTATTTGATACAAAACATTTGAAAGCTTCAATGAATGCTTCATGAAACTCGGGGGTCTTACCACTATATAAAATTATTCGATGTGGCAGTGTCTATGCTCGATTAATATACAAGACGATGAAAAACAAATGCAAGGAGAATTATTATAGCTCCCCCTATAGCAATGCTCAAGTAAGATTAAGTGAAGAACACAATAGATATTTGGGGCTTTCTACAGTGAGAACCCCTTATAATTAGCTTGAAATACAATTATCTTAAATCAAGTAAAAGGGGAAAAAAATGTGCTATGATGTATGCAAAGAGGAGCCGAATGCAAAGAGGAGAAGCTGATGCATGTTGTTGTGATGTTTGCAGAGAAGAGCTATGATGGTGATGATGAGGATTTTGCCAAATCCTTGGGGCATTAGGCCAAACCTTTAATATAGAGAGTTGAAATGCTTGTAGGTATGACGTGTATACTATGTGTGGTGAGGCCACTTGAGACATCAGTAGTAGAAGGTGCATCCACGAGAGGAGCAGAAGGTGTATTCACAAATTTCTTAGTGTTCTCACAAAATGGAAAAATACTTGCGTTGATTGCCTCTTCTTGCACTAAGGATGGGCAGCCAACTTGCCTCCACCAGTTTTCTAGAAGCCTTCACTTTAGGTTTGGCCTTTTTCCAAAAAGTGTTTGGCAACCAAATATTAAATAAATGAGCTTGTGTCCTGTGAGGCTCTGAAAAGCGTGGGAGAAAATAATTTATCAATTAATCTGAATGTAATTAATTATGCAAGAAGTTAATGATAGGTAGAAAAACTTTCGTGCAATTGAAGATGACACCTAGGATCAACATAATGACTAGGAGTTTCTAGCCTTCTTGAGGCTTTGATACCACATGTAGTGATTATTGTTAAGGTGGATAGAGGTTAGTGGAATTCATGTTAGCTAATGCGAGTGTTAATTGTAGAAAACACAAAAACGAGATGCAAATAGAGAGCTTGATTACTAGAGTGAGAGAGATTTAATTCCGATTAAAAATGAACGAGGTACATAGTGCTTTTATAGTCCAAGGCTAAGCTTCTAAACACATAGAAATCATGGACCTTCTTTAGTGCAATCTTTGGACTTCATTTAATGTGGTGTTCATAGGTCATACATGTATGCCTCATGGAAGTGTATGTCCATCATGTCATGGAGAGAGAGGGTATTCCCATAGCACTCCATGGCTAGGGCAATCTCAACAAAAGAATCCTCCAACATGGTTCTCCACTAACCCTTGACTGGAAACCTCATCATGAATACTATCACCTACAACAATGTTTTGCACAATGCCACAGGATTCAAGGTTGAAGCATAAGTATTGCATCGAGGGGTGTATGTATCATAAGGTGTGCCCAATTTCAGCAGTCTGCCTCAATAGAATTACCAAAAAACAATCTGTTTTCTCACAGTATTATGTATATTTGACTTGCTTGCACGTACTTTTTAGAGGCAAGATTTGGTGGCCACACATAATACATAGTATTAAACACCATAGAAAGTTCTCATCTTCAGTTTTCCAAACCAAAATGGAAATTTTAGTGCACAAGAACTACTCTGGTCCAGCTTGTCATGCCCTGTCTCAACATTGTGACCTTGATGAACAAATTGTCTATATCTTTATATGGATTTCTTAGCTTAACTTGCCCTTTTGCATATCAACTATTCACTTGACAAGCAATTTAACTTGAGTTTTTGATATTTTTCTAGATCTCCATGTAATTATTGTTTATTTTTCTTTGCTGAAATCACTGTTTAGAAATGCCTTAATTTTTTACAACAAATCTCTAATGATGTATATACTATTTTGCAAGACCCAATGGTCATTGGGTAGATTATGACCTTAAGAATGTGACCATGAAAAAAAGTAGAATCTTTAACGGTTCATTTTTTTTGGATTGCTTAGAAAATCTTGAGGGAGTTTATAAAAAAAATCTAATAAATAATGTAATGGAAATGGCCTATGAACTTCGGGAGTAGTGGAATTAGGAAATTAGATAAAGCACTTTTGTGAGATTACTTTGTGAGCATAGCGGGTGAACTTAATTGATGGTAGTAGGGTGAAAGCATGTATAGGTGGACCACTTTTGCCACTATATAGTATATGGTTTTTGGGGTTGAGAAAATGGGTGGTTTAGGCGTTTGAAACAGTGGGATTAAATTCAAAATTTATGGAAAAAAAGGGTTAAAATTTGACGTGTACTAAGTGAAAGCGCTTACTGGTTAATGATCACCTCAAGGTACTTTCAAGCACTTAATGCAAATATTCTCTCGAGTCTCGTCCCTCCCACTCTGTCTCGCTCGTTCCTCCTCCCTCTCTCTGTCTCGCCCGTGCCATTCAGGTTTCTGATTCCCTCTTTCCTCCCTCCTTTGCGTTTCTCTGCTAGCCAAAGCAACAAGTAGCAACATCACAACAACAACAAGCAAATTCAGGAGGAGTACTTTTTGTTGAGTTGGTCATCAACTTCAGTAAAAATCCCTTGCAGAGCACCAATAGGTATGTGGCATCATGTAGCTTGAAGCATTCTATCTCGAATGTTGGTTGAATTTGAATGTGGCTGGTTTTCCTAGGTAGCATTAATCCATGTTTTAACATGCTTCATGCATATGTAGAAGCGTTGTATACTTGTCTCGGAATGTGTGGCAATATAATCAAAGGGGGCTTGGCCTAGTGGTTAAACTGAATGGGTGGGTGCATAAGGACCCAAGTTCAACCCCTGGTGATATGGTCTGCCCTCTGTTGGGGAGGGTATTGCAAAAAAAAAAAAAAGTGTGGCAAGATAATCATGGATTGTGACTATTAATGATGCATGTGTGAGTTTAGAATTTATTTCTGGAATGTATATGCATTGTGCACATCTAATTGATCACCCTTGTGAATGCTTTATAAAAATGCATCATGCAGCTTGAAGCATGAATGCAGATTTTATCAAATGTGTGTGCATGCTTATACGAATGCACCATGCAGGTTCAAGCATGAATGCATTTAACTATTGATGTTGTATCTATGTGGCATTTGTGATTTTTTCAGGATGAAGAACCAGGCTACAAAATGACCTTCAGACTCTGACAAGGGTACACCTAGGAAGGGAAAGAGCTCTACGTAGGAGTCGCCTATCAAAACAGGTTAGATGCATCATGCATGCATTTCTAAAATTGGTTTTATGTCTTGTAAAATTTCTGAATTTTTTGCACATGCATGCTACAAAAAGAACTTCCGAGTCCCTCAAGGGTACACCTAAGAAGCGAAATGTTCAGCAGGTTAGATGCAGGTATTTCCCCCATGGATTCAATTAAAGTGTTGCTTTATTAGGAAAAATTAGTGTGCACACCACTAGTAAATATCGAGTGTGTGAACCCCACTTTTTATGGGTACAACACCACTGATAGGCTGTGTTGAAGTGGTGCACCTGTAGAACCCTTTAAAGTTGGGCAGAAACCATGGTTGCATCACTACATAATTATGCTGATATGGTGCACCATCTCTTAAAAGTGATACTGGACCACTTTAAAGTGTTGGGCACCACTAAAAAGAGGTAAGGCTCTAGTAAAAACTGGTGATACAATGGGTGCATCACTTTCTAGTGGAAAACACTAACTATTTTGTGGTGAAGCATCACTTTTAAGCGAAGCATCACGATGGTGCACCACTTTTCAGTGGTTCTACACACTTTTAAGGTACCGAATAACATTCTAGTTAAGAAGCACCACTTTCTAGTGGTGGTGAAGACCACTATAAAGTGGTGAACACAACTATAAAGTGGTGCTTCTTAACTAGAATGTTATTCAGTACCTTACAAGTGTGTAGAACCACTGAAAAGTGGTGCTTCTTAACCTGAACGTTATTTGGTATAAAGTGGTAAACACCAATAAAGTGGTGCTCACAACTTTTTGTGGTTCAAATCACATTTAAGTGGTGTTTATAGTGGTGAAGACCACTATAAAGTGTTCAACATCACTATAAAGTGGTGAACACAACTATAAAGTGGTGCTTCTTAACTAGAACATTATTTGGTACCTTAAAAGTGTGTAGAACCACTGAAAAGTGGTGCTTCTTAACCTGAACATTATTTGGTATAAAGTGGTAAACACCAATAAAGTGGTGGTCCCCACTTTTTGTGGTTCAAATCACATTTAAGTGGTGGTGCGTTATGGTCAACCACTTTCAGTGCTGTAGAACCACTTTTTCGTGATGCTTTACAAAAGTGTAATAATCTTTAGTTCTGCATCTTTGCTAAAAGTGGTGGTTAAGTGCTTTTAAGTGATGAATCTTTACAAGGAGATACCAAATTCTATTGGTGTAGCACCACTTTTTAGGAGTGTAGCACCAGTTTTAAGTTCTGTACAACAATTCACATCGGTGTACCACAACTGAACATTGGTTCAGGTCACTTTTATGTGCTCGAGCACCACTTTAAAGTGGTGAAGAAACACAAAAAGGTGATGTATCACCAGCTAGTGGTGTAGCAGAACTTTTTAGTGTTACCTAACCTGTTTTAAGTGGTTGAGAACCATTTAGTGATACTGATAGCCGTTTTTCGGCTCTCTATGATTGCCATAGTGAGTTATCCCCCCCTATCAAATCACTCAAACACTGTGGTTACCCTCACCCTTTCACTATATATAGGTGCGTGTGAGTTAGGGGACTTTTCCCATATCTCCTTACTGAAATAAAAAACCCTCAATTAGCTAGGCATTGGGCTAGTTGAGCCAAAAAAATAAAAAAAATAAAAAAATAAGTATATTATGGCCCATGCGTATGTAAATATTTCTTTGTATATAGGGCCTAAATAAAAGATTTTTTCATAATTATTTTGGTATTTATTTAAATATTTCTACCTAGGTGTGTGTTATTTATGCTCTGTACATTGCCTCACCATTACCACAATTTTTCTTACCATTTTTCATACTCTTTATTCCATATAGAAATATTTTCATGTAAGCTTCTCTTATATTTGGTGTAACTCCACCCCAACAAAAATCCAAAAAAAACTAGTTTTATTTATGTGTATATTTTTTCACTATTGTGATTTTTCCCTTCCTACATCTATTTTGTTTTTTTTCTAAAAAATTAGAACACCAAAAATATTTATCTTTTTATGGTAGCCTCATAATGAGAGAGATTTCTTTTGACCCCTTTATATTTTTTCCACTTATATTATTTATATTTGACATGTACTTATTTTTAAGACCCCTCAATATTTGATTTTCTTAGTTGTACTATTCACTTATATCATGATCTCAACAATATCTTCAATTATAGACCTACCAAATAAGGTCAAGAGTAGGTGGCATGCATACATGCACTATGGAGGGCTCACTCTTGGAGGTATTCAAAAGAATCATCCAAAGAAGGACATTGTGCAGTGGAAAAAAACGATCGGTTTTGCTGAATTTTTAAAGTTCACTTGCTCTCCGAATTTGAAAAGGTGATACAAACAAAAGTTGTAGCTCGTGGGCTGAACTTTTGCCTCAAATTTTTTCATATTTTTTTGAGCTACGAGCTATGAGCTATGATTTTATATTAGTGTACCCCAGTTTTCCCATGCTATGCAGCCACACTCTCTCTTCCACTTTATCATTTTCCTCTTTCACACACACTTCTCCACTCATCATCCCCACCTCTCTCACCACTCCTCTCTGCACCCTACTCACCTTCTCCTCAACCTTGAAGAATAAGAGAAACCATGGTGAACTCATACCTCCCACACACAATTCCATTCCAAAATTGACCACCTAGTCTCATTTTTCCTCCTCCAAATTACCCATATCTATAAAACAAACCACAAAATTCAGTCTCTTCTCTTAAAAGACAGCATCATGGTGGTTGATTACTCAGCTTCAATTATCTTGTCTCTCAAGGAATGTCAAGAGTGGAGAAAAAATGTACCGTCAAAGCTAGTGGACCGTCAACACGCGTCAAAATTGGCCCTGCTCAAGACACTTGGAGCATCAACCTTGTAAGAAATCCACCTTTTCTTACCTCTTAAGAGTGTTTCTTCCTTATTTGTATCCTACATGGATACTCCCATTGTAAATATCCAATTCCATTTGTAAATTAATACTAACTCTACTAACACTAACCCACTATGAAAAGTCCTATCACCTCCATTTCTCTCCTCTCTCTTTCCCCACCACCTTCTTGATAATTCCAAGCAAAAGAAATTAGATAAATTGCTGAAAATCTAACCCAACCGTGGTTAGAGGAGTAACCCTAGCCTTCAAAATGGCTATAAAAGGAGGGTGTAGCTAGCACAAAAAGGGGGGAGAAGAAAGAGCACTATGCTATAGCTTGAGAAGCCAAGCTCAACCTCTTGAGAAGGAGCTCTTGAGTGGAATCTCATTGGCATTAGGCATATGTATGTGTTGTTCTAGGGGTGATTAGCAAGGGAACTCTATGCCATTGTAAGAGAGAGTGATCATTAAATTGAGAGTAGGAAATCTATCATTTCTCCTACTAGAGTAAGCCCAACATTTGCTGAATCAAGGAGGGTGAATTTGGACTAAGCATGGATACCTTGTCTCCCTTCCAACGTGAAGTCATGGACAATAATGATGTGTAAGTGTCTTGGTGTTTTATTTAAGTTCTTGATAGCTTGTCTCCGGGTATTGTTATCAATTTAGCCATAAATCCCACATGCTGTAAGAGGGCGACAGGGTGGAGAGGACTCCCCTGGCCTTAAGACAGTGATTGGGGTGGCTTTTTTCTTGTGATGTGTTGTGGTGTAATTTACTCAGGCTATGTTGAACAAATACTAATCTCACTTTGATTGGTCATGACAGATTTGTAAGAAGGCATTAGTGCAACAAGCACCCCCTTCCCCCTTCTCTCTCTTTCTTACATATATATATTTATGTTTGCTTGATCATTAACGATACACTTCAAAGCAGCCCGAGCACCATATCTCCCTCTCTCTCTCTCTCTCTCTCTCTCTCTCTCTCTCTCTCTCTCGTGTTTTAGTGTGTGAGAGTGTTCCATTGGTGTTAGGGTTAGTGTAAATTCCTTGCTTGTTTGTGGGTTTCTCTAACGATTCTCCTCTTTTGCGTCCTAGTTCGCTCTTAAACTAGGTGGTGCCCCTTGTGTAGTTGGGATTTGGCTGGGGGTTTGTTGTTTTGTTTTGTGTTGTGTTGTGCCCCAGCCCCATTGAGCAGAACGGGAGCCTTGAAGGGTGTCTAGAGGTTGCTCTTCTTGTTGCCCGCCCCGGACCGCTTCAAATTGGTGCCCCCACTGAGGAAAACAACTCGTGTATGTTTTTGTGTAGGATCAACTTTTAGCATAGTCAAGTAGTTTGCATGAATCAGGAGAGTTTGTATGATCCTTTCATTCCCATTGCAAGGTAAAAGATACACATAATTGTTAGTACTAAGTTGCAATTTCAACGGGTAATTCGTAGGATTTTAGGTGCTCTTAGGTTAGCCGAGATAAACACTTCGGTAAATCTTTTTATTTTGCCTCTCATTAGGTACGATATTAGCTTGGACGTCTATATTTTTGTGTTATTTTAAGCATTACGACATGCATAGGCCATGGATAATGGCCCAGGAATAGAGGTTTTTCCCTTTCATTTTACTCCACACATTAGAATAAACGTTGCAATTAGTAGAAAGATCCATTTTCAACAACGAATGGTGTTCATGTTTGGTGCCCAAAGAGTAGGAGAAATTCTTGCATCACCAAACCCTGTCATTCTACCTCTCATCAACTACCACACTTATTTTGATGTACATGTGTTCATTTTATTTTAAAATGAAGTGCAGCCCGGCAAAATAGTGTGTATGTTTGTTTTTTCTTTGTCCAAGTTGTTACAAGAAACAAAAAACGATCATTTGTTCTAACAGGGAATGTGTGTGCAGTGAAAGTTCAATCCTTAGAGATCTAGCTCTATTACCAATTGAGTTGCAGGAGCAAGTAGTAAGGCGTCTCCCTCATAACAAGAGGGTGGTGAAGTTAAGACGAAAGGTCCTACGCGTGGATTCCATTTTCCTCTTGTTGTTGGGCACTAAGGAAGATCGCGCATTCATCCAACTAGTGTGTGCCCTAAGATTGGTAAGTAGAGTGAAATTTGGCGTTTGGCGAGTGCATTTCACCATTGAGGAAGACTCTTCAGGAAACTTGCGGCCAGAGTTCATGCTTCATAGACTCACATTTGGTGAATTTTTCCCTCATTTGCGTCTTATTAATAGTCTTCCTTTCGCTTTCAACAAAGGAGATAGGGAGCTATTCAGAGCTTGTCTTAATAAAGAGAGCATAGAGAAGATTGCAAATTTGTATAAATTCTCATCCTTCTCTACTTTCTATGACACTTTGTTCATAGAGACATTGTAAATCTCTTTATGCTTTTGAATGATTTAACCATAATCCTAAGGAGTTTTTGTCCAGGAATTTTGTAGCACAAGTGGAGTCTTTAAATCTTGCAAACTTGATTGGACTTGATGAGGATGTTCTTTATGAAATTGTGAGAAGGTTGTCTCACTCCGACTGTGTGGAACTCGAAGGAAAGGAGCTCCTAGTCAATTGCTACTTTCTCACGGCCTTCGACGAGCATGAAGATCTAGTTTTTATACAAACTGCTTGTGCGTTGGGAATTGTAGAGCAAGTGGAATTTATCACTTGGGACGTGGTTGCTCTTTTGGATCCAGAAAATGAAGTTCTAGAGATTTCTGTTTATCGCCTTAGCTTTGAAGAATTTCAACCCTTCTTAGAGCTCATCAATAGTCTACCTTTTTGTTTTGATCAAACAAATCGAGGCCTCATTGAAGCTTGGATAGCTGAAGAAGAAAACCTAGAGTGGTATTTTCTTACTTCTTCATTTGCAGGCAAGTGGTTCTAAATCTCTATTGTATCCCTTATTGTAACTCGTATTGTAATCTTTCATAATAATGGAGAGCCAACGCCAAATGTCTGGATATCCTCTTTTCTTTGGAGAGCCTGGAGAGGATGCAGAATTATTTTTAGCAAATTTCAAGATGTCTTGCCGTATCAAGAGGATAGTAACCGATCAAGAACGTGTAGAAATGTTTGAGGTGGTCCTTAGGAAAGATGCTAGTACTTGGTTTGACTCTTTGCCTGAGGAAGTTAAGGGGAATTACACAGAAGTTTTGAATCGCTTTAAGAGATACTTCTTTGATCCCCAAAACACTCAAAAACTATGGCAAGACATTGTTTCTCATAAGCAAAAAGACTTAGATGACTACTACTTGTACAAGCAAGAGTTTCTACGTCTTTGGGCTCTATGGATACGAAATGTTTCTAACCCTGGTGATGGTGCAGAATTTTTAAAGAAGGAGAGGTTCATAGCCGGACTCTTTCCTGACCTTAAGGTAAATGTTGAGGCGGGTGCACCTGCTACTTTTGATGCAGCTAAAACTAGGACTGCTGAGAAGTATAGGAAACTCAAGTGCTTAAGGGGAGAGGTTCCAATAGAAGGTCTTAGACCCAAAGGTAAGTCACAAGCATCAACATGTAGGGAGCTTCCTGAGGTAACGGCTGAAGTGATTGAGAAGTTAAATGAATCTTTAAGCAGCCTGGCAATTCACCTTGCACAAGCTGTAGGTCCAAAGGGACAAGCAAAGAAGTCAGAAGAGAGAGAGCCACGAACTAGGAGAGTCTTGCAATGTTGGAATTGCGGAGAGTCTGGACATGGGATGTATAATTGTCCTTGGCCCCGTGGAGAGCGAGGGAGACCTAACTTGAATTACCCAGTGATGAATGCAAGAGAAGGAGCTGGTCAACAACCAAGGCTTCTACAAAGGCCAAATGGACCAAGACCACCTCCACAAGGGGTAGAAGGAGTTCCACCTTTGCCAGATCCAAATGTGCATGTGGTAGAGGTGACAAATTCAAATGAGGTTGACATGGAAGCCAATGGCATTAAGCGTGGCCGAGGAAAAGGTAAAGAGAAAGAAGGAGTCACATCACAGAGTGACCATGGACAAGGCAAGAAGGAAAAGGAAACCAAGGAAACCAAGAGGACTCGACGTCGTATCAACCTCCAAGACTTCCCTCTTGGACATGGTATGGCTACGTACAACCTGTTGGAAGACATGAGAGGTAAGGGTCCTGATATTTCATGGCCTCAATTTCTTGCATTATGTCCACAAGTTAGGAGGGATTTAACAAGGGCAGTTAGCACTAGGAGAAAGGTAAAAGAGAGTGTGCCTATTGTAAAAATTGCACAAGCTGAAATGAATGAGGACATTACACTGGTGCTAGACTGTTACATCAAAGGAAGATTGGTTAGGAAAGGTCTAGTGGATGGGGGTGCACAAATTTGCATCATGACAGAGGGACTCATGCAAAGACTAGGCATGCACATCCATGAGACACCTGAAATCAAAGTCAAGATGGAAAACAATAGCAAGGCTAGGTGTGTAGGCATTTGTAAAAATGTCTTTGTAGAGGCCTTTGGCATTAAGAAAGCGGTGGATTTTTATGTTATGTCGACCAAGGAAAGTGGTTATCCATTTATCCTAGGAAGACCATGGATAATGAAAATGCGAGCTTTGCAGGATTGGGAGAGTGGGAAATTAATTTGCAGGAATGACAATCATAAGAAGGTTGTCTTTGACATGAAGGAGCAACGCCAAGAGGAGCTCCATGAAGAATCATCTCAAAGTGAGACGGAAGAAGGTTGGACCGATAGCACTTCAGAAGAAGAAAGTAGCGGCAGCATTACTGAAGAGGAGTCTTCCATCGAAGTCATGGGAGTAAGGTTTAAGCCAAGCAACCAAGAGACCTCTTGTCAAGGCTTGGAGGAGGTAGGTCCTCAAGAGAACGAAGGTGTTCAAGATGAAGGGATGCTGGAAGGTATTCTATCAACAACACTTACAAAGGATGAAAGAGAGGAGTTCAAATGTGTGCTAAGGAAGTTTCGTAGGCTTTTTGCTAAAGACTACACCGACGTGCGTGGGGTAGATGTTGTTCAACACAAGATTGAGTTAAAGCCTGAGGCCACACCTAAAGCTCAGAAGCTACGAAGGCTAGGAGTTATAAAGGAATAGGCTCTACTCAAGGAGGTAAGAAAGCTTCTAGCAGTAGGTTTCATTTATCCAGTGGAGAATTGAGAGTGGGTCTCTCCTGTTGTTGTCACTCCTAAGAAAAATGGCAAGTGGAGGGTGTGTGTGGATTACCGTCCCCTCAATGAGGCAACAAAAAGAGATCACTTTCCCCTCCCATTCCAGGATGAGATACTAAATGAGGTAGTTGGCCATGAGAAGTACACTGTGTGTGATGGCTACTCAGGTTACTTTCAAATAGGGATTGCATTGGAGGATCAATTGAAAACAACCTTTATCACTCCTTGGGGTTGTTATGCTTTTAGAGTCATGCCATTTGGTCTGACAAATGCTTCTGCAACATTCCAACATTTCATGAATATGGTGTTTCAAGCATTCTTTGGAAAGTCAATTAGGGTGTTCATTGATGATTTCTGTATTTATAGCTCAAAATCATTGCATCTACAAAGGGTAGAAGAAGGTTTAAAGAAGCTCTACGACATGGGAGGTCAACTCAACCCCGACAAATGCCATATAAGTGAGGATGAAGTAATCTTGCTTGGTCATAAAGTTTCTTACAAAGGCAAAGGCTCTTATTGAGCTACCATCACCCAAGAGTCTTAAGGAGGTCATCTCATTCATTCAAAAGGTGAAGTATATGTCACGCTTCATTCACTTAGCCTCGGAGTTACTTCACCCTTTGCAAAAGTTGACACAACAAGTAGAATTTGCATGGTCTGATGAGCTTGAAGAGTACTTTTGTAACATTAAAGCCATTTTGTCAGAGCTACCAACACTCATGCCTCCTTGTTGGGAGTACACATTCTTTGTTAGCTCTAGTGCTGGGAAAGAAACAATTGGTGCAGTTTTGTTACAACAAGATCCCTATAGTACCAGGATGCGTCCCATCTACTTTTCTAGTAGGGTCATGAATGCTTTAGAGAGAGGCTACACAGAGGCAGAACTCATGATGCTTTCACTCATGTTTGCGATAAGGAAGTTTAGATCCTACTTGCTCCCAAAACCTTTTGTAATCCTCACCGAAGAGAATTTGTTCCCTTGGGTGTCATCTCAAATGAATCTTAGTACTAGGATCTCAAAGTGGATTATGGAGTTGCAAGAGTTTCAATACTCTTTCAAGGTAGAAGATAGTGTGCGTGCACAATTGGCAGGGATTGTCACTTATAGGGTGCATGAAAAGGAGATTAAGGTGCCTGAAGTAAAGACCCTACCATTGCCACCACCAAAAAGTATTCCTAATTCTTTTACCTTGTTCTTTGATGGAGCTTTTCGTCGAGCCACAGGAAAAGCAGGGGGAGGGCTAGTGTTGCTCAACCCAAGTGGAGAGGTGGTCATGAAAGAGAAGTTCAATCTACCAAGTTCAGCTAGCAACAATGAAGCAGAATATGACACACTACTTCATGGTTTAAAAATATGCATTGGCCATGGTATACAACGTCTCATGGTAAAAGGGGATTCACTTCTCATTGTGAAGCAGATTTTAGGCATTTGGGCATGCAAAAATGAAAGACTAAGGGACAAAGTTCATACCATCCGTAGGCTATTTAATCAATTTGAGGAGGTGCAATTATATCATATTCCTAGGAAACAAAATAAAGATGCTGATTTACTTGCACAACAAGCCATTGCATGTGTAAAGAAAGAAGTGCAGGTCATCATGGTGGCGGCTGCTGTGAAGCAACTGAGGTACCAAGGATTGGAGTCATTGGCTCCCATCATTGGCTACATTTTGGAGGGTGAGTTTCCACCAGACTTCACAAAAGCTCAGAAGAGGAGACTCATGAAGAAGGCAAGCATGTATCTCTTCCTAGAAGGCTCCCTCTATCAAAGAGGGAAGGATAAAGTGTGCAGAAGAGTACCAACTATCGCGGAAATTCGAGCCATTCTAAAAGGTTTGCATGAAGAGACATGTGGTGGTCATTTTTCCCAAGAATTAACTGTGAAGAAGATTTTGCTTGCGGGGTATGTTTGGCCAAGTCTGCATGTGGATGTCCAACATTGGTGTAAAAGTTGTCACAATTGTCAGGTAAATGGGAATAGAAGATTGATTTATGGTCCAAGGCAAATTGTGCTTGCAAATGGACCCTTTGAAAAGTGGGGCATTGATGCTATGGGTCCTCTGCCTAGGACAAAAAATGGTAAACTCTACATTCTAGTGGCTGTAGACTATATGACTAGGTGGGTGGAAGCACAAAGTGTGGCAAAGGTAAATGAGAGGACAGTGAGCAAATTCGTCTACACTCACATTTGTTGTAGATTTGGCACACCTTTGGAGATTGTTTCTGATAATGGTCCAGGGTTTAGAAAGGGATTGCTCACAGAAGTCTGTGAAGAACTTCGCATTCTACATCGTCACAGTACACCCTACTATCCCCAATCAAATGGTTTGGTAGAAAAAGCTAATGGTGTCATTGCAGGCATCATTAGAAAGATGGTGAAAAACAAGACAAAGTTGTGGGATGACTTCTTGGATGGTGCCTTGTGGGCGTATCGAACCACATATAGGGAAGCCACGGAGTTCACACCATTTCACTTGGTCTATGGTCAAGAGGCTTTACAGCCAATTGAACTAAACATTCCAACAATGCGACCTCATGGAAAATTAGCACAAGATGATCAAGAAGCATGGATGGATCGACTTCTTACCTTAGCTGAGCTTGAGTGGAAAAGAGAAGCAGCATACGAGTGCTATAAGAGGAAAGCCACACAGACAAAGGAGAAGCTTGACAAGAAACTGAAGGACAAAGGCATCAATGAAGGAGATCTTGTGCTAAGGTATGACAATCGACTCGATAATCGTTTTGATGCCAAATTTGAAACAAGATGGCAGGGCCCATACATAGTCAAGAAGGCTTTCAATTCAAGTTACTATCAACTTATGGACTTGAATGGGAAAGAGCACTCCAAGAAGGTAAACGGCTATCGCTTGAAGCCTTACTTGAGTCGCCTTCTACCAAAGGATCTACCAGAGCAAAAGGAAACTATCCCATGTAAGTATTGTTCCATGAAGCATGAGTGTAACACAAACCAAAATTCCAAGGGGCCAAACAATGAAGATCTTGTCAAGGACTCTAAAGCACTCTCTTTGGAAAAGATTCTTTATGATGGTACATGAATATACCATCATCCTGGGGGAGGGCTAATGATAGCCGTTTTTCGGCTCTCTGTGATTGCCATAGTGAGTTATCCCCCCCTATCAAATCACTCAAACACTGTGGTTACCCTCACCCTTTCACTGTATATAGGTGCGTGTGAGTTAGGGGACTTTTCCCATATCTTCTTACTGAAATAAAAAACCCTCAATTAGCTAGGCATTGGGCTAGTTGAGCCAAAAAAATAAAAAATATAAAAAATATAAGTATATTATGGCCCATGCGTATGTAAATATTTCTTTGTATATAGGGCCTAAATAAAATATTTTTTCATAATTATTTTGGTATTTATTTAAATATTTCTACCTAGGTGTGTGTTATTTATGCTCTGTACATTGCCTCACCATTACCACAATTTTTCTTACCATTTTTCATACTCTTTATTCCATATAGAAATATTTTCATGTAAGCTTCTCTTATATTTGGTGTAACTCCACCCCAACAAAAATCCAAACAAAACTAGTTTTATTTATGTGTATATTTTTTCACTATTGTGATTTTTCCCTTCCTACATCTATTTTGTTTTTTTTCTAAAAAATTAGAACACCAAAAATATTTATCTTTTTATGGTAGCCTCATAATGAGAGAGATTTCTTTTGACCCCTTTATATTTTTTCCACTTATATTATTTATATTTGACATGTACATATTTTTTAGACCCCTCAATATTTGATTTTCTTAGTTGTACTATTCACTTATATCATGATCTCAACAATATCTTCAATTATAGACCTACCAAATAAGGTCAAGTGTAGGTGGCATGCATACATGCACTATGGAGGGCTCACTCTTGGAGGTATTCAAAAGAATCATCCAAAGAAGGACCCCACAAGGACCTTGTGCAGTGGAAAAAAACGGTCGGTTTTGCTGAATTTTTAAAGTTCACTTGCTCTCTGAATTTGAAAAGGTGATACAAACAAAAGTTGTAGCTCGTGGGCTGAACTTTTGCCTCAAGTTGTTTCATATTTTTTTGAGCTACGAGCTGTGAGCTATGATTTTATTAGTGGACCCCAGTTTTCCCATGCTATGCAGCCACACTCTCTTTTCCACTTTATCATTTTCCTCTTTCACACACACTTCTCCACTCATCATCCCCACCTCTCTCACCACTCCTCTCTGCACCCTACTCACCTTCTCCTCAACCTTGAAGAATAAGAGAAACCATGGTGAACTCATACCTCCCACACACAATTCCATTCCAAAATTGACCACCTAATCTCATTTTTCCTCCTCCAAATTACCCATATCTATAAACAAAAACCACAAAATTCAGCCTCTTCTCTTAAAAGACAGCATCATGGTGGTTGATTACTCAGCTTCAATTACCTTGTCTCTCAAGGAAGGTCAAGAGTGGAGAAAAAATGTACCGTCAAAGCTAGTGGACCGTCAACAAGCGTCAAAATTGGCCCTACTCAAGACACTTGGAATATCAACCTTGTAAGAAATCCACCTTTTCTTACCTCTTAAGAGTGTTTCTTCCTTATTTGTATCCTGCATGGATACTCCCATTGTAAATATCCAATTCCATTTGTAAATTAATACTAACTCTACTAACACTAACCCACTTTGAAAAGTCCTATCACCTCCATTTCTCTCCTCTCTCTTTCCCCACCACCTTCTTGATAATTCCAAGCAAAAGAAATTAGATAAATTGCTGAAAATCTAACCCAACCATGGTTAGAGAAGTAACCCTAGCCTTCAAAATGGCTTTAAAAGGAGGGTGTAGCTAGCACAAAAAGGGGGGAGAAGAAAGAGCACTATGCTATAGCTTGAGAAGCCAAGCTCAACCTCTTGAGAAGGAGCTCTTGAGTGGAATCTCATTGGCATTAGGCATATGTATGTGTTGTTCTAGGGGTGATTAGCAAGGGAACTCTATGCCATTGTAAGAGAGAGTGATCATTAAATTGAGAGTAGGAAATCTATCATTTCTCCTACTAGAGTAAGCCCAACATTTGCTGAATCAAGGAGGGTGAATTTGGACTAAGCATGGATACCTTGTCTCCCTTCGAACGTGAAGTCATGGACAATAATGATGTGTAAGTGTCTTGGTGTTTTATTTAAGTTCTTGATAGCTTGTCTCCGGGTATTGTTATCAATTTAGCCATAAATCCCACATGTTGTAAGAGGGCGACAGGGTGGAGAGGACTCCCCTGGCCTTAAGACAGTGATTGGGGTGGTTTTTTTCTTGTGATGTGTTGTGGTGTAATTTACTTAGGCTATGTTGAACAAATACTAATCTCACTTTGATTGGTCATGACAGATTTGTAAGAAGGCATTAGTGCAACAAGCACCCCCTTCCCCCTTCTCTCTCTTTCTTACATATATATATTTATGTTTGCTTGATCATTAACGATACACTTCAAAGCAGCCCGTGTAAAGAATGAGGATGCAAGAGAGCTACACAAGACAAGCACAAAGCACACAGAGATGGAAAGCTTCTTCTTCTTCTTCACAGAAAAGAGAGTACAAAATGACTAAGTGCTAAAGCTGAAAAGTAGCACATATGTACATGCGGTCACTAAGTGTGAACTCGCTAGAAGCATACTAGGCTGGCACTATAAGTGTAGTTGAGCTGTGTCAGTCACCTAACGCACCAGTGAGTAAATGCCGTAAGCGGCCAAGACCCGTAGTGGATGCCAGCTCAAGGTGTAGAGCTCGACATCTCAACACTCCCCCTCGAGCTCTGCATGTCGCAGAGTCCAAGCATAGTCCGGAAACGTCGAAGCTTCTCAGCTCCGAGGGCCTTGGTAAAGATATCCGCTATCTGCTCCTCTGTGCTGACGTAGACCAAGTCGATGTCACCCGCCAACACTCGCTCTCGAACGTAGTGGTAATGGACCTCTATGTGTTTGGTCCTGGCATGGAACACTAGGTTCCTAGCCAATTGCATGCTGCTGAGGTTGTCACAATGGATGAAAATCTGCTGGTCCACCTGCACTCCCAAGTCCTCAAGTAATGTGCGTAGCCATGCTACCTCGCACGCCGCAACTGCTGCACCTTTGTACTCGGCCTCTGTGCTCGATAAAGCAACCGTAGGCTGCTTTTTGCTGCTCCAAGTAACAGCAGCACTCCCAAAAGAGAACATGAAGCCACTCGTAGATCTCCTATCAACAATGCTACCTGCCCAATCTGCATCTGTATACCCATACAATGCTAATGGTGCATCTGCTGCATAGAACAATGCGTAGTCAAGAGTACCTTGCACATACCTAAGTGTGCGTCGTACTCCATACAAATGTGGCTTCCTCGGAAGCTGCATGAACTGACTCTCCAAGCCTACTGTGTAGCTCAAGTCTGGCCTTATGATAGTCAAGTAGATTAGACTACCCACAATCTTCCTGTACATGTTGACATCCTCAACAACATCAACCTTCTCTGCACTCAGCTTTGCATTCACATCCAAGGGAATAGAAATTGGCTTACAATCAGCCATACCATACTTTGACAACATGTCCAAAGCATACTGTCTCTGTGATAGCCATACACCCTCTGGAGTCCTGATCACCTCAACGCCAAGAAAGTAGCGCAACTCGCCTAAATCTTTCATTTCAAACTCCTGTTTGAGAAGACCCTTCACATGGTCAATCTCCATAGCATTGTCACCAACAATAATAAGGTCATCTACATATATGGTAATGACCACAATCCCCACATCACTCTCACGTACAAAGAGTGAATGATCAGCATGAGCTCTCCTAAAACCAATACTAACAAGATACTTGGCAATCCTGTCATACCATGCTCTAGAGCCCTGCTTCAAACCATACAAAGCTTTGAGAAGTCTGCATACATAATCTGGGTAACCTGGATCGACATAACCAGGTGGCTGATCCATATCCACTTCCTCTTGCAACTCACCATTCAAGAAGGCATTCTTTACATCCATTTGATGCATAATCCATCCTCAAGATGCAGCCACTGCTATGACAGCTCTCACAGTCGTCATCTTTGCCACTGGAGCAAAGGTCTCCTCATAGTCTATGCCATACGTCTGTGCATAACCCTTTGCGACCAGCCTTGCCTTGTGACGCTCAATGTTACCATCAGCCTTATGCTTGGTTTTATACACCCATTTACAGCCAATAGCTTTCTTGACACTTGGCAATGGCACCAACTCCCATGTTTCATTCGATTCCAATGCAGCCATCTCTTCATTCATTGCATCATCGCAATGCACATTTCCAACTGCATCCTCAAAACATGTGGGCTCCACATCCAGTATCACCTTAGCCATGTAGGCTTGGTGATGCGCTAGATACCCATCATAAGTCAATTTCTGAACTGGATTTCTAACTCTATAAGATCTGCGCGGTCCTTGGTCACTCCTTTTCCCTCTAGCATCTTCTTATACTTTCCTTACACCAGGTGTCCTAACAGCCGAAATTCCAAATTCCTCATCAAGACTTTGTTCAGAACCATCTGAATCCATGTCTACATGTGAAAAACCTGATGATGCATCAGCCATAAAGGGAGGTTCATCAACCTTTTCCTTTCCTTTTCGTGATACATTCCCTGTACCTGTTGGTGGAGTAACCTGCGTACGTAGTCTACCATTCCATGGTTTCTCAACAGAGCCACGAGAAGAGGACTCTTGTGGTCCACTCAAAACCTGTGACTGTGGCCTCACATTTTGTACAACCACATCATCTTTTACATCAGCCCCAATAGTTCCATGTGCATTACTGTACCAGCTGCTCATCTCATCAAAGACTACATCTTTGCTCACTCGTAATTCTCGTGTAGTAGGATTGTAGCACCTGTACCCCTTTTGTTCAAGGGAATATCCCACAAGAATACATTTCTCTGCTTTAGGATCCAATTTCCTACGCAACTCATCTGGTACATGCACGTAAGCTATGCAGCCAAACACTTTCAAGTGTGCCAAATCAGGCTTTGTACCTGTAAACTTTTCCTCAGGTGTTACATCATGCACCGCAGCTGTAGGTGTCCTGTTCATAATGTACACAGCTGTATTTACAGCTTCAGCCCAGAAATGATGAGGCATGTTCTTCTCATTCATCAATGCACGTGCAACCTCTGCAATGTGCCTGTTTTTCCTTTCTGCGACCCCATTCTGCTGTGGAGTATATCTGCATGTAAACTGCCTGTGTATACCATGCATTCGCAAAAAATCTGAAAAATCATTGGAGAAGTACTCTCCCCCTCCATCTGACCTCAATGTCTTGATTTGCATATCTGTCTCCTTCTCAATCATGACTTTGAAGTCTTGAAAGTGACCAAACACTTCACTTTTGTTACGCATGAAGTAGACCCATACTTTCCTTGTATGGTCATCAATGAAAGAGACATAATACCTGCAACCATGTATACTTGCAGTATCGGTTGGACCCCAAACATCTGTGTGCACCACCTCAAGTGGCTTTTTACATACATTGCGCTCATGTGGAAATGAGCCCTTTGACTGTTTTCCAAACTGGCATGCTGCACACACTTTATGCATACCATCCACCTTGAATTTGGGCAAACCTTTTACAATCTGTTTTGATTGCATGCTACGCAATCTCTGCTCATTGACATGGCCAATGCGTTTGTGCCAAATGTCAACATCAGCCACAACACCTGTGCCCTGTGCAAATAATGCAGCTTTTACCTCAGGCATGTCTACATTCAGCGTAAACATTCTGCCCACACATTTGCCCTCTGTGATCAGCTTACAGCCATTCTGGAAATCTTCTACATAACAGCCATTTGGATTGAAGCGAACCTGCAAACCCTGCTCAACCATTTGTCCAACAGAAACAAGATTCTTTGTAATGTTTGGGACATGAAGTACATCTGCTAAGTACTTTGATTTCCCACTCTTCGTATTTAGAGGTATGTCCCCTACATGAGCAATGGGGTGAGCTGTATCATCTCCTGTCTGCACATAGCCTGACACATCTGGTTTGCGCATATCTCTAAACCACTCTCCACGAGACGTCATGTGATTAGAGGCACCTGAATCCACATACCAAACATCATCTTAGGTGGAATTCTCTGCAGTCATTGTATTCATTACATGCTGCATAACAAACATGCGCTCGTTTTTGCTGTCATCTGCATCTCTGCTAGTAGATGCATAGTTGCCCTGTTCTCTCTTTCTACTTGCTTTTCCCTTTGGACAGTCACGTGACATGTGACCTCTTTCACCACAAGTCCAACATTCTCTACTATCTGGAGTATGTTGCTGCCTGCTTGATCCTGCACCACGACCTCTTTGACTCCCCCTGCCTTGAGACTGGTTTCCCCTGCCACCTGTATTGTTTTGATTTGATTGACCTTCCAAAAATTGGCCCCTGCAACCCCTTGGGCCTCGACCACGACCTCTACCTCTACCTCTGTTGGAGTTAGAATAGAAGGCCTGTTCAGAATTATTTCTGCCATGAGAAGAAGATGTGTCAAGGTTCTTCTCCTCAAGAATAAGCATAGAAATCAAATCTTGGAACACGGGGATGTCGTCTCTTGTATTCATGGAAGACCTAAAATGTACATACTCATCTCCTAGACCATCCAAGCATGCACGGACAATGTCATCGTCTTCCACTGAGACTTTAATAGATCCAAGAGCTTCAATGATACTCTTGATCTTCAAAGCATAATCATTGATGGAGAGGTTGTTCCTCTTAACCTGATTTAGCTCCGACTTTAGTTGAAGCTTCCTGGCCTTGGTGTTCACCTCGAACACTCTGCCTAAGTTTTTCCATGCAATGGCGGGGGTTTCAGCATCCTGTAGATAGCCCATCATGCCATCTGTGATGCTCATAGAAAGCCAATACATCACTTTGCTCTGGCCTTGTTGCCAGTCCCTCAAAGCTTTCCTTTGTTCTGCTGTAGCATTTGCCTCGGGAATCTCTGGTTCCTTTTCATTGTCTCCTTCTACATAGTCCTAATAACCTTTTCCTTTTAGGAAATTTGTTATTTTGAACTTCCATGCAGGTTAGTTATTTTTCTCAATCTTCTCAGTAACAATCTGACTGAAACCGTCAGACATCTTGAAGCACCAAGACAAAATAGCTGCAATCTGCAAAAACCTGCAAATCTGCTGAACCTGCTATCGTGGTTCTTGTAACGCTTTCTACACTCAACGAGTGTCCACAATCAAGCGTACATACAACCACTGTACTTGTACAGTAAATCTCTGTATACTGCACTTTGGAGACCTATTCAGAAACTTGTGCGAAAAACCCCTTTAAAAAAAATTTCGCTGCGCGAGGCGCCTTCGGCATCTGGTCGTGGATTGCGAACGAAGGGATTGTGATGCTCTTGCTCTCTTAGCCTCTCTTGCCTGCACCAGGCTCTGATACCATGTAAAGAATGAGGATGCAAGAGAGCTACACAAGACAAGCACAAAGCACACAGAGATGGAAAGCTTCTTCTTCTTCTTCATAGAAAAGAGAGTACAAAATGACTAAGTGCTAAAGCTGAAAAGTAGCACATATGTACATGCGGTCACTAAGTGTGAACTCGCTAGAAGCGTACTAGGCTGGCACTATAAGTGTAGTCCAGCTGTAGAATCACTGGCAGAGATCCTCCGTGTCGGTCACCTAACGCGCCAGTGAGTAAATGCCGTAAGCGGCCAAGACCCGTAGTGGATGCCAGCTCAAGGTGTAGAGCTCGACATCTCAACACTCCCCAAGCACCATCTCTCCCTCTCTCTCTCTCTCTCTCTCATGTTTTAGTGTGTGAGAGTGTTCCATTGGTGTTAGGGTTAGTGTAAATTCCTTGCTTGTTTGTGGGTTGCTCTAACGATTCTCCTCTTTTGCGTCCTAGTTCGCTCTTAAACTAGGTGGTGCCCCTTGTGTAGTTGGGATTTGGCTGGGGGTTTGTTGTTTTGGTTTGTGTTGTGTTGTGCCCCAGCCCCATTGAGCAGCACGGGAGCCTTGAAGGGTTTCTAGAGGTTGCTCTTCTTGTTGCCCGCCCCGGACTGCTTCAGTACACCACCACTTAAAAATTTTGCAGTACCACTGAGAATGGTGCATAAATCATTTCAACCACTTCTTATTGTTGATAAAAAAAGTTTAATTATGGCTCATTACATACTAACATGCATTCATATATGTTTTTACAGGGAGGTGGATAGTACCACGAGTGGCCTTACCCACTCAAATAAAATTTTGCTTCACCAAGGAAGATTTTCATACCCAATATGGGCTATGCTTGGTTGGCCAGGATCCGAAGGTCCTATGTGATGATGATTTCTAAGATGAGGAGTGTCTTAGGGTATGGATTTACAAGCGCCACCGAAAGGAGAAGATGCATTTAAAGGGGCTGAGGCCTGAAATGTATGAAGAATGTCTCCTGCTATACCACAAAGTATATCAGGGAGATCCCCCAAACAACGAGGTAGGCGTGCATTTTGTAGATGGATTTACGTGGTAGAAGTGCAAGGGTGCTGAAGATTCTAAAGTTTTAGTTGCATAGGCTGTGTATGCTGAAGGTGTTATCAAAATGTTACGCCAACAAAAAACTTTAAATAAGAAATTGGAGAGATGGAGGTCCACAAACGGTCCATGTCTTGGAAGCGAGTGGAAATTTAATGCAGAAAATATGCCTAATTACACTGATAGTACTGGCACAGACTTTGACTGGCAGACATACTCAGGTGGACATCAATTTTCAGGACAGGCTAAGGAGGAATTTCTAAAGAAGCGGGCCTTTGGCTCGATGGGAACATTTGGAATGTCAAATGTTTCCTCGACTATATTTTCTGCGTCAACGACTGATGTAGCAGCTATTTCTAACATGAAGGCTAATGCTGCTGAAAAGTTAAAAGAGAAGTAGCAATGTCTTGAAGCATTAAAAATTGCTTTAGATCAATCAAAGACAAAGAGAGATGAGCAGGTTGGTTTGATGCGAGGCGCCACCAAGATCGTAGAGAGACTGAACAAGGATATGGAGGTACTCAAGTTGCATAAGGCTGGGCTTGTACCAAACGAGGAAGCAATGGCAAAGCTTGAAACCTTGATTCAAATCAGAAAGGAGGCTCTCAAAGACATGGGACTTGATATTGAAGTGCACAATCTCGATAACCTAGCTGAAGAGGTATCATAGTTACAGGTATGTAAGCTTGATTGATTCACCTAGTAGTAGTTGATATTACTTAAAATTGGTTAAACTCTAATTAGAAAAAAATGGTTAGAGACCATTTTATATGGTAAAATGCCACTTAAATGTGTTTATATAACACTCTTAAGTGGTACCACATAAAGTGATGAAGACTCTTCAAAGTAATACACAAACCAAGGAGTCAGCCGAGGTGCCTCTGAAGCCAAAACCTGCAATGAACAAGGATGTAGAGGACGTTGAAAATTCATTTGAGAAGCCAATTGAAAAGGATAAAACAGTGAACTTGTCTGATGACGACTCGGATCTTCTTATTTCAGATGTTTGTGCGGAGATTCTAGGGCGTAGGAAAAAGAGGAGCAACACTGAAGAGCGCACCACACCAAAGAAAAAAGCTAAGGTTGCATCCAATCCTCCAGAGTCTACTCCAGGAGGTAGAAAATCCAAGGAGCCTTCATCTGCTCGTCAAAAGACTAACCTCCAAGAACCCAACCTTAAACCTCCCAAACCAAAGTCCCACAAGAAACTTATGTAGCCCCTATTAACCTTTTGTGCTTTGTAGCCTCTTTGTAATTTTGTCTTTGTACCCTCATTTTGATGATAATGTAACGACGGCTTTATTTTCCGTTCACTAGTTGTTTATTGCTCATTGATTGTCTATTTATTGTACCCATATTGTTCATTGACTGTCTATTTATTGTACTCGTATTGTTCTTTCTGACATCATCATGAGCATCTTCAAGTAGAGCTTATTTTTTCTCCAGTATCTCCTGCCAAATGGACTATTGCCATAGAAGTTTAGGAAATTAATGAAATGGAAATCAATAGCATAGAAGGTATACTTTTCAAGTGTATTTTGAAAAGGTTTTTAAGGCATGGTACTTGTCTATGGCAGAACTTAGCTAGATTGGAGATGTTCAAGAACCAAAAAAGAAGTTTGAAGACATAGCAGCTAAGCAAGATGCAGAGCAGGATGCAGATGTAACACTAGATAAAGTAGAGGAAGACAAGGAACCAGCAGTTTGCCTCGAAATTGAGGAGATTTCGCCAAATTTCCCTAGATGGGGATATCTTGTTTTGAATTTCTGCAAGATCAAAAAGCTCATCATCTTTGATATCGATGGACTATTTGTGAAACGAGATGTAACCAAACGTGATCCAAAGACTAGACAACTTAAACATCCTCACGTCCAGCTTCCGACAGAGTTAAACTAAAAAGAGTGGACGAGAAGTTGTGGATCTACTACCGTAGAGATGTTGAGCAATTTGTTTGGGATTTGAGGCAAATAGTAGATGCGATGATTTGGAGCACTTGTACTGCTACTAACATTGAGCATATCCTTAGTACATGTTGGCCAGACATATGGGAACATAGGACTTATTACTTTAGGGATCTCTTCTCAAACTCGCAATGTGAGAAGTGGTCGTATTTTGAAGAGATTGCTGGAGCTCCAAGAGACCTTGTAGGTGAACCTGTGTCTTTCAAGCCCCTTTACCATGTCAGGAACAAGTTTCCAGAATATGACTCCTCTCGAACATTGCTGGTAGATGACTCCATATGTAAAAATCTGCTCAATGTCTGGGACACCTGTATATGTCCACCCACCTTTGATTCTCTTGATGAAGAACAAGACCCTGATTACCTCACGTGCACACTGGTACCATGGCTGTGCAGATGGGCACTAACCCCAATACCCTGGAGTATACAAAGGCAAACCCCATCAGCAATCCCAAAGATGAACTTTCGAGTCTAGTCTTTGAGCACTTTGTTATAAATGGAGATGAATGAGATTGTACATCTGTAATTTAAGAAACGTTATATATTGTACATTCTTGGTGGATATGTAGACGTTTCTGGATAATTGTTGTAATATAATTTTTGTAATATACAGAAGTTCTGGCACTTTACATGTCTCTGCACTATATATGTCTCTACACTTCTAAATGTCTCAGAACCACTTTATAGTGGTGCTAAACCCCTAAAACGTGGTTAAATTTTTATTATGTTATTGCAACAGTTTTTCTGGAATTGCAACACCATTTAATGGTGATGTTCGCCGGGAGTGGTGAAGCATTCTTAACCACTTTTTAGTGGTGCTAAACCACTTTAGCACCACTAAAAAGTGGTAAATTTTTATTGAGTTTTTCTGGAACCGCAACTTTTAGTGGTGATGTTTGGGGGGGGAGGGGGGAGTGGTGAAGCATTCTCAAAAACCAACATGTCAATTCCATCGTACGTTTACACCAATTCCATCTTGTTCAATCTTTCACTAGATGATATAAAATCAGATTTGATTTACAATTCAAAGGGTATGCTATTGTATATTGCCTCATGGTTTTCATTGGAAAGTTCGAACACTTCTCCTATGCCATCGAGCACTACAGGCTCCATAGGGAACTTTATTGCCCTTATCAAGTGGGAATATATGAAAACTACTGGCTTGTTATCCCACAGCTCATACAAGTTTTCTTGTAGGGATTTATACCAATGGCCTGTGACCATATAAGTATGCTTCTCTATCTTGTTGCCCCATGCATCAATTTGCTTGTTAGTTGTTAGGCCCTTAGCTACTACACACTTCAAAATGTAGAATTCAATAGCCTCCTCATTATTCTCTTCAGAAGTGACAACAAAATTGTCTCCAGGTGTGAGAGCATCGCTTTAGGAGTCATAATGACCTGCATAAGTGGCACCATGGAACTCCTCATCGTCTGAGTCTCTGTATGACTGGGAATCATTAGCAAGTGGCTCCAAAGTGTGATATTTCCACGTCTCCACATGTGATCTGTTCATACACTTTCTCCAATGGCCAAGCCTGCAAGGAAAACAAAAGCATGACAACCGTTTTGATCGCAATGCACAAGTGTTGTTCTCAGAATACCCATTCACACAGTGCATTGCTCTTGACCCCTTCAATAGTTTGCAGTCCCATTGATGGGATTGCTGAACATTGCCTAGCTTGACCTCCTAGAACACCCTACTAACCTCCCTCTTTTTCTTGTTATACATAGCAATTGCTCCAGTACTGAGATGCATTCTCAAAAAAGAGACAACTTCAACTACACATGTCAACCGCACGCTATTTTGCTTCCATTGCTCATGAGTTAGAGCCCTTTTAATGACAGCCCCAGCCCCATCATGTTCCCCCTTTCCATGTCCTGAGCAAAAAAATTCCAATTCATTTCCATGACAGTAAGGCTCCAATATCTAGCAACAAAGTAAAACGGTCGCTTTGCTTTAAATTGTCAAGCTGCGCCATTTGACCAAACCCAATGTTTTTTAAAGCTTAGCCCTTGATCTCTCAACCATTGAGCATGTAAGAGAAAAGCATGTTGCACAAATAAGGTGTCATGTTGTTTATCATCTGAGACAAAAGAGTGTATGGTATTCTTTATTGCACCTGATGCGATGAAGAAATAAGTAATCAGGACAAAGATAGTGACCTGCTTAGTGTACCAATGCATTGGTTGGATCTCATTTTGCTCCTTGAAGGAGTAGTTCTCTGCAAAGTCAATGATGGAGACAACCACATCATCTGGAAACAAAGAAATGCAGTCCTTGAATTGTTGTCCTTGCCACCTAAATATAAAATTGTGAGTGACATACTTCTTCAAGTGGTCTTGGTACACTTGCAAAAGTTCTCTAGGCAGCATTTTCTTGTGGACAATGTCTTTCACATTTCTCTTTCTAGCTTCATTGTTTAATCCAGTAGCACCCACTATATTTTCAAAAAACTTCACAGATACTTGCTTACTCTGCTCAACTTCTTCTCTTGGACAGATCTGAATATTACCTACACCGCATGCATTGCATGTTCCCATTAAGCATTGGTAGCTATGGAAACTATGTTCTGCAAGTATAGGGCAGAGTATAGACTCCAACAATGAAGTGGTACTCATACTTGCATTTTTGTATGCAAGACATCCATGGTTGACAAATTCATCATGATGAAGGTATATAGGGCAGCTGCACATGCAGCAAGAACCATGAAGATCAAAACTTCGAGTCCGCATGTGATTTACTGCCTCTTTAAGGAAAATCATTTGTACATGCACAATACAAGAGCAGGTGTAGTGATCCCTCAATTTTCGGACAAAGAATGATTTCATAGACTCGAAACAACGTTGTGAAATCTGAATATCTGCATACTTTGTCTTGAATCTTAAATAAAGCTCCACCTACAATATACATGTATACAAATGTTAAAAATAAACTAAGCATTCAAAACTGGTTAAATTGTTTCAAAACATTAAAAAGTGATTCTATATCACTAAAAACTGGTGTGCACCACTAAAAACTAGTAATGATACATTCAGTAGTATTGTTTTACCTGTGAAAATAATGCACCACAAATACAAATTAGTGTAGAAACTAGTAACCATACAAAAAGGTAGAATATTAAGAGGTTGTGTGAGGACAACTTAATAGTGGTGAGAAACCGCATTCAGCGTAACTAAAAAGTGGTTTGGCACGACTTAAAAGTGAATTCAAACCAGTTGATGGTGATGAACCGCCAATAAAAAATGGTGTGCACTGCTTGAATATGGTGGGCAACGATTAAAAAGTGGTGAGTAAGGACATGAAAGTTATGGGGAAGTTCAGAACTAGCACTTAAAAAGTAGCTGGGAGGGACAAAATACTAGGCGACAGACCAGCATTAGCACTAGATAGTAGTCCAACACAACTTGAAAGTGGAGGAGATCTTGTGAAAAGTGTTTGATGCCCACTTTAGAGTAGTGAGCGACTAGTTCAAAGTGACCATTCACCAATTAAAATCTAGCACTTAAAAAGTAGCTGGGAGGGACAAAATACTAGGCGACAGACCCGCATCAGAACTAGATAGTGGTCCAACACAACTTGGAAGTGGAGGATCTCTTGTGAAAAGTGCTTGATGACCACTTGAGAGTGGTGAGCAACTAGCTCAAAGTGGGCAGTCACCACTTGAACGCGGATTCTCGTCACTTGAATGCGGTTTCTGACCACTTGAAAGCGGGAACTTGCCGCTTGATTGCAGTGACAAGGTTTTAGCTACCACTTGAAAGTGGTGTCTTGCCACTTGGGAGTGGTGCCTCATCACTTGCATGGAGTGATGACTGACGTAGTGACTTAGCACATGAAAGTGGTGTCTCACCACTTGACGACCACTTGAAATTAGTGAGCAACTACTTCAAAGTGGGCAGTCACCACTCGAACGCTGATTCTGGTCACTTGAATGCGGTGTCTGGCCACTTGAAAGTGGGAGTTTGCCGCTTGATTGCAGTGACAAGGTTTAAGCTATCACTTGAAAGTGGTATCTCACCACTTGATGACCACTTGAGAATGGTGAGCAACTAGTTCAAAGTGGGCAGTCACCACTTGAACACGGGTTCAAGTGTTTGGCCACTTGAAAGTGGTGTCTCACCACTTCCATGGAGTGATGACTAACGTAGTACTTTGCACATGAAAGTGGTGTCTCACCACTTGATGACCACTTGAGAGTGGTGAGAAACTAGTTCAAAGTGGGCAGTCACCACTTTAACGCGTTTTCTTGTCACTTGAATGCGGTGTCTGGCCACTTGAAAGCGGAAACTTTCCGCTTGATTGCAGTGACAAGGTTTTAGTTACTACTTGAAAGTGGTGTCACACCACTTGGGAGTGGTGCCTCACCACTTGCATGGAGTGATGGACTGACGTAGTGCTTAGCACATGAAAGTGGCTTCTCAACACTTGAATGCGGTCAAACACCATGTGAAAGTGGTTTTTATACGTGTAAGTGTTGTGTGCACCACTCCATTGTGGTGTGACATCACTTGTAAGTGTTTACTAACAAAATGTGTTCAAACTCCACTAATAATGGTTTTGGTTACCATCATAAGGTGGTGGGCACCATTCGTGCAGCAGCAGTAAAAAGTCTATGGTACTACTATAACTGTTGCACCATGACTAAAAGCTGTTACATCACTTGGAAAAAGTGAGTTGCATCACCAAAAATGTTTGCACCTGTAACACCCCTACGAGTTTGTAAAACATGTCTGCTAGCATTGGGTAAACAAGAATTTTTAGTGGGTGAACACCACTTTGTAGGGTTTACGGTGAAGCGTTGGTGCATTTCTAGTAAAACTTGTTTCTTAAACATTAAAACCTGCTACAAAACATTAAAAACTGGTTTAAAAACACTAAAAAGTGGTGTGGAAACACAAGTAAAAGTGCTTCAAAAACATTTAGAACTATTGATCAAATTTTAGAAGTGGTTCAGATACAATTAGAGATCAGTATAGTAATGTTTCACCACTTTTTAATGTTGCAACACCACTAGAAAGTGGTGCAAAAGACCAAAACAAACTGTAGCACTAATAAAAAGAAGTATAGAAACATAATGTTGTGGCAATAATGAGTTGTAGCACCAATAAAAAGTGGTATAGAAACATAATGTTGTAGCGGGAATATGAGTTGTAGCACCAATAAAAAGTGCTAAAAAAATTTATCAATTACCTGAGGCTCCTCAAGAAGGTGGATTGGATGCTTTACATATGAACATCTAGCTAGTCTCTTACTGCAAACATCTTTCTTGTTGGGGGAAACCCTCGTCTCATCCATCCAAAATTGAAAGACTATGTCTTTAATAGTTTGAGTGATGTGAGTTCTCCGTGCATCATCTCTATGACACGCAGATGCAGGGAATGAACCATCGGATTCACTTGACACTATTAAGTGATGTTTGGCTGAATATAAGTTTCTTTTGTGATCCCCATAAGCTTGGCAGCTTGCGGTATGCTCATGTCAGTGTTTTGCTCCTTGCTTCCACCATTCACCAACATCATCATTGCTGATTTCTTCACAAAAAACTTGTCTGAAGATCTTGGGACCTTCATATGATTCAAAGTGTTGCGTATGTTTCTCAGCATAATTGGTTCCAACTGTTTGGATATACTCTGCATAGTAAGGAAGCAAGGATGTTGAAGAAGTTCATCAAAGATTTCCTTCCTACCACTTGCATCCATTCCCACGGTTAATGTATCAAAGTGTTGTACCATAGATTGACATATCCTTTGTTTCTTTCTTTCATCCATCTCCCCCGTATTGCTTTCCGTCACAAAGTTGACCGTTGCCTTACTTTTCTTTCGTTTCTGAGCAGCCCAATATTCCCTCATTAATTTTTTGCGTTGAAGTTGAGCTTCTCTACTCATTGACGATGAGCTGATAGACAGTTCTTCATTGTGCTCCATTGTTGCAGTACTTTCAAAGGATTGCTCTACAAGAAATACAATACAAATCATAACTACACGCTATACTTTTAATTAATACATGGCACTTCTTGCGCTAATTAGCAAGATACTAACAAAGCATAATAAGTGTTTACATACCTCAAGAAGCATCAAGTAGAAGAGGAACCTATAGAGATAGAGTTCGTGAGAGAGAGAGAGAAAGAGTGCTGAGCTGAGAGAGAGAGAGAGAGAGATGAGCGCGAGCTCAGACACAAGAGGAGCCATGCTTAGAGAGAGAAAGAGAGAGAGAGAGGGGGGCTGAGCGATACAGAAAGCTCATCAAGAGCTCTGTGAGAGAGAGAGAGAGGAGCTAGATAGAGCTCCAAGAGAGATCTCAGAGACAAAGAAAACTCAAAGCAGAGAGAAAGCTCAGACAGGTTGTAGCGGGAAAGAAGAGGCGGACAATAATCCAGCGTTCAACAGTAAATTACATTTAGTCTCATTAATTGTGGTACGTTAGGAGACTTAATTGACGTACCTTAGGAGAGTGATATTCTTTTTTAGATTTGAAGCACTTTTAAAACACCCACTTTTAAGCGCAAAAAAGCAATGTCCTTGACAATACTTTCCAGGCCACCTATACATGCTTTCACCCTGCAGTCTATTACTCCATATGAAGCATGGCATGATAGAAAGCTTTCTATTGAGCACATGCGTGTTTTTGGCTGTTTGGCATATGCTTTGGTGTCACAAACACAGCACAGAAAATTGGATGATAAGGCTGTCAAGTGTATTTTTTTTGGTTATAGTGCTGAAAGAAAAGGTTACATGTTGTATCATCCGCAAACAAAACGTATTCTGGTTTCACGGGATCTAGTGTTTGTGGAAGATTCTGTTCAGTCCTTGCTGTACTAGTGACAATAATGTAAGCTCACAGGACATTTATGACACTCTATTGCCTCTTTTTAGTGGTGGAAATACAAACGTAAGTTCCAATGAGGCAAATGTACAGCCTATGGGGGTTTTTGAAAATGTTATAGATCAGCCTATTATTGATGCAAATGTACAGCCTATGGGGGTTTTTGAAAATGTTACAGATCAGCCTATTACTGATGCAGATGTACATGATGTTGGGGTATAAAGCCCAATGTGGTCGCCCAGGTAAGTGGGCGGGCCGCCAGGTATGTACACATATTCTTTTGTAAAAACCTAATAAGAACTCACTATGCTCTACACATTACAGTAGAGTGAGTTCACCATATCGTCGTGCTCTTCTTCTCGCACTCTCTCTTGCATCGCACTTCCGCTCGTACTCCTTCAACTGGTATCAGAGCTCAGATCGAGGCTCGGGGCAGCATTTGCAAGTAGCCAGAGTCACCTGCTCAGATTGGAGTGAAATTCGATAGACGAAGACACGGCCCCAAATTTTGAGGTCATCTCGGCCACCGTTTGGCTTCGACAAAGTTTTACGCAGGCCATTTTCGACTATGTGGTCTCGGCGGGTGCAGATCCAACTCTGCAAATTTGGGGTTTCGGCCTATGACTGCAAGTGTTGAGGATATCTACACTTCCAGAGTGCTGATTTGTGGCTGTCTACACAAAAAAGGACGGCTCACAGTTCTTGGAGGCATGTCACATACGACACGGGCGCACCTACACACAGACTGTAGGCGACATCCACTAGTTCATCAGGTAGCTTGTGTTTGCTGCTTGATATTCCAGATTTCATCCTGACATTGCAGGTACTTCCACATGGGATGTATTGTCAGAGATGATGTATGTCTGTTGAGGGTTTGTTGACTGTGAGTCACGCAACAAACAACCGTCGCAGCGGTTACAGCATATAGTGGGAAATTTGTGGATGTATGACTTTGTGGAAAATCTATGTATTTTCAGATTTATTGCAGCCTTTGTTGAGGGTCGAGTGAGGTTTTATTGAGCTGTGGGATTCTCGAATGTTGAGATCCTTTCGGTGATACAGGTCTTGGAGCGATCCCTCGAGCACCCTTAGCTAGGCAGCTAGGATGTATTGACTATGAGTTAGACAGTTGGGATTGCATCTTTGCTTTACTGCTGTTGAGGCATTATCGCAGTCTATGCTTACAGGATAGTGGCAGGACAGTGAGAGACAGTACAGGTGCAGGACAGGTTTACCAACAGCTTATAGTGTTAGAGAGACAGTGGTTTTTTGAGCTGTTTTTGGTCTGTTTTTTAGTACACCAGAGCCAGTTTACAAAGGAGACTCTGCCAAAATTTCTGTAGAATCTGAAGCTTTCTTGGTTCATTTGACAGGTTGATATTGGTTCAGAGGTCAGTTTACAGGGGAAACTCTGTCGAATGTTTCCCAGGAAAGTAAACTACTGTGAAGCGTAGCTATGGCTGGATCACAGGACACTGCTCTTTACAATATCAAGAAGCTCGATGGAACCAATTTCCCATTGTGGAAGAAGCAGATTTGGCACGTGTTGGTACAAAAGAAGCAGAGAAAACCTATAAAGCTCAAGGGGATAAAACCACAAGATATGGACGAAGATGAATGGAGCGAAATGGATGAATTGGCACTTTCTACCATTATGCTGACTTTGGCAGAAAGCGTTTACTTCAATGTAGCAGATGAGATGGACAAAGCTGAGTGATCTTTATGAGAAGCAGAGTGCAGCTTCACAGGTATACTGGCTTAAGAAGCTTGTTGACTTGAAGATGAAAGAAGGGACACCTATGTCGAATCATCTGAATGAATTCAACACCATCTACAGTCAGTTGTCAGCTCAAGGTGTCAAGTTTGATGAACCTGTTAGAGCTATGTTCCTGTTGATCACATTGCCGGAAAGTTGGGACACTTTTCGCAGAGCTTTGAGTAATTATGCACCTCCAGATGGTTTGAACATAGAAGGTGTAGAAGGCAGTCTGCTTACTGAAGAAACCAATAGAAAGACAATGGAAAAAGGCAAAGGAACAACCTTAGTTGTCAGGGGAAGGACCAAAGAAAATTACAAAGGTGGAAAGAGGAATCAGTCTCGTAGCAAGTCCCGCAGTGCTAAAGGCAAGAATTACATAGAATGCTACCATTGTGGCAAGAAGGGTCACATGAAAAGAGACTGTAGAGAATGGAAAGCAGAAAAAGGCAAAGAGAAAGCTGAAGACCATGGTGAGAAGAACAAGTCCTCAATGAAGATTCAAGAAATAAATGTGACAAACACTATTGCAGAGGATGACAGTCTAGTGTCAGGAGACATCTACTTCTTGAAGAATACAATGGACTCAGCTCTTCTTACAACATCTGATGGAAATGCACTGAGTGACTGGATTATAGACTCAGGGGCATCACTTCATGTGTCTCCAAACAAGGAGTGGTTTACCTCTTATGTGACCACTAAAGATCATGTTCGGCTAGGCAATGGGCAGACATGTGAGATCTTAGGTGTTGGAGATGTTCAATTGAAGTTTCAGAATGGCTCTTCTTTCACGCTGAAGAATGTGAGACATGTTCCCGCAATTACAAAGAGCTTGATCAGCACATGTTTACTTGATGATGCTGGCTACGTCACCACTTTTGGACAAAACAAGTGGAAGATATCCAAGGGTTCGATGACAATAGCACATGGAGTAAAGTCTGGAGGACTTTACATGATTTATGTATCAAATGTCTCTAAAAATGTAATCAATGTAACCGAGCAGCCGAACGTTTCTTTGTGGCATAGCCGGTTAGGACATATGTCCAAGAAGGGAATGGAAATCTTGTCTCGTTCTGGTTATCTGCCTGGCTTTTCATTTAATGATTTTGAATTTTGTGAACAATATTGTCTGTATGGTAAGCAAACACAGCAGCCACATAAGCATAGAAGCAGTAGAAGAGATACACAGTTGGCACTTGTTCATAGTGATTTGTGTGGACCTATGCCTAACCTATCTCTAGGGGGAGCTTCTTACTTTATGACATTTATAGATGATTACTCGAGGAAAGTATGGGTTTACTTTCTCAAGCACAAGGATGAAGCGTTTAGTGTTTTCAAAACGTTTGTGACACTTGTGGAGAATCAGAGTGGCAAGAAGCTTAAATGCTTACGCACTAACAATGGTGGAGAGTATGTTTCAAAGGCCTTTCATGACTTTTGTGAGTCAAAAGGTATAAAACGTGAACTTACTGCTCCTTACAATCCTCCTCAAAATGGTGTTGCTGAGAGGATGAATATGACCATACAAGAGAAGGTCAGAAGTATGTTGTCTAATGCACAGCTGCCAAATGGGTTTTGGGCTGAAGCTGTATCAACAGCTGTTCATCTTATAAATAGATCTCCTAGCAAGGTTTTGCAGAAGGATTCAGTGCCAGAGATGGTATGGTCAGGCAAAATGCCCTCATACAAGCATCTCAGAGTCTTTGTCTGTGAGGAATATACTCACGTTCCAAAGGAATTTAGGAACAAACTTGAGCCAAAGAGTCGAAAGTGCATCTTTCTAGGCTATGGTAATTCTGGTGAGATGGGGTAAAGACTTTGGGATCCCGAATCCAGAAAGGTTGTCTGCAGCAATGATGTTCACTTTAATGAATCCAAATATCATTCTAAACCAGAGAGGGTTGAGGAGATTAGAAGAGTTGTCTTCCAAGAAGATGGACCTGCACGTGCAAGACAAAATTTCAGGGCTCAAGAGGAGCAAGGACAGGATAGATTGGAACCACAGGTTGTGGTTGAGCCTGAGCCACCTATTGTGCGTAGATCTGGATGTATCACCCAACCTCCTGATAGGTTTGTTCCATCTATGAACTATGTCATGTTGACTGATTGCAATGAGCCTTCATGTTACAAGGAAGCACTGCATATGAAGGACTCCGAGAATTGGCAATTGGCCATGCAGTCAGAGATGACAGCTCTGCATAAAAACCAGACATGGAAGCTAGTTAAATTAACACAGGGAAAAAAGGACTTCCCTCAGAGAGCTTTGTGCATTTTCGCAAGCAGTTAGGTGTAGGGTAGTACATCACTTCTCTACATCTCTTGTATATTAGCTTGTATAGTAGCTTCTCTCACACTTAAAGTACCACATTGGACTTTAAGTGGGAGGTTGTTGGGGTATAAAGCCCAATGTGGTCGCCCAAGTAAGTGGGCGGGCCGCCAGGTATGTACACATATTCTTTTGTAAAAACCTAATAAGAACTCACTATGCTCTACACATTACAGTAGAGTGAGTTCACCATATCGTCGTGCTCTTCTTCTCGCACTCTCTCTCGCGTCGCACTTCCGCTCGTACTCCTTCACATGATGTACTTGATGAGGAAAGGGCTGAAAATGAGCAGGCTACAAGTATGCCAAAATGGCTGGTGCACACTTTGCGTGACAATAAGTTGGATGCACCTTTGTCTAGTCGTACTCATTCAGGCTCTCGCCATGCATCTTATGTATCAGATTGTTATGCTTTGGCTATGTCTAGCTTACATGATGTTGAGGAGACTCTGTCTTTTGATGAAGCACAAAATTTAGAAAATTCGATGGCTGCCATGTAATCAGAGTATGATGCACTTATAGAAAATGACACATGGACTTTATGTGATTTGCCTCTTGATAAAAAGGCCATTGGTACGAAGTGGGTTTACAAGTTGAAACGCAAGCCGGATGGTGATATTGATTGCCATAAGGCTCAACTTGTTACAAAGGGTTGTGCACAACAAAAAGGCATAGATTATGAAGAGACTTTTGCTCCCACTTGTCGTACGCATACTATGCGTTTTCTATGTGCATTGGCAACTCATTTTGGTTGGGATGTACATCAATCAGACATTTTTACTGCTTTCTTGAATGGTGACATATTTGAGGAAGTTTATGTAACGCAACCTCGCGGTTTTGTCATAAAAGGACAAGAGGACAAAGTTTGCAGATGTAAGAAGGCTTTGTATGGGCTAAAGCAATCTCCTCGTGCTTGGTATGAGAAAGCTGACACTCATTTGGTCAAACGAGGCTTTCGTAACAATCCAATAGAAAGCACATTGTATGTAAAGCGTGAGGGTGATGTACTTCTCATTGTGGTTCGTTATGTTGATGATTTGCTGATCATTAGACCAAATGAGAGACATATTGCTGAATTTAAGGCTGACTTGAATGCTACTTTCAAGATGAAAGATTTGGGGCTGTTGCATCATTACGTGGGTTTACAGTTTAAGCAGTGTGATGGTGGTATTGCCTTGTGTCATAAAAGTTACATAGAGTGTTAGCTATGTAAGTTTGGACTTGGGGATTGCAAACGTATTGTCACTCCCCTAGAAATAGGTTTGAAGTGAGTCTACATGATGCTGGCGATCTTGCTAATGTAACTCTTTATCAAATTGTTGTTGGCTGCCTTATTTATGTATGCAACATGAGGCTAGATATTCAGTTTGCAGTCTCACAGGTCAGCAGATTTATGCATAGCCCAGGGTCTAAGCATTGGCAGGCTGTCAAAAGGATTTTCTGCTACCTTAGTGGCACTTTACATATTGGCTTGTTTTATCCCAAGGGGGGATCATTGCCGCCAGACTTACATGATTTTCGGACTCAGATTGGGTTGGTTGTTTTGACACGCGAGTGTCCACAAGTGGTTTTTGTTTCATGCTTGGCAGTTCATGTATATCATGGTTGAGAAAGAGCAACTTACTGTGGCCACTTCCAGTTGTGAGATTGAGTATAGGGCAGTCTTCTCAGCTACAATTGAGTGTGTATGGAGCCAATGGTCTCCTGATTCATTGGACTATGACATATACTGCTAACTCTGGTGGTATAGGACACTAGAATAGGGAGTATCTGGATGAAGGTAGGCATAAGAAATGTTGTTTAGTTTCATAAATTTTTCTTTTACTATGTAATATTTTTGACACAGAATAATAATCACTTTTTTTTACAAGTATGATTTGCAGATTCTTATCTTTGCAACTGAGGACAATTTCTTTCTAATGAAGAGGTATGTAATGGAATTCATATTTTATTATTTAATGCAGTTGACACGTGGAAAAAGCTAATCGAGCTATGAACTATGGCACAAGATATATAATTTTTGTACATTTTGTATTATTCAAGTACTTTTTATGAGCTTTGGCCATTTATGACGGTCCGGCCAGTTTGTACTCATTTTGAGCATTCAAGAAATCTATAAGTAAATACGTGCAAGAGGAAATTGCTCACTCTTGTCTGCATTGTTCTTCTCTCCTCTCCTCTCCTCTCTTCTCTCTTGTTGTGCCGACGTAGCACTTCCCTCTAAGAGGTGCGTCTGCACGTGCTCTCTCATTCTATCTCGCTCTCTGTCTCTCTCTGTTCACGTTTAGCACAATTATGGTTCATGTGATTATCCAAGTATACAATTTTGTCAATTTATGGCTTGAAATATATTGATTTCTCTATTTTGCAGGGCTCTCCAAGTTTTTAATTATAACACACTTACTTCCGTTATCCAAAAACTTAGGTTTTTAATTGGCTTTTATACCTTAGCCAAGGTTTAAAGAATGGATTTCTAGCCAATTGGGGTCAATAAAAGGCTTAGAAAATGCATAAGATTACAAACTTGTAGATCCTTAGCCCCTTTAGACTCCTTGGCAATTAATAATACTACAATGTCTTTGGACTTTGCAGGATTTTTTAGTGATACAAGGGGATTTTAATACATCCAGCTAGCTTTTGATACCCAAAACCTTAGGTTTTTAATTATAAAGGTTGGCTTTTATACCTTAGCCAAGGTTCAAAGATTGGATTTCTAGCTGTTTGAGCTCAATAAAAAGCTTTAAAAATGCATAGGATTACAATCTTGTAGATCCTTAGCCCCTTTAGACTCCTTGGCAATCAATAATATTACAATGGCTTTGGACTTTGTGCCATTTTTTAGTGATACAAAGGGATTTTAATACAATCAAATGGCTTTTGATGCTTGTTTTCTGTCTCTTGTTAGTTGAGTAGCTAACATTCCCCCCCTCCTTGCCTGTGTTTTCCGCGACATAACTACTTAGGGTGCTAAGTAGTGGTCACCGGGATTCCTTGCTACTGTCCTTTATGTGTGCTTCTTGAGACCTTGTTGGTATCTGAGGCAAAGTCCTTTATCTTCAGTCGACATAAACTGCATGGTTACTTTATTTCTTTGCTCAACTACGGAGTAGCTAACAAATCTTGTCCGCAGATTGGTGATGATGGGACCAAATATCTTGGACCGATAAGTGAAGAAGCCCATATAGAATGCTTCTTCAAATGTCTGCATGTAGTAGGATGATAGAAACATCACCCTAGCATAGCAGCTATGAAGCACTTCTTCTGGAGGGCTGGCCTGATAAATCATAGCATAAGCTCTTTGCACCTTCAAGAAAGGACATCCATGCTGCATCTCTGTTCTCTGCACGATGAAAAGTTTGCAAACAGGTTAGGAGCATTTTTTAAATCTTTACCAGCATGATACATGCTAAATCCAAACTTTTGCAAAACAGCTAAATGGTCGAGGACAGTGTTCCACTATGTATGCTTCTGTAGGTTAGTTGTTTGAAGGGGGTGGAAACCTTCGGTAGTTGTGTTATGTATGGAGCCTGATTTACCCCTTGTAATTTTTTGTATTAAAAACACACGTTTGTAAGACCCTTGTACGAGGAGAAGCCATCGTGTGTGAAGAAAAATTACTCGTAGTAAACCAAAAAGCTCTCACCGTAATATTCAATGGCCGGTGGCTGGAAGTCAATGGCCGGTGGTTGTTGGACAAATTCAATGGCCTATGGCCAATTTCAAAGGCGACTTGTCTTCTCAAGGGGAATTGGTACTCCGATCACTGATATGAAAATATTGACGCCCTCCACAAAGTGAGCACTTCAAGCCCATGTATTCATTTCAATTCTGTCCACTCAGCTGCAGTTGCCCATTCCAGTACGGATCTGCAATCAACCTAAACTTCAAACTGCCGTAACTTCTTCACCGTAGCTCCAATCGATGATCTGTAAAGACAGGCCAGTAGAGGACTTCAAGCACTATATTTCTAGATCATAATCTTCTATCTATGCTCACTTCAAGCATACTCACTGTTTAGCATTACCAAGACATCTTTTGGCCCTAAGAGACGCATCTGGCACACTTTTAGCTTAAAAATTGGCTTGTTAGCAAGCCATTATAGCTGTTGAATAATCATGTATGATTCAAATACATTTGATTGGCTTCCTTTTCTCATTTTCTTGTAATGGGAGCGGAGCGGCACCATATCCACCCCCTCTGAACCAGCACAGCCTCCGGTCTGTGCCAATTGCACTTAATCGGCTTCATTAAAATCATCATCGGACATATCATCTGATGCATACATAACATGATCCTCTGGAGGTGGATCTAAATGGAAATCTTCAAGAACAATCTTGAATTATTGCTATTTAAATAGCTTGATTCATTTTCTTGCAATAGGCACCTTGAGCTACTTGTCATCAAGCGCACGTTGTCGGAATGTGTGCGGTCTAGCTGGGAAGGTGCAAAACCTTTGGCTGTGATAGTTCGTGATGAGAGTCACAAAAACTTTGTGAAAAAGTGTTTTCAGAGAATCACCAACCCTCTTTCTAAGGGTGACAAAAAATCTAAGAGTGTTCGTGACAGCAAAGTCACAAACCCTCTTTCCTATCGTGCTTGGAGTCTGCTTGTTTTTGTAGTCGAGATTATTATGAGAGGATCACCAAATCAAATTCAATTTTACTTTACAAGACCATTTAGAAAACACTAAAGTTTCATCCATGAAACCTCAATGCTCATACAAGAAGAATCCTCAATCAAAACCCAATCCTCTTTCATGGTATCATGTAGCCTCGCCCCCAATTACATAGTCGTAACATCAAACAGTTGAAAGGAATGCTCGAGCTTCCACCTTCACGATGATCATCTTTTGATTTTGCAGAGATTAATGAGCTTCTAAAGTGAAGCCCAAACACCATTTTGATAAGGGGAAACCCTAATTCACTCCCTCACAAGCTCAGACACAAGATTCCGAAGAGGCGGGACTGCAACACACATAGAATGGGCAACCATGGAAGCTATTGAACAGTAGAGAAACATTGCAGGTTTTTTTTTTGTAAAAAGCAGCCCTTTCTCCCTTACCCACGGCATTTTCACCTGATGTGTCAATTTTTAGGCCATTTTTCCATTGTGGACCAAAACTAAGCCATTTTCAACTCATTTTTTACCAAAAAACACCGTTTTTTATGTGAAAAAACCCAAACGGAGTCAGAAAAATCCCTAAATTTATGGGATCACTCGCATAAACATAAAAAGTGTACATAAGCATAATTTTCCATCAATATACCATTTTGGGTCACTTTCCATGCAATTCTGCAAACGGCGCATGTTAGCTGCTATTTTTGGCAGTTTTTTGCCCGCATTAGTCTTTAGGCGAGATGAGTGTGCCACCATGAAACACTTGGAATATATACACTGTAAAACCAAATTAAGCATCTTATCAAGTGGAAAAGCACGCAAATGCACCACATCCAGGGCCATGACTCCCCAGATAGTTATGTACATGATAATGACCGCAGTAGACGTTTCAACATGTATCACAATATGTACATGATTGCTTTTATTTGCATACATTGAGAAGTTTCAAGAGTGAGGTGAATGTTTTTATTTCACAATATGTACGTTCCACGACACGACATCCACCCCAACATTTGTAGAGCATTAAAACTCATGGTCAAACGCCATATTCTCACTTTCATCCTCAGTTTGCATATAGTTGGCTTCAACATCCTCTTCACTTGGTTGTACATCAAATGGATCAGCATTCCCTCTTCTTTTGAATAATTTAATTATTTTTTCTGCAATGGGAATTTTCAGTTCTGTCCCATCTAGTTCACGCAAGGTGTAAGTTGCATTTCCATGCACATGTTTGACAACATAAGGACCAAACCATCTCTTTACAAGCTTCCTTATTGTAGAGTGTTGGTTTTCAAGGCTACTATCGTACACCAACACCCAATCACCTTATTCAATGTCTTTTGGTCTGAGCCTATGCATATTGTCAAATCTGTCTCTGTTTTTCAACCTTGCATTCTTTAGTCGAGCTTTTGCAAGCTCAATGTCTTCAGGCCTTCTTTCTAATTGCCGTATCCGCAATGCAAAAAGGTCTTCTCTACTCATTCCATCTTCCCATGGAAATACATTCCATGTAAGAACTACATCTTCAATTGGCACCACAGGTTTTTGACCATACATCAATTCAACATGCATATAGCCAGTGACTGAACTATGTGTTGTACGGTCAGCCCACAATGCAAATGTCAGTAACCTTGGCCACTCTCCAAGCTTACCTTCACAAGCCTTAGCTAAAGCTTTGATTATTGGAGGATGCCCTCTTTTACTTTTTCCATTTCCCCTTGGGTTATAAGCACAAGTTAAAGCTAGTTTGATGCCCAGTCTAGAGAAGAATTCCCTTGCTTCATCAGCATCCAGTTCTCCTCTATCTGCAGTTATCTTTCCCACACACCCATAGCAACAGATCACATCTTCAAGAATAAATTTACATACAGCTTGTGTACTCTTTGTCCTCAATGAACGCCCTTCAACTTGATTAGACAAACCTTCTCTTGCAAGCACCAAATACCTCATTTGCCAAAGTCCCAAAGGCATTGTAACCAAGTCCACAACCCATTTGTAATGCATGGCTAATGGATAAGTAGGATGTAGTGCATCACGATGCCGTACATTTGAATACATTTGGCATGTCACACAAGACTCCACAAACTCAGCCACATCCTTATACATTCCTTTCCACCAATACCTTTCTTTTACCTTGGCAAATGTTGCCCATACACCTCGATGTCTTGCCCATAAACTTTCATGGAACTACTTGATAATTTGTTGTTGAGTAACCTTATCGCATACTACCCGCAATGGTGTTCCAACTCTTTGTTTAGGATGCTTCCATAAGTAGCCATCCCTCAAGAAGTATCCATATGCTTTTCTTCTTATCCTCTTAAATTCCTCCTCAGTCCAATCATCGTGCTTCTGCAGAGAGTACTTAAGTAGCGACCTATCAAGAGCCATTCATCCTCATATAGTTCCTCTGAAAAGGACTCAAGTGAAGACACAAAACATGCATGACTACTCTTTGCATGATCGACGGTGTAAAAATTTGTGCCTACATTATCTCCTTCAATAATCATGTCCTGTTCATCTTCATACCTTGCCGTAGATAGCATATCTGCCATTGGATTGTCTTTTCCTACAATATGCTTGAACTCAAGATTCAAGGACTTTATGTAGGCTATCCATTGCAGCATTGCAATATCAGGAGTCGAACAGTTTGTGATCATTCCAAGAAGAGGCAAACAAACAGTTTCCACAACCACTGATGCCCCTATCAAGTACTCCTTGTCACACCTCAATGCTATAACCACCCCCCATAGTTCCCTTTTTACTTGTGCATAATCGCGTTGGCGAGAACTCAGAATCTTAGCTCCAAATCTCACCACATACCTTTTTCCTTCATCATCATCTTGCCCTACTACCCATCCCATCCCTGTAGGACTCATGTCCATTGTCACAATGACAGGTCCCTCACATGCATAGTCTACCTTTCTCAAGGTTGGTGATGAAAGAAGTAATTTCTTTAGCTTTCTCATGGCTTTTGTGTGCTCTTCTTTCCATTGAAACTTCTGATTCTTTCTCAACAACCTATAAAGGGGATCTGCTACATGTGCATAATGTGGTTTCCAAATAAGATAGAAGATGCAAGCACCAAGAAATCTTTGAGCTTCAGTTATAGTTGTACATGTTTCTTTCATGTTTTTTATTGCATCCATCTTTTTTGGACAAGGCCTTCTACCATAAGGACCACACATATGCCCCACAATCAACACTTCATTAACACCAAATACAGATTTTGGCCCTGACAAGGTAAGATTAACTTCTTCAAGCTTTGACAAAATCTGCTCACATTCTTTGTTATGTCTGCAACAAACTTACAGCACCCCCTTGAATCCATAGCTTCATCTTTATCTTTATCTTCACGTCCTTTGATGGGCACATCATTGAGAAATGGCATTGTGATTTGAGGTATGAAGTCACGTAGAACCTTGTTCATCCCATTCATCATATGTGCAGCTGAATTTTTTTGCTCCTTGAGGTAAGGTACACATCCTTACCAGTCCCAAAGGTGTTTTCATAGTTGTCAGATCTCTACTCTCAACATCTATCTGAAATTGATCGTATCTTGAATAGAGATCCCCCATTCAGTAAATTGACCTTCCTGCAAACGCCTCTGTAAATTCATCCACTATAGGTCCTGTGCCCACATTCCTGATGGTAACCTTGTTTACAGGTTTCATATCTTGTATTAACCGCAAATCTCCATTCTTCTTAGGCACAGTGAACCACCTGTTTGAATATGGCGCACAAGAAGGCTCTAGGATACCCATGCTAATATTTTCATTGAGTAGTTCTATTAACTTTGGCAAATGTGCTTTCGAAACCGGAATTGGGCGTAGATTCCAAGGTACATGAGGGATAGTGAAGATCACCATAGGTGCAACAACATTAGGATCAACACACCCTATCTCATGTGGCTGGAAAGAAAAAGCCTTACCATGTCTTGAAAGCTTTTCTTTAAAACTCTTCTTCTCTTCTTCTGTTAAAAACTCTTCATAGACAACTTTTATCTCTTTAGGGATTCCATTGTGAACTTGTGTCCAGTTCTTTTTGGATCCCTGAGACTCGGCTACAAAGAAGCTTGCTCTAGCTTTTTCCTGCAATCTAATGGTAAAGGTAAGGCCACTGGTCTCACTTTCTTTGCCACGGTTTTGTACTTGGCCTCCACACGCACTTCCGGTCCTTTGTTAGCATTGAAATCTTGGGGATCTTCAAAAGCCTCAATCACATCATACATTTTCATAGAGCATACTTCCACAATGTGGGTTCCATCTTGCATGCTAGAATCCATTATAGCTTCAAGCTCAAGCATAGTATCTACATGAGAAACTTGTTCAAAGAAACCTGAAATGTATTCACTATCCTCTATGAAACCATTTTCTTTCATGTATTTATGTACACTATGTACATATTGTCGTGCACTCCTTTTCATATCCTCAAGCTTCATAAAACATACTGACCCATGCTCTATTAATCCCTAGAAACCTGTAGAAAAAGCTTCTTCTCGCTTTGGGTCAGACGAGAATCTTTTTCTTCTTGTACCATTGCAATCCTACTTCACAATGATACATGGCCAAAACCCCTTGTCTCCCTGTACTCTTTGAACTCTTTGTTCGCTTTTGGTAGAGGATACTCACGAAGACTATTGCGGTTCCTCTTGTGATTCACACACACAGTCAAAAATTGCACAGCTCGCTTCCCATCTGTGCTCTTTACCCTAGCATAAGCAGAACCATCATCCAAGACCTTCACATTACTAATCGTCACTTTCACATTTGGACAAGCCCCATACAGCTCTCTTGATGAGTTATTTGCATCTCTAATCATCCACCCATGGTCTGTGTCTATTGGCCACTTACCCTTCATGTACAGACTCTTGGACATAAGATTGATCTCAGAGCCATGATCTATCAATGCAACATATGCATCCTCAAGATCACCCACCTTGACTAAGGTTTCTGTTGTAGCTCTTTCCCAATGACTTTTGGAATAGTGGCTTTTATAGGAGGCTTCATCATCATCATCATCATCTGCAAATTGAGCATGTGCATCTCTTTGAGAAGACTGGTAGCATCCTAACACATTTTCATCACAATCACTCTCTTGGACATGTATTCCATGTGCCTTAAGTGACTCCCCTTCACCCTCAGACTATGGAGGAATAGACTCAGTGAGAGTTTACCTCTTTCTTTTTATGATATCTATAATTTCTTCATGAAACTCACGTTTAGCAATGCCAAGAACCTCCCCCAAGGTAAACTCGACTTTTCTATTCAAAATCCTTTCCTCCAATACCTGCTTTAAGTTTGTGGCAGCTTCAATGTAGGATTGTAGTTTGTATGCAGGGCCTTTTGCTTTAGCTTTTCCTTGCTCTTTCTTCTTCCCTGTGGATGCATCCTACATAGGAATCTCAGGAGGAGGAGGCACATTTGGTGGAGCCTCATAAGAAGGTCCTAGATCCTTTCTTTCACCAGCTCTTGTAACCCTCTTTGAAGTAGAAGGACCTGCATCTCCATTCTCACGTCTGCGCTTCTCTTCCACAATTGCTTCATTGTTATAGCATTTTGCAAGATAGGCATGCACTAATAAAGAGTCCATAGGGTCATCCCAACCTGTTGTATGGCGTATGCAATCACCAGCTTCATGTAATACTTGTTTAGTTACCTTCCCTTTTTCGGTTGAGGCTACTGCATATGGCCACAAGCTATCAACCTCCTCAAAATCATCTGGAGTATACTTTAACACTTTCTTTGGAATTAGCTCTATCTTTGCCTCATAGGTAGCAACCTCCAGAGCAGAAATAGCATGACTAGTTGCCATATCCTCCACTAACTTATGCATACCTCCTTTTCCAAAGTTAGTTCCTAATTGCATACCTGTCTCCCGCAGATGGATCTTGCCATCCTTAAAAAACACAAGATCTCTTTTTAAGGCATCACTAAAACTATCACAATCCCTTCTGCCATGGTCCATTCCATCACACCATATGCATCTGTGCACAAATCCTTCTTTGCTTTGGGATTTTTGTCCTGCAGCAGCAGGTTGTCCTTTCTCTTCAAGCATTGTTAGCTTTAACTTCATTTCTCGCAAGCCCTTAACAAGCTCATCAAGCATTGAATTATCAACTTTTGGACTCACAACAGTAGGCTTTGGTGGAATCTCTGACGTGCTAGGAGGAGAGGTAGTACCATTCACCACCATCTTGTCCCTACGACGTTTCCTCTTAGCAAGCAATGAGACTACATCTTCAGCCTCTTTCCACTCAGCCTTTAGACCCTGTTCTGTATTCTTGTCTTCAAGGAGTGGCTCTGTCCTTTCTTGGAGCTCATGACCTGCACCTTGAAGGAACAATTTGGTATTTTCACTATCCAAAGTATCCCACTCTGTTCCTAACAGTTGAGCATAGCGTTGCTCAAACTCTCTCAACAGTTCAGTGATGGAAAGTCCTTCTTTTGGCTTTGCAACCCATTCCAAGAAGGTCCTTTTTGTAACCCTTTCAGAGTCCTCCATGAAGTATTCGTCCTTTAGGGCTAATTTGAATTGCTCCCAACCTTCTCCATGCTCCTCCCTCATTCCGCTTACATGGTCTCTAATCTTGGGGACCACAACAAGCTCAAAACTACAAATCATGTCCACCTCTGGAACCCGTTGTAGCTCCATCTCCTTTACATAACCATGAAGAAACTTTGTGACATCTTTCCCTTCAAATTGGTCCATTTTGTTCACAATATCTTAAAGGGCTTTGGTTGCTGACACCTCCCTTCTTTCTACAGCCTGTTGTTGTTGCATAAACCTGGCGAATGCTTGAAACATTTGCATTGTGCCTTGCGCAAAACACATGCCTTGTTGCTCTTGTTGATCCATAGATTTAATTAAACCTTTCAAAACAAGTATTTGAACGCCCACCTCAGCTAATTTGCGTCGGGTTCACCAGAAATGTCCAAAAGTGTGCGGTCTAGCTGGGAAGGTGCAAAACCTCTGTGAGAGTTCGTGATGAGAGTCACAAACACTTTGTGAAAAAGGATTTGTAGAGAATCACCAACCCTCTTTCTAAGGGTGACAAAAAATCTAAGAGCGCTCGTGATAGCAAAGTCACAAACCCTCTTTCCTATCGTGCTTGGAGTCTCCTTGTTTTTGTAGTCGAGATTATGATGAGAGGATCACCAAATCACATTCAATTTTACTTTACAAGACCATTTAGAAAACACTAAAGTTTAAGCCATGAAACCTCAATGCTCATACAAGCACAATCATCAATCAAAACCCAAACCTCTTTCATGGTATCATGTAGCCTCGCCCCCAATTACATAGTCGTAACATCAAATAGTTGAAAGGAATGCTCGAGATTCCACCTTCACGACGATCATTTTCAGCTCATTTTTTACCCAAAAAATGCCATTTTTGATGCGAAAAATCCCAAACAAAGTCAGAAAAATCCCCAAATTTGTGGGATCACTCGCATAAGAATAAAAATCATAGATATAGATAAGCAAAATTTTCCATCAATATACCATTTTGGGTCACTTTCCATGCAATTCTGCAATGGCGCCTGTTAGCTGCTATTTTTGGTAGTTTTTTGCCCGCATCAATCTTTATAGGCGAGATGAGTGTGCCACCATGAAACACTTGGAATATATACATTGTAAAACCAAATTAAGCATCTTATCAAGTGGAAAAGAACACAAATGCGCCACATCCAGGGCCACAACTCCCTGGATGGGTATGTACATGATAATGACCGCAATAGACGCTTCAACATATATCAAAATATGTACATGATTGCTTTTATTTGCATACATCAAGAGGTGTCAAGAGTGAGGTGAATGTTTTTATTTCACACTATGTACATGCCAGGACACGAAAACGTAATTGGTAAGGACATGTAAAATAAAATAAGGCCTAAATCATGTCATCAATAGTCTAGCTCAATTATCTGGTAGCTGTCCCATCACAAATCTTTGAACCATAGTGGTCGTATCTCCAAAGCTTTCAATTATGAAAAAACTGTTAAGTGAACCCCGCCATACTCAAGTGCTCCATTACTTATGCACACGGCTTGACATTAGCTCGCTCAAGTATGCCTTACTCTATCTGCACACGGAATGCTTAAAGTTCTGGTAGCAGAACCATCTCAAAAGATGTGAAGATACTATAACAATTATCCAAAGATGTCAACTGGAAGCTAGCCATATAAGCTTATTGATCATATAACCAAAAAAAGTTCTGTCTTAGCGTACATCTAAAAACAAATCTAGTACCAAGTAACCTGCTATAGGAAAATAAATGATATCCTTAAATCTGCAAGTTTCTCTTCAATAGCTCCGAGGATCAAATGGGATAATAATAAATTGCCCCAATAGTGGTGCAACATAATATCCACATGAGCATACATATCTTGTATCAATAGACTTCAAGCATTTCTGCTCCAAATATGTTATTCCAGGATCTAGTAGAAAGAAACCACAATATATACCCGGAAATACCCATTCATAGTGAACCTGCTTTTGAAGATCTGTCGAATCACCTGGATCAAATACCATTAAGATCACATAGAATTGATGGCCTCCGCAATATACTAGAGCCTCACCTGAAGCATAGTGGAGCAGCCACATCTCATAAACTTTAGGTAACTTAAGGTCGTTACCAGTAAGAATTAAAGAATTTTGACTCCCTTTTACTGGTAGCCAGGACATCACTGACATAAGAATTACTAGGAATAGTAATTCTGGCTCCCTTTTACTGGTAGCCAGGACATTCACTGACATAAGAATTACTAAGAATAGTATCCAAACCTAACCACATTTAGCACATTGTCCAAAGAAATGAAAAAATCTTGTGCACTTTACGTAGTTTCAAGGATGATTTAGCATCATCACCCACTCTAGCTTCATAGCCATTATGAAAAACATTAGGACTTTTTGGACCTGTATCATCAGAGAGATTTTTACCCGATTTTTGAGTTTGGTAATGGATAATAGCTTTATCCTGAAGACGTTCATCCGTAGAATCCTTGGGAAAATCACCCTTGGAAGTCTCAACATTCATTAAAGCTATAGGAGTTGGCTCCTCTTGCTGCCCGTATATAAGCATAGATGTAAAATCTATGTCAATATTCTATTCACAATCAGCATGATGTAGGCAATCTTCAATATCGTCCTCTGCTTCCTCATTTGCATCCATGCTACTTAGCAATCCATTATAACTTTGAAAAGGTTCATCGGGCACCCCCTCTGAAGGGGTACATGCATCACAAAGATCTTCTATACTGCTATAACCTTCTCCTTCAGATTGGGACAAAAAACCTTCAATTATGGAATCTTCTTCTGTCATAATAGAATCAGCAAGCATATTGCTAGGAGCAACCATAGGTTCATTGGTATTATCAGGTTCATCCTGTGTTCGGTCCACAATCTCGGCCTCTTCAATAGCTATTGTATATATAATAGCTTTATTTATGCAATCATCTGTAGTAAATCTGCTGCCCTACTCAGCTATAGTGCCGATAGATCCATTAGAAGCCGGTAGTGGCTCATCTTCTTGATAAACTTGTTGAGAGCATCCCATGCTGAGGTCAGTAGTTTGAAAATTTTTCCTTGTACAGTCTAGCTCTTCACTAGAACCATTATTCGAGGTAACTTCCATGCGAGTAATCTTTGAAAAAAATTCATATATTTGTGTTTCAACATTAATTTCATTATGTACCTTTGCTAGGTTGCTCAAAATATGGTCCTTTAAAGTTGAATCTGCTACTTCCGAAGCTGTATTTGCCTTGACTTTACTTCTTGCAGAAATATGATCCCAAAATTGATCATAATTAAGGAATTGAATCTGATCCCCTTCTTCTTTTTAGAAAACAATATGTCTTCGTTCATTGATCTCCTTCATTGCCAACGCGATAATCTGTGAGCTTTTGTGAACAAACCCATCTGCAAAATAGTCCCACTGTGTGGGATATGTTTCTGCTAATTCTTGAACCTTATCTTTAAACTCGGAGGTTACAACTTCTTCAAAGGTCGAAATCATCCGATCTTCTGGAATTCCTCGGCTCTTCATCTCCGCTTTATAACATGCAAGGAGTCCATCTGGATCATATCCTTGAAAAATTCCATATTGTACATGTACAACATCAAGTGCCATCCCCACTGCATCATCAATCTGCTCTTTCATCTTCATAGCTTTTACTTCTTGCAAACATCTCTCAACTAAGCCCAACATTTTTGGCAGATCTACAGACGCTAGATTTTTATCAAATCTATTGAAATTGTAGTCTTCCATAAATTGAATCAACTCTGTTGGAATCTCCATCTTTACCTCCCCCCCAGCTTGGTTTGCATCGCGTTCACCTAGAATGTCGGGGGATAAGTATTCAAAAGGTGAGCTAGGAAGGCACCGGGTCCCTGGCTCTGAGAGGTGCGGGGGAAAGGAGGTGCGGCAGACACAATTAATGGGAACAGAGCTCAAAACAGACAGTTTATCTTAAGCCTAAGAAGCCACAGTATCCCTATTTTAATCAAATAATAATGGAAACGTTTATGCACTCTACAAAGTTTAACCTGTCTTAATACAGGTGCTAATCAAGACGATAAGTAGAAACTGCCTTGGAATGTCTTCTGCCTTCAACTTCCAAAGCCTTGGGTGGTCCAATCCAGTTTATGGTTACCGGACTAATTCTAGGTTAATGGCTTGGAGATTATGGCTTGGCGAGCTTAGGATTATGGCTTAGGTGAGATTAGGATTAGGCTTGGGTTAAGATATTAATTATTTGGCACGGCTTAGCAAGCTTATGAAGCTTAGCTTGGATTCCGAAGCTTATGATCTCAAGGCCTGGATTAGTATAGGAAGTTTAAGGGAAAAATGAGCTTAGGCTTGGTTTTGCTCAAGAGATTAGTCTAAGAGCTTATGATAATCCAATGAAAGAGTTTAAGATTCTGAGCTTAGGAAATAAATCCTGGCTTAAGTGCTTGCTCTTAGAGAGCGCTCAAAAATGAGAAGGGGAGTTGGAAAAAGCATCCGAGACCGCTCAAAGAGAGTCCCTTCCCTTGTTATATCTTGCATGGACTTTACTTCTTGCTAAAAGGGGACTACCCATTAGCGACATTACCCATTAGCAATGTCGCTAATGGGTACCCCTTCGATGACATGGTAGGCAGATTCCAAACTTGCACAGTTTTTGTCAGGAGCAGCCTCAAATGGAGCGCCCTGGCCTGCTAGGTGGTTCCCGTCTCTTGGCCGTCCTCAGCCGACCCCTTACCAGCCCTACACGAGCTCGTCTCTCGCTGCCTGAGCCGTCGCTCGCTGTTCACTGCTTGCCCACCATGAGTTTCTTTCTTTCACACACAAAAGCCCTTATTAAAACACCTTTGGGCGGCCATTTAATTCATGTGGGCGGTCTTTAGATTATGGCCCTTGGGCACTACACTTGGGCACCACACATGGCATACATGTCGGCCAAGGCAATGCTTTGCATGACACCATTTCTCTAGTAGCCATTGACTAACAATATCATCATGAACTTGATGCCCATATCATTTTGCATGGTGCCGCCTGCCTTCAAGATACAAGTGTACGTAATTGCATTTGGGGAGTTGTCCCGTCTTGCATTTGTCCAGCTTCTTGGCCCTGCCTCTGTTGGGTTTATCCCGCAATCATTGCATTACAAGAGACGACATTCTAAACACGAGACTCCTCAAATAAATTACTGCTCGTGCACTCCAAAACGTGGACGAAAGATAAAAACTCCCAGATGGCACACCAACCGAACCAACCGGACTGGTACGGAACCGGCCCTTGGTGAATCTTTAACGGCCAATATCTTGGCAATTGGAACTTCGATCACTGATCTGAAAAGATCGACGTGCTCCACAAAGTAATCACTTCAAGCCTATGTATTCATTTCAATTCTGTCCACTTAGCTGCAGTTGCCCATTCTAGTACGGATCTGCAATCAACTTAAACTTCAAACTGTCATAACTTCTTCACCGTAGCTCCAATCGATGAGCCATAAAGACAGGCCGGTAGAGGAATTCAAGCACTACAGCTCTAGATCATAATCTTTGATCTGTGCTCACTTCAAGCATACTCACTATTTAGCATTACCAAGACATCTTTTTGCCCTTAGAGCCCCATCTGGCAGACTTTTAGCTTAAAAGTTGGCTTGTTAGTAAGCCCTTATAATTGCTAAATAATCATGTAGGATTCAAATACACCTGATTGGGATTCCTTTACTCATTTTCTTGTCATGGGAGCGGAGCGGCACGACACCGGATAGTTGGGACATCCTTGTAATGGCTATAAGTAATTCTATTTTTGGCACACATACTGTTAAGTTTGATGATGTTGTGGGCGTTCTCCTAAGCGAGGAAATGCGAAGGAGAAGCAGAAGAGACTTATCAAGTGCTGCGCTGGCAGTGGAAACAAGAGGAAGGCCTAAAGAGAGGTTCAAAAACCAAAAGGGTCATGATCACTCAAGGCGGAGCAAGTCACGCACAAAGTCAGTTCTTGGATGTTGGAACTGTGGCAAGAAGGGTCACGTCAAGAAGGATTGCTAGTACAAGAAAAAGAAGGAGTTGGAGTCTCAAGACAACAAGCCAACATCGGAGGCCAATGTGGCAGGTAAAGTAGAGCAAGATGCTCTATCATTAGACAATGTGTCTAATTCGTGGATAGTAGATTCTAGGGCTTCATTTCATGCAACATCACACAAGCAACATTTCCAAGATTACACCAAAGGTAATTTTGGGTATGTATACTTGGGAGATGATGAAGCTTGTGAAATTGTCGGCAAATGTACAGTTTGTGTCAAAACTGCTAATGGAAATGAATGGAAGCTTAAAGATGTTAGGCATTTTTCTTCTCTTTGCAAGAATTTGATTTCTACAGGACATTGGGACGATAAAGGTCACAACATTGCATTCGGAAACAAATGGTGGAAGATCTCAAAGGGATTTTTGGTGGTTTCCAAAGGAGAAAAGGTTGGTACACTTTACTTGTGTACTGTCAGCTTGCAATCTTCAGCTTGTGCAGCAACTACAAAAGTCGACAGTGCGGTGTGGCACTACCAGCTTCGGCATATGAGTGCCCAAGGAATGAAAATCCTTCAAACAAAGAAGCTTCTACCAATTTTGAAAGACGTGGACTTAGAGTTTTGTGAAGATTGTGTTTATGGTAAACAAAAGAGGGTAAAATTTCAAAAATCAAGAAATGAAAGAAAAAAAAAACTTGAATTGGTTCATTTTGATGTTTGGGGTCCTGCAAGTACAACATCGCTTGGTGGCGCATTGTACTATGTAACATTCATAGACGATGCAACTAGAAAAACATGGTATGTCATGAAGAATAAATTTGATATGTTTTCCATATTTCAAAGGTGGAAAGCCTTTGTGGAGAATGAAGTAGATACCAAGCTTAAATGCCTCAGATCCGACAATGGAGGCGAATATTGCAGCCAAGCTTTTGAAATCTTTTGTGCTAGAAATGGCATTTGGAGGCAAAGAACAACCCAAAGGACACCTCAACAAAATGGCATTTTTGAAAGGATGAACAAAAAAATCATGGAGTGAGCACGAAGCATGCGACTGCATGCAGGCCTACCGCTTGAGCTTTGGGCAGAAGCAGTAAGTATGTTTGTGTACTTAATCAACCGGTCACCCTCAAAGGCATTGGATGGGGGAGTTCCGGAGGAGGTGTGGATAGGTAAACCGGTGAACTATTCATTTCTCAAAGTGTTTGAGTGCGAGGCTTTCATGCACATAGATAGAAGCCTAAGGTCAAAGCTAGATGCAAAGTCCAAAAAGTGTTTCTTCATCGGCTATGGAGAAGGTGACTTTGGATATTACCTATGGAATCCTGAAGATGGTAAAATATTTAGGAGTAGGGATGTAATTTTCAATGAACAAAATATGTACAAAGATTACTTGGAAAGAAAACAAACAAGAGAAACAGGTGATGAGTACATAGAGTTTGAGGATGGTGAAGAGTCAAGGACTGCAAATGGTGACAATGTGCAACAATGTCAACCAAATGATGAGCATCAACCTAGTCCCCAAAGATCTAAAAGAGCAAGTAGACCTCCAAAAAGGTTTGCTCCTTCCTTCAACCATCTCTTGATATCAGATTCTGGAGAGCCGGAATCATACAAGGAAGCTATGCAACACGTATCCAAAGAAGAATGGATAAAGAGCATGCAAGTGGAGATGGACTCATTACATCACAACCAAACATGGGAGTTGATTGAGTTGCCTAAACTTAAGTGGGCACTTCAAAACAAATGGGTGTACAAGCTGAAGGAAGAAGAAGGTGGGAAGAAAAGATACAAGTCTAGTCTTGTGGTAAAAGGGTTCTTCAAAAGAAAGGTATTGACTTTAATGAAATATTTTCTCGTGTTGTAAAAATAAACTCAATTAGGCTTGTCTTAAGCCTTGTGTTGGCTTCTTGATTTAAATCTCGAGCAAATGGATGTAGATACGGAATTCCCTCACGGTGACTTAGAGGAGGAAATCTACATGCTTCAACCAAAGGGGTATGAAGTAAAAGGTAAGGAGAAAATGGTTTGTAGATTAAAGAAGAGCTTGTATAATTTAAATCAAGCATCAAGACAGTGGTACTTGAAGTTTGATCGATGGATGTTGCATCATGGATTTACAAGATGCAACTCAGATCATTGTTTCTACACAAATGATTTGCAAGATGGGAAGTTCATCATCCTAATGTTGTATGTTAATGACAAGTTGATTGAAAGCGCTAACATGCAAGACAACAAAGACCTAAAAGAGGAGCTATCAATGAAAGATTTAAGTGCCGCAAAGACAATACTTGGTATGATGATATCAAGGGACATGACGAAGAAGACAATAAATCTATCTCAAGAGGATTAAATAAACAAGGTACTAGAAAGGTTTGCAATGCAAAATACAAAAATGGTTTCTACACCTTTGGCTGGTCACTTTAAACTAACCAAAGATATGTGTCCAAAGACACAAGAGGAGATAACCTATATGTCTAAAGTTCCATATGCTGTAGCGGTAGGGTCTCTTATGTATACTATGGTCTCGACAAGGCCAAACATTGCACATGCAGTGGGAGTTGTAAGTAGGTTCATGGACAACCCAAGTAAAGAGCACCGGCAGGCTGTGAAGTGGATACTTAGATATCTGAAAGGGACAACAACAAATGCTTTGTATTTTGGAGGATCTAATATTTTTCTTCAAGGGTATGCTGATGCAGATATGGCAAGTGACAAAGATACTCAAAGGAGCACTACTGGCTATGTCTTCACAGTTGGAGTCACAATAGTAATTTGGGCTTCAAAGCTGCAGAAATTGGTCTCACTTTCTACCACGGAAGCAGAGTATGTAGCAATGACAAAGGCAAGGAAAGAAATTATGTGGCTTCACAGATTCTTAGAAGAGCACAATTGTGTCTTGTATAGTGATAGCCAAAGTGCTATTCATATTGCAAAGAGCTCAACCTTTCATTCAAGGACAAAGCACATTGAGGTGAGATCTCACTTCATACTCACAGGCTTTTGGAAGAGGGACAACTAAAGCTAGTAAAGGTGCACACAAGTGAGAATCCTGCAGACATGTTTACAAAGGTGGTCAACAAGGATAATTTGAGCTTTTGCTCACCTTCAATCGACATTCAAGGATAAGAAGCCATGATGGAAATCAGTCACAGGTTTGGTTTGGAGATCAGTCTCCAAGTGGGAGATTGTTATGTATGGAGCCGGATTTAACCCTTGTAATTTTTTGTATTAAAAGAGCAAATTTGTAAGGCCCCCGCTATGAGGAGAATCCATTGTGCATAAAGAAAAATCACTCATCAAAAACCAAAAAAGCACTCATTGGAATATTCCTTTTCATCGATATTATGGCCGGACGACGGTCGGAAAGTGGTCGAAAAATGGCCGGTCATTTGGTCGATGGTCGGAAGTCAATGATGGATGGCCAGTGGCAAAATTCAATGGCCCGTGGCTGATTTCAAAGACAACTTGTCTTCTCAAGGGCGCCCACACATGCGTGGATTGGAGAGTCCATTTGGACTTGTCTACAAACGTCTGCCTCTCATGAGAGAGGCCAGCCCTTTTGGCCTATAAAAGGAGGCCATTCTACACACATTTTAGTGTGTGAAGTTGATGCAACAAGGTGGGTTTGAGGTGGTGAGATTGAAGCAAGGAGGGAGCTCTAGTAAGGGTAAAATCCCTTTGTAACCTACTTCTTGTTTGAATTACTAAAGCCATTAGGTGGCTGCTTTCCCGTGAATGTAGCCCACACTGGGTGAACCACGTATATCATTGTCAAGAAATTTGCTGTGTTGCCAGGAAAGCATCGGGCTTTTGATTGTGAGAGTTTGTGAGAGCTTGTGAGAGTTTGTGAGAGAACTCCAAAAAAACTATATGAAGGAGTTAAATCATAGATTCCATGAAGACTAGGGTTTGGAAGGAAGTGCAATCAAAGAAGCCCCACTCTTTCTCTCTTGCACGTACACACACAAATAAAGAACACAAAAGAGAATATTAAAACAACACAAATATGAAAACATCAAGGCTATGGTCATATCGTATCATGGATAATATGAACGGTTTAATAGATAAGTTAATGGCATTCAATCTTTGGCGATCAAACAGGCTAAATTGTTCTTTGGAATTGTAGTTATGTGCTTACCATAATATATATTTTTTGTCTACTGATTGGGATTCATTGTGTGTATAAATCCTCTTGGTTCATAACTACACTGACATCAAAAGAAAAGCTATAGTTTATAAGAGGTAGTATGATGGGGTCCAGTACAAGAAGTATTTCATTGAGCCTTTCTGGGCCAAAGAGAAACACTATATGTTGTTGAAAGTGTATTTTACGGCTAATCCATACGTTAATTCTAATAGATCGAACAGAGTGAAAGTGATAGAAATTCTCATCATGGGGATTATTCATCTAGCATAACTCTAGTATGTAGATATGAGAGAATAGAAGAGAAGAGAATTTCCCTCCCAAACCCTATTCTTGCCCGTAGGCAATAAGGATACTACGGGGAGAAATGTACCTGTAGCAAGGAGAACCTAGAATTTGTAGAGAGAATGAATTTCTAAGAGTGAGACAAATAGGTCTTAGATAAGGGAGATGAATTTAGAGATATATGTTGGATTAGAGATGAAAAAGGAAACAACAAGAAATCAACAAAATATCAAAGTAAAACACATCTTACTTGACAAACTCTTCCGGAGTTGCTCACCATTATGATGGAGAGAGAAGAAGAGGGAAGACTTCAAGCCTTGACTGATGCACCAAGTTCAAGTCTTTCTTTGATTAGAGCTTCTTATTCCAAAGATATATTACAAGATTGGCTAGTCTTCCTCTCGGAGTAAGTGTAGGCTTAGGCTTATCTCTATGCTTAAGTACAATTAGGCATTACTACTCTCACTCCCTCATCAATTCATCTCATGAATGGCTTGAATGCCTTTCAAGGAAGAAGAGGTCCCCTTTTATAGATGAATCTTAAGGGAACCCCCAAGGGTTTACACAAAAAGAGAAGATCCAATGTGAAACAGTAACTAGAAAAGTTTGAAATGAGCTGTCCCTGCATGATGTGGGTAGATTGGGGTCCAGTATTTTGATCATATCTCCTCAATCGTAGCTTCAAATAAAAAAGTAAAAATATGGGCAGAAATTCTAGCTTATTATCTACAACTCCCATTTTATATACTTTTTCCAATTCGGATTGGAACCTTGTGTAAAAAAATCAGCAAAATAGGGTACAATTTTGGCAACAAAAGTCTTCTTGTGGTCCCCTTAGCCTAGACTTTCATTTGATTCTAATGGACACCTAATGCAATATGAAAGCATGATATTTCTCATTGACAAAGTTTTACAATCATGCTTGCTATTAATAATGCATTAAAACGAGTGTATATTTGAAAATCATGCCTAGTGTCCCACTAGGATTTGATTCCTTCCTGGTAGCTATTTAAAAATAAATATAAGAAAAATATGAAAAATACATAGAATATATATATATATCAGAATTTACCCTAGATATAGGATCTAGATAGGGTTTGATATGATAATGAGATACTAAAAATAAAGAATCAATGCTTTTTGCCCCAAGTTAAAGAGGCGGAGCTATTGATGCTTTTTCCACAGTACTTTTTGACGCGGTAGAGTAAGCATATGTTACCCTTGAGATAAATAATAGGATGAGATAGAAAGATTATTATTACACTTAGATATGTATATGTACATTATAGGAAATATAATTATGTTTCTAAAAAATTACAAGATACACCCCCTGTAAACCTGCACACCCTCCGGTATGTGCCACATTTTCTCTTTGTTGTAAGATCAGTCTTCTTGTACATCTTCCCTGCTTTCTTCTTCACTAGGTGATTCCAAAGATTCATCTTTACCGGTGTTTTGCTCTTCCTCCTTGTCAACGTCTTCTAGATCATTGTCACCTCTTCTCTTAAACATTTTGATCCTTTTTCCTGCAATGGGAATCTTTACTTCTGTACTATCTAGTTCAAACAAGTTGTAAGTAGCATTTTCATGGACATGCTTTACAACATATGGTCCAAACCATCTTTTTGAAAACTTAAGCATGTGTGTGTTGGTTATCAAGGCTACTATCATACACTAAAACCCAGTCACCTTTGTCAATTTGCTTTGCTCCTGAGCCGATGTTGCTTATCAAAGTAGTCCTTGTTTTTCAACCTTGCATTTTTGAGTCGTTCTTTTGCAGCTTCAATGTCTCCAGGTCTTCTCTCTAGTTTCCTTATGTGCAATGCAAGGAGACCTTCCCTACTGAGCCCCTATTGCCAAGGTAGTACATTCCATGTGGGAATTGTATCTTCAATCGGTATCACTGGCTTTTGACCATACATTAGCTCCGTAGGCACGTAGCCAGTTATTGAGCTATGTGTTGTACGATCACCCATAAAGCATATGGTAATAGTTTTGGCCACTCACCAACTCTTCCTTCGCTAGCCTTCACCAAAGCTTTGATGATAGGAGGGTGCCCTCTTTCACTCTTTCCATTGCCTTCAGGGTTGTAAGTTGTAGTAAGAGAAAGCTTGATTCCTAATCTAAAAAAGAATTTTCTTGCTTCTTCAGCATCCAGTTCACCTCTGTCTGTAGTGATCTTTCCCACACAACCATAACGACAAATCACCTCATCAAGAAGGAATTTGCACACAACTTCTGTGGTTTTATCTCTTAATGCTCTTCCTTCAACCTGGTTAGTTAGGTCCTCTCGTGCAAGAACCAAGTATCTCATCTGCCAGAGTCCTAAAGGCATTGTGACTAGATCCACAACCCATTTTATAGTGCATGGCTTGTGGATATGTAGGGTGCAATCCATCACAATTTTGGACATTTGAATACATTTGACAAGTTACACATGACTCTACAAATTGAGATACATCTTTATACATACCCTTTCACCAGTATTTTTCTTTCAACTTGGAGAAGGTTGCCCACACATCCCTATGTCCAACCCATAGACTCTCATGAAACTCTTGCATGAGCTTTACTTGAGTCTCTTTTTTACATATAACCCATTGTGGTGTAGCACCCTTTTGTTTAGGATGCTTCCACAAGTAACCATCCCTCAAAAAGTACCCATATGATTTCCTGCATATCCTCCTAAATTCTTGTTCAGACCACTTATCTTGTTTTGCTAGAGTACTCAAATAGCTTCCAATAAGAAGCCAATCACCTTCATAAAACTCTTTCAAGAACAATTGAAGTGGATTAGTAGTCATGCAGACACCCGGGTGATTCACTCTCTATACAAAATGGGACGTCACCTGCAAGCGGACAACTTTGATAAAACCCCTATATACGACTCATATTAGGGAATATGACCCCACTTTCTACGCTTATATGACAATCAATGCAAAAAACTATCATACCCCTAACTTACATATAAAATCTAGGTCTCACATGATCTAAGGCCACTGTCAGACGTATCCGAACGGCCATGTACCGCAGTGAGCTAAACCAATCCTGCATTCCGCCTTCCCGAATGTCTGTCACATGGAGCAATGGACAAGCTTCCCTTCTGGTGAGCAGGAATCCATTTGATGGGCATGATACAAAGAGTTGTGTCCAAGGGGTCTATGCTGCCCAGCCCCTCCCATCCTACACAGCAACCAATCAGAGTGGAGATGCGCACAGAACTTGTCAGGTTTTGTTGAAAAGGCGACTACTTCATGTGACTGCTCTGATAGACATGGTGTTTTTTCATGCAAAAAGAACCTGATCATTGCTAGCCACGGAGGCTGCGTCCGCTGCCCTCATGTGACATGGGCCTAGCTGAGTAAAACTATTCAAAGAGCGTGTGACATAGTGATTGGCAACGTACTAAGAAACCACTTCTGTTGATAACTAGATGTACCTTCAAGTGTCTTAGTTTGACTTTCAAACTATGTGCCCATTCAACCTATACTCTAGCTACTCGTCCAATTCTGATCTATCTAAGTTACTCAAAAAACATGGTTATAAAGCTGTGTTAGGTTCTCCATGTAAATTTGCATCTATACAAACTCTTTATAGCTTTCATCCGTCAACAAATGAACTATAATCACAAAACAAGAAATTGATACAAAGCAGTGTTAGTTCTTGTATGTATCTTTGTAGCTATTGCCTCACAAGGTTGAGGGCAGACTCTTTTGGAAAGCCATGATTTTGACACAAATACGTTCTCTCATTTTTTTCTTTTCTCACTTCTCCCCCCCCCCCCCCCCCCCCCCCCCCCCCTCCCATAAATATGATATCCCCTCCCTTATTTTTAAGCTTGGGAGATAAATTATTAGGGGCCTACCCCTAACTTATACGCTTCTGTAACTTGTAAAAAAACCCCCCTCCCCTGCACTTACGTGGTGCGGTAAGTTTTACATGGTGAATCCCCCGGGTGCAGACATTGTTACCTTTGACATGAGAGATATAATAGAACTTTGTGCCTACATCATCTCCCTTATCAATCATCTGTGACTCATCTTCATACCTTGCCCTTGATAGCATATCTACCACTGTATTGTCTTTACTTGCAATGTGCTTAAACTTGGGATTTAAGGACTTAATGTAGGCAATCCATTGCAACATAGCAATGTTTGGCGTTGAGCAGCTAGTAATCATCCCAAGAAGTGGTAGATAGTCTGTTTCTACAACCACACATGCACCGATTAGGTACTCTTTCCCATTTTTCAAGGTTGTAACCATACCCCATAACTCTCTCTTTATCTGTGGATAGTTTCTTTGGCGAGCACTTAGTACCTTTGCTTCAAATCTCACCACATATGTGTGTCCTTCTTCTTCATCTTGCCCTACTACCCATCGAATCCTCGTTGGACTAGTGTCTATTGTCACAATTACTGGCCTTTGACACTCATAATCTACCTTTCTCAAAGTTGGTGGTAATTGAAGCGACTCCTTTAGCTTTCTCATGGCTTTTACATGTGCTTCTGTCCATGTAAACTTTTGATTCTTTCTAAGCAGTTGATAAAGAGAATCAACTACATGTGCATAATGTGGAATCCAAAAGACACATGCTCCCAGAAACCTTTTAACCTCAATGATGCTAGTACAAGTTTCTTTCATTCTTTGGATAGCATCTACCTTTGTTGGACAAGGTTTCCTACCATATGGCCTGCACATGTGACCCACAATGAGCACTTCATTGACGCCAAACATAGACTTTTTCCCTGACAAAGTAAGATTCACTTCTTCCAACCTAGACAAAATTTTATCACAATCATTTATGTGATTTACCACAAACTTGTGACATCCCCTAAGATCTAAAGCTTCATCTTTCTCACTTTCTTCACATCCTTTGATAGGCAAATCATCAATGAAAGGCATTGTGATTTGAGGAATAAAGTCAGGTAAGACCTAATTCATCCCATTCATCATATGTGCAACCGAGTTGGTTGCTCCCTGTGGCAAGGTACACATCCTTACCAAACCCAAAGGTGTCCTCATGGTTGTCAAGTCTCTGCTTTCAATTACAATATGAAATTAATCATACCCTGAGTAGAGATCCCCCATCAAGTAGATTGACCTCCCTACAAACGACTCTACAAACTCATCCACAATTGGACCTGTACCTACATTTCTAATTGTCACCTTGTTCACTGTTTGCATATCTTGAATAAGGCGTAGAGCACCATTCTTCTTTGGAACTGTGAACCACATGTTTGAGTATGGAGCACAAGAAGGCTCCAAAATTCCAATTTTGATCTTCTCATTTAGTAGCTCCACTAACTTTGGCAAATGAGCCTTTGGAACCGGAATAGGCTGCAGATTCCAAGGCACATGAGGTATATTGAAAATTACCATAGGAGCTACAATAGAAGGATCAACACATCCTATCTCATGTGGCTCAAATGAAAAAGTCTTACCATGCTTTGAAAGCATTTCTTTGAAGCACTTTGTCTCCTCTTGTGTTAGAAACTCCTCGCAACCAATCTGCAACTCTCGAAAAGACTCCTTTGTGAAGGTATGCCTGATCTTTTTTAGGATTCCTTAAACTTGGTTGCAAAGAATCTTGCTCAATCTTTTCCATGTTGTTGGGTGGTAAGGGTGAAGCTACTGGTTTTACCTTCTTTACTACACTCTTGTATTTAGTTTCAACATGGACTTCTAGGCCAATTGTTTGGTTTTCTTTAAAGGCTTCTACTACTTGATACATTTCCATAGAGAAAACTTCCACAACTTCATTTTCAAGATGCAAATTAGACCCCATTATAGCATCAAGCTCACCCATAGTATCTACAAAAGAAACTTATTCACACAAACCCAAAACATTTTCAGTAGGCTCTAGCAATCCACTCTCTTTCATGCCTATTTGTACATTATGTACATAATGCCTCTCACGTCTCTTAAAATCTTCAAATTTTTTAAAGCATACTGATCCATTCCTTGTTTTACCAAGGAGCCTGTTGAGAAAGCTTTACCTATTTTTGGATCAGGTGAGACCCTTTTTCTTTCTGTACTACTGCAATCCCGCTTTACAATGGTACTTGGCCAAAACCCATCATTTCCCTATGATCATGAAACTCTTTGCTCACCTTTGGTAGAGGATGTTCTCTAAGGTTGTCACGATTTCTTCCATGGTTTACACAAACTATGAGAAATTGGGCAGTACTTTGATGCGTATCCTAGCATATGCTGAACCATCGTCCATTACCTTTGTTTCCATTTGAACTTCCACAATGTAGGGTTGTCCAAGGATGAGATGAGATGAAGATGTATCCTATACAAAGAAGTTTTGGTCAATTTTTACATCACCTATTGTCACCTTCACACCTGGACATGCTGCATACAAGTCACTGGATGAATTTTTTGCCACTTTTACCGTCCAACCATGATCTGTGTCCATTGGCCATTTGCACTTGTTGTAGAGACTCTTTGACATTATGTTTATTTCTAAACCATTGTCAATCAAGGCAACAAACGGCTCTTCAAGATCATCTACCTTCACCAAAGTTTCTGTAGTAGCTCTTGCCGAGTGACTTCGTGAATAGTAGCTCCTAGGAAAACCTTCAACTTCTTCATCATCATTTGAGGAATGCACTTGCTTCACTGTCCCACTAGATTGGTAGCATCCTACCACACCTCCATCATCCTCCTTATTTTGCAACTGCATCCCTTGTGCCTTCAAGGTTTCTCCTTCAACGTGTGGAGAAGCAACTTCAACAATAGTTTGTCTCTTCCTCTTGATGATGTCAATGATCTCCTCATGGAATTCACGCTTTGCAATGCCAAGGACTTCTCATAGAGTAAAATCAATTTTACTATTCAAAATCCTATCCTCCAAGACTTTCTTCAAATCTGTAGCAACCTCAATATCAGATTGTAGTTTATAAGTTGGGCCTTTTGTCTTACCTTTTGTTGGCTCTTTCTTCTTTCCTATTGTAGACTCCTCCATGAGTACTTCAGGTGGAGATGCTCCTTGTGTCGGGGGTTTTTGAGAAGGAATTAAGTCGCTTCTTTCCCCACTTCTAGAAGCTCTTTTTGATGGTCCATCATCAGCATTCTCACGTCCGTGCTTCTCTTCTACAATAGCCTCATTTTGTTGGCATTTTGTAATGTAGGCATGCAATGACAATGAGTCCACTGGATCATTCCATCCTGTTTCTAGACGTATGCAATCACCTACTTCATGTAGAATCTCTTTCGTAAGCTTTCCCTTTTTAGCTAATTGCATGACATTTGGCCAAATTTGACCATGATGGTCACTCACCTCTTTATCACTAAGATGCTCAATTTTTACTCCATAAGTAGCTGCCTCAATTGACGAGGTGGCATCGTTAGTTGCCATATCTTCAACTAAGGTTTGAATTCTCCCCTTCCCAAAATTAGCTCTCAAGGGTAGACCTGTCTCTCTTAAGTGGATTTTACCATCCTTAAAAAAGACAATATCTTTTGTCAAAGCATCACTAAAATCATCACAATCCCTTTTTACATGGTCTGTACTATCACATCAAATACATCTATTAACAAAACCTTCTTTGTGTTGTTATCTTTGCCTAGGAATTGGCCCTGATGGTTGGCCTTTTTCTTCAAGCTTTTCAAGCTTCACCTTCAAGTCACGCATTCCCTTCACAAGATCATCTAGCATAGACTCATCAAACTTAGGAGCTATAAAAGTAGGCCTCACCATTTTTTCAGAAGTTGAGGTAGAAGGATTTGTAGTGTTTACTACCATCTTGTCCCTTCTTCTTTGCCATTTTTCAAGCAGTGAGACAACACCTTCAACTTCATTCCAGTCGGTCTTTAGTCCTTACTCAGCATCTTTATCTTCAAGAAGAAGCTCTAAGATCTATCTTCTCTGTATCTAGTGTGTCCCTTTCTGTCCTGGTGAGTTGTGCATAGCGCCACTCAAATTCCCTAAGTAGCTCTGTTATTGATAGTCCTTGTTTTGGCTTGACTAACCATTCTAGAAATGTCCTTTTGGTTACTCTCTCAGAGTCCTCCATGAAATATTCCTCCTTCAAAGCTACTTTGAGTTCTTCTGAGTTCTTCCCAGTTTCTCCCATGCCCATCTTTAATTTCCCTAATATGCTCCCTAATTTTTGGAGCAACAACTAGCTCAAAGTTTTGAATCATCTCACCTTCTGACGCGCGATGCAGCTCCATCTCCTTCACATACTCGCACAGATACTTGGTTACATATTTTTGATTGAACCGATCCATTCTATTGACGACCGCTTGTATGTCTTTGGTTGCTGAAATCTCGCTTCTTTCAGTGGCATGTTGTTGCTGCATGAACATTGCAAATGCTTGAAACATTTGCATTATTGCTGGTTCAAAATTCATACCCTGTTGCTCAACATGATCACCCATGGTTACCCAAAAACTCTCACCCTGGCAGATTCACGTCGGATTCGCCAAAAATATGTCGAGAAATTTGCGGTCTTGCCAGTAAAGCACCGGGCTTTTGGCTGTGAAAGTTTGTGAGAGAACTCCAAAAAAACTATATGAAGGAGTTAAACCATAGATGCCACAAAGACTAGGGTTTGGAAGTGCAATCAAAGAAGCCCCACTCTTTCCCTCTTCCACTCCAACACACAAAGAAACAACACAAAAGAGAATATCAAAACAACACAAAGATGAAAACATCAAGGCTATGGTCATATCGTATCATGGGTAATATGAAAGGGTTAATAGATGAGTTAATGGCGTTCAATCTTTGCCGACCAAATAGGCTACAAATTGTTCTTTGGAATTGTAGTTTTGTGGTTACCATAATATATATGCTTTGTCTAGCGATTGAGATTAATTGTGTGTGCAAATACTCTTGGTTCATAGCAAGATAACTACACTTACATCAAAAGAAAATTTATAGTCTATAAGAGGTAGTATGATGGGATCCGATGAAAGAAGTATTTCATTGAGCCTTTCTGGGCCAAAGAGAAACACTATACGTTGTTGAAAGTGTAATTTACGGTTAATCCATACATTAATTCTAATACATCGAACAGAGTGAAAGAAATAGAAATTCTCATCATGTGGATTATTCATCTAGGATAACTCTAGTATGTAGATATGAGAGAAGAGAAGAGAGAAGAATTTCCCTTCCAAGCCCTATTCTTGCCCGTAGGCAATAAGGATACTGCGGAGAGAGATGTACTTGTAGCAAGGAGAACCTAGTTTGTAGAGAGAATGAATTTCTAAGAGTGAGAGAAATAATTTTGGTTAGAGAAGGGAGATGAATTTAGAGGGGCTAAAAAAGGAAATATCATTATACTTAAGAAAAAGTAATTAATGAATAGTCAAAGGTGTTAATTATGCCAAGGTAAAGTGCCACTTGTAAAATTCAAATTTTTGAGCTAAGGTGGATGCCACATCAGCACTGCAACATGGTCCCCTCATGCCCTATCATCATGACACATATGTGCACTTTGTCCACTCACGCTGTGGGCAGAATGAAAACACAGACAACGCCTCTATAATGACCATACACACACTCTTGGGATGATACACACACACACACTATGGGGCACCACTCGGCTTACACAACCCACATGACCGAGACAGGGAAGACACCGATGGAGTGAGAGGAGAGAGACTACCCACTTACCCACTCCACACAGAGAGACACACACACACACCCAAAAAAACTCAGCTCAAGAGAGGAGAATTTCTGATGTTTAGATACAATTGAGCTTGGGCCAACACCAATGGGGCAAATAGCTCACACAATATGGGTAAAATATGCTAGATACAATCACAAATTGGAGCCGAAGCTTCGCTCATACGAGAAACTTACACAGCCAAAACAACAAAAAAACAGTGAGAAATTTGGAAAAATGGACAACGCCATCGCGTCGAGAACGGCCCAAAACCCCAACCTTCAATGTCAAAGTGCTCAAATCCGACCTCGGATGAGCAGTTTACGGCCAAAATAGGCTCCAAAAACCCCAAAAACACAGTTGCGGTTGTTCCTCCTCTCTTCTCCATGTTTTTTTTGGTTTTCTCTCTGTTTTCTCAGTGCCCACACTTAGCTTTCTCACTTGGTCACCCTTGGCCTTTTAGTTGACGTCAAACGGATCCCGAACAGGCCAAAAACTAACCTCGCAGTGCATAGTTGTCACCCCAATGTATCCATCCGCACACCTGGCACTCAGCTTTTTCCAATAATGCATCCCGCCACCACATGAAGTGGCCCCAAAATATGGTCCTCATGATGACCTTTCTGCATAATTATCACAAGAAAACATCCACGTTGTGCCCGTACTTCTCCACGTGCAAGTATCGACTCCATTCGACGTCCTGACGCCACCAGATGCCATCTGACGCACCTGCTTACCTCATGTCGTCGGCCCGCAGATAGCTTCCTCGAGAAGTTTTACACGCTACCAACTTCTCATTATTATAGAAAAAACACACTGGTACTAGTAACGATGAAAATCGATACACTATGTATATGTTGTCCTACCTGTACACATGTGGGCCCCATGTAACCACCTGCCTCTGGAAAATGGGCAATCTTTTATTTGATGCACCATGCATGGGTATGCATATGCGCAATCCCTTACTCCAAAAAACTCCTGACATAATTTTTCCATCCCCTAGCCTGCTAGATCATTCATGATAAGCAGCAGCAAAAAGCGACATGAGAATCGCAGCGTCACAGGTCTCCTCATCCTTCACCAACACTACTTGCTCCACAAACAGCTCATCCTGCTCCACCATCATTAACCTGGCATGATATAAATTAATACGCAATCCATTTATCCTTGACTTATGTAGAGTCCCATCCAGGTTAGCCAACTGATATGTACCATTTGGAAAACACTCCACTACCTTGAAAGGGCCTTCCCACTTAATTTGAAACTTCTTTTGGAAGGTGTTGTCCAGCTTGCTGTTGTAGCACAAAACCAAGTCATGCTTCTTGATACCCTTACTTTTGACCTTTTCATTTATCTTTGCCAAAGCCCTATCTTGCATCTACCCATAATGCTCTAATGCACTCATCCTATCCAACTGAACCTCTTGTAATTGTAAGAGCCTCTCTTTGAATGCATCACTAGGCGGCCCAAGCAACTTTTCCAGCATCTTGACTGCAGGCAACTCTACTTCCACAGGCAATAGTGCTTCCTTTCTATATACCAAATGAAATGGAGTAAACCTTGTACCTGTCTTCACCGGCGTACGGTAAGCCCATAATGTACTAGGCAATTCCAAATCCCAATTATTTCCTTGGTGCTCTGTCACTTTCGAAAGAATCTGTATTAACTCACCATTGAATCTTTCATTTAAGCCATTACACTGCGGGTAATAAGGAGTGGTATGCTGGTGCCTAATCTTCATCTTCGCGCATAAAAAGTCTAGCAGTTTAGCTCTAAATCCTGGCCCCTTATCTGAAAGTGGCTCCAGTGGCACCCCAAACTTGCAACATGTTTCATTATACACAAAATTTTCCACATCCTTTGCTGTGATCTGCTTTACTGCTATAGCCTCTGTCCATCTAGAGAGATAGTCCACTGCAGTGAAAATATAGCTTTTGCCCCTGCTTGTGATAGGTAATGGGCCGATTGTATCAATACCCCACTTTTCAAACACATGAAATGCCTTTATGGTTTTTCATAGCTCTGGCTTGAACACTCTCTTCCCAAATGCTTGACACCTATTTCAAGATCTACACCAATGGTGAACATCCTTGCGCAAACTAGGCCATACATACCCCTCTTGCAAGATCTTATGCAAGGTGATCTTTAGAGAAAAATGTCTGCCACATGCACCTTCATTATTCTCTTCCAGCACTCTATAAAGCTCCTCCCGCCAAGGTGCACGTCTCAACACGAGATCAGCCCCTTTCATGTACAAGACATCACCGATCAATTTGTACCTGGATGATTTACGCACAAAGACATACTTCTTAGACTTCTGAATGTCCTTTGGAATGATTCCTGTTAGCAAAAACTCCTCTTCTTGAGCCAAACTTTCCCGGCCATGATAAAGAGGTAAAGTGGTCCTCAACACAAATAACTCCCCAATCATGCTTTGAGATGCCTCATGTGCCTCTCCATTTAGAGCACGTTCAATGTGTCTGATGCTCCATGCCTCAAACTTTTTTAACAGGCCTTTAATTATGAAGCACATTTCCTTCAATGAGGTGTTCTTGCTCTTCCACACACCCAACACTTGCTTCACAACTAACAAGGCATCACCTTTTATGCTCAACCTTCTAACCCCATGCTTCAAACAAATGTGTAATCTGGCTTCCAAAGTAGCATATTCAGCCTCATTGTTACTATGAGCATCCAATTTGAACCCTCTCTTGCATACTATCTTCCCCTCTGGATCATAAAGTGCTATACCCCCTGAAGCCGCATCATGGCTCTTTCTGTAAGAGCCATCAAAGAACAACACATGTGTATTGCTGATTTGTGGCACTTCTTCAACTACCTTTCTCACCACCTTCCTTAACACTAGGTTGGTAACCTAACAGGACATAAAAGTAACCTTTCAGGGTTTTGGAAAAAACCTCCAAAACCATAGTAGATCCACTCATTTTGTAAAATCCTTTCATGAGGTTATAGTTCAAGGCCTACGACACATGGAAAAAATAAGAAACTTGTAAAATTTCTCATCTTTTGGTCACACCAGGCCTCCAAAGTTGATGGACGAGTACATTGTCATCAAAACAGTCATTTCTTACGTTTTGTTGCATAAAAATAAGATTAGGGATTTTTGTAGGACTTGAGATAAATTCCCTAGTTAACTTCAATGGGTTGGTGATCAAAACATATGATTGCTTCTCACTCACTATTTTTTGTTTTGCCAGAAGAAATAGGTACAAAAAAGTTGAATTTTTACCATTTTGCAAACCTATCATCAAAGTTTCTATAGCCACACTCAATACAAATAATATATGCATGTTTTCTTAGTTCCCTATTGTCCTTTAGGTTCATAAGGAGCCATGGAGCATGTCAAAAGAATAATACATCTCTTACCAAGGGGAATCTTGGGGACAAAGATGAAGTACTAAATACAGCAAACATGAAAAAACTGGGTTCAACATTATGAGTTGTAGAATCCCATAGAAACTATTCAATATCTAACCAAATTTGATCCTTATGACTAGATATGGTTACTACCTACAAAATGCATGTAGTTGTCACAAGAAACTAACAATATTGAAAAAGCTATACTTGATATACTAGAATGTTTCGTTTTCTTCTATAATTTAAAAAATCAACCATCGTTGTCTACTATGCAAAATAGGGTATTGGGTGCCCCAAAACTCAAGGAATATTAGCTTTATGTTACAATATGGGACATAGAAAATCAAAACTGCATTTGGATATCATGAAAGCCACCAAAAAAATCATAGAAGAGCTAAAATTGACTAAAAAGCAGGGTTTGACAATTTTTGTAATTTGGTCATAACTTACAACTTTAACATTTATTTCTCCCTAGAAGCATCAGGACATGTTGAGGACTACTAAAGATAGTTCTTTAGCATTATAGACCTCACAAACATGAATTCTAGAGTGGTATAGTTGCAAAAAGTTGAAAAAAGCCAAAAACAGGACCCATTTTTTCACACAGTTTAGGTTGTGAAATGTTGTGCAAGGACAAGGTTAAAGATGGAATTGATATTCCAAAAAAATGTCGAGTTTTTTTCAGCTCATGAGACAACTTTCTAGACAGATAGCACCTCAAAATCCATTTTGAAACTCTTGACATAATTCAAGGAAAATGGTCACTTAACAGGGCATAAAAGTGTCCCATTACCAACCTAGTGTTAACAAGAAGGGGATTCTCCTTGTAAGTCAACAAATTATCGGCTAGGGTAGCCCTTGTACTGTCTTCCACTAGAAAAGAGAATTCAAACTCTTGTAGCTCAATTACCCATTTCTTGACCACATTTGACATATTAGTGCCATTAATTAATTGTGACAAAAAAGCGTAACTCGTCAAGAAAACAAAAGGTCGTGGTAGCAAGTAATGATGAAATCGTACAAGCAAATATTACATTGGCCATCACTAGCTCTACTTCCGAGAACTTTCTCTCTGCTACCATCGACTTGCAAAATACACTAGCCTCATATAATGGCTGCCCTTCCCCTTTTGCAATAGCATGGCTCCAATGGCATCATCCCCTACTGATGGATTTACATAAAACACTTGCTCCCAATCAGGAGCCTACATGGTTGACAACCCCCCTCACACCTCTTTGACCTCTTGAAACACTTCTTCACAGTTGTCATCCCATTGCAATGGATCATGCTTTGCCACTTGCTGTAATGGATAAAGGAGCTGTGAAGACAATGGAATAAACTGTGCCACGTACTTTACTTTGTGTATAAAGGTTTCCAATTGCTTTGTACTCGTAGGCGATGGAAGAAGAATAATAGACTTAACCTTGTCCGGATCAGCCTCAATGCCATTTTCTGACACCATATGGCCCAATAACTTCACCCTTGGTTGTGCTAGATGACATTCCTTTGGATTTAGTTGTCCTCCACATTCATCATATCGAGCCAACACCATCTGCATTTTCTCATGGTGTTCAGCCCTACTGCTGTAGACACAAAAGTCATCCATAAAAGCTTTAACACAACTACCAATGAATGGTGCCAATACCCAATTTGCTCTCTCTTGATAGAAAGATGGTCCATTTGACAATCCAAATGGCAATACCGTGTAGTAATAGCAGCCCCATGGCGTAGTGAAAGTTGTCTTTGTGCGGTCTTTAAGAGCAAGCTTCAATTGAAAATAGCCTGAAAAACCATCACACACATTGTACCTCTCATAACCAGCCACTGAATCCAAGATCTGATCAATGAATGGAAGAGGATATGGGTTCTTCTTAGTGGCTGCATTTAAGGACTTGAAATCTACACAAATCCTCCACTTTCCATCCTTCTTTGGACTGACTACTACTGGACTCACCCATTCTGTGGTTTCCACAGGGACTATGAACCCTGCCTTCAATAACTTGTCCACCTCTTCCCGCAAAGCTTTCATTTTCTCTTGACCCATCCTTCTTAGCCTTTGCCGCACTGGCTTAACACCTTCTTTCAGCTCTATATGCATCTCTTCTCCCTTGAACCCTCTGATCTCTTCATATGAAGTAATGAACAAATCAGGAAAACTAGCCAGCATGTGCAAATATATCTCCTTCTCCATAGCTGAGAGGTCTCCACTGATCATTTGTGTCATCAATTCTTGCTTCTTTGACAACTCAACCTTGGTTTGCATCAGCCCTTCAATCACTTCATAAGGCCCTTCACTTTCATCTTCAACCTCATTTGCAAATGCAACTACACCAGACTCTTGGATTCCTTTGTCCATCAAAAGAAATGCAACATCAGCATCCTCATCAGTGCTGGTAGTATTATCACTATCCTCATCGAGAACTGTGGAATACTCTTCATCACTAGACTCATCTTCATCTTCATAAAGCTCGTCCAATCGTTTCCTTGTGTCCATATTGTATAGCTTCTTGGCACCTGTCTTTCCATAGAGGCTAATCGTACCATGTCGCCAATCTTGAACAGCTCCCATTGCACGTAACCATGGTCTACCCAGTATAATAGGATATTCTCCCAACCCCGCTGGCATCACTTGAAAATCAACCACTGTCTTTACATCATATGCTTGCACTTCTAAGATCTTTATAACACCCAAACATTTTACTTTTTGATGGTTTGCCAATCTGATCCGGAAGCCTGACACCCCAGTCACTGTAAGACCAATCTTCTCAACGCATGAGCGTGTTATGACACATATTTGGGCTCCACCATCAACATAACCTTGTCCCATATTTTTTCTTTTGTGCCACACATCTACTATTGGGCAAATGTCTGGTAGCTCATCCATTGCCAACACCTTCACTGAAACCCTCTCTGGCTCTTTCTCCATTGGGTTAACCATCCTCTTCCACTGTCACTTTAGCTTAGGCACCATCTCTATAAGCTACCCAAAAGTAACATCTGCCTTTCTGCTTGTCAGATCCTCCTTCAAGTCATAGCTTAATTGCCCATCCCCTAGTGGAAAATCTGAAACATGAAACTTGCGACGAGCTCTCCTTTTCCTCTTGGCCTTGACATCCTTGCCTTCATGACTCTTTCCCTTCTTCTTACTACGACCTGGGGCACTTCTTCCTTCCTTTTCCTCTATCGTCCTCTTCCCAATAGGCATCACTAATGTATCCTCTAGCTTTGATGCCTTCTCCAAGGTGACTACACTTAGCACTTTTGTCTTTCCCTTTTCCTCCTAGGTTAATCCACTGGTTCCTTCATCTCCCTTAATTTCGATGCCATAATCATTTCACCTAGCTAGCACCTGTCTTGGCCTTGGTGGCTTCTCCCCCCATCCTTGGTGGCTTATCACATTGCGGGCTGATGTGGCCCAACTCTCCACAATTATAACATGTGGGCGTCTGCCTCCAAAACCTACCATTGCTTTGTCAAACACCATTCCTAGGTCTTTCTTCACCTCGTGGCTGATTTGCAAACCTCCCTCGACCGCGATTATTTCCCACTTGACCTAGCATGTTTAGGCTGAGATTCTTCATTAAATCTACCACTTGCCTCATGTCTTGCTTAGCCCATCATCTTGCACTGTTGTAGTGACCACTTCTGGCATAACCTGAGGAGTAACAGAAACCACTGGCTCATGATGAACCCCTGACATGCGACCTTGCGAAGAATCCATAGGTTGAAATTCAGACCTCATGGTCAAAGACTCCACCCCTAACTGGCTCATTTTCCTCAACTTCTACTCTTTGTTCCTTGCTACCTCTAGTGCATCTTCATATGTCCTAGGCTTCTTTAGCTCCACTCTCCAATGTATATTCTCCCAAACACCAGCCAAGAACCTGTCCTTCTTCATCATGTCAGGTGGGGGTACCTGTGGTGCTAAGGCCTTGCCTATCCGCTTCCATGCCAATGAGAACTTATGTATGTACGCATCTATTGGCTCACCTTCCTTTTGCACTAAAGCCTGTACTTCTTGCCACACTTTGTCAGGATCTTCTATCTTCACAAACTCCACTTCCAATCCATGTCGTAGATTGTCCCAACTCAACCTTACGGGTGGATCAGCCCCACGCAACTCCTCTTCAAATGCTTTGGACCAAACTCGTGCATCACTCTTAAAACAGATTTGGAGAAGACATATCCTCTGCGTCAGATCATGGATCTGGTTGCTAATACAGGCAACATCCATCTTTTCCAAAAAGTCTTCCACATCTTCATCACTTCTTCCATGAAACTCCGGATAAGAGAAAGCCATGGCTACCCAAATTACGATGCTTTGAGAACCCCTTCAAACACATGTGCAAGAACCCAAAACTTTTCACTACCCAATCCTCAGAAACTTCAATGGAGCTCAGCTTTAGATAAGGACAAACACATGCACATCAAATGAGTTTTCATAGTTAATCATTGGGATTACAACAGGCAAAGGACATTCTAGGATCTCTCGTAATATTCTTGGCCCGAACATAAAGACTATGCGCTGCTGGAAAAAAATCTTTCTGGACACATGAACATTAATCTGGATTCTTTGAGTTAAATGAAAAGGAGTGAATTGAGGGTCATCTTGATCATCCATTAAAGCCAACCATAAAGCTCCCAAGAAGGCACACCTGACTTATCCTCTGATTTTGCCAAAATTTCAGCAGCATAACAGTATAAATGGCTTAAAAGAACAAAATACCAGCCATCATAACTTGGAAATTTTTTGATAGAGTTTCCCCAGAAGTAGAGCAGTAAGAACCCAAAATATAGACAGTATATGTATGCATAAACTGCCAACAATAGAACCCGAGCATCAATTAGGAATCACTAGTACATAGCCTATGGCAAGGTCATGAAAAGGGTTCTCCAGCTACCTGTATCACCGAAAGAATCTCCACACTTGAGAATCCCTCAACTTAATAAAACCTCACGCTATCGACCCTCACACGAACGCTAATGCAAATCGCGTATAGACCAAGCCTCAGAAATGGCTGGGACTGCCAAATAAAACCAAATATGGCTCCACAAAGGTGTACAGTGGCAGTTTCCACAAGTAACGTATAATCCAACAAACAATGCGCTCAAACAGGCGCCAAATGATGCATACCCACAACAACTGCAAGTGACACCACTGCTAGTATATCACTGTACTCCAGCTACCTGTACCTGTGTGAATCACCTGTACCTGCACCTATCCCTGTAACCTGTAACCTGTAACCTGTAGTTTGCAACCTGTAATCCCGAATCTCGAAGCCTGAAGCTCGAAGCAGAAGGTACTCGAAGAAGATCCTCCGTGGGGGCGCCAAAAGAATGTGGGCGGGATGAAAACATAGACAACGCCTCTATAATGACTCGACACACACTCTTGGATGAGACACACACACACTATGGGCCACCACTCGACTTACACAGTCCACCTGGCCGAGACAGGGAAGACACCGATGGAGTGAGCGGAGAGAGACTACCCACTTACCCACTCCACACAGACACACACACACACACACACACCCAAAAAAACTCAGCTCAAGAGAGGATAATTTCTGATGTTTAGATACAATTGAGCTTGGGCCAACACCAATGGGGCAAATAGCTCACACAATATTGGTAAAATATGCTAGATACAATCACAAATTGGAGCCGAAGCTTCGCTCATAGGAGAAACTTACACAGCCAAAATAGTAGAAAAACACTGAGGGATTTGGAAAAATGGATAGCGCCATCGCGTCCGGAACGGCCCAAAACCCCAGTCTATAATGTCAAAGTGCTCAAATCCGACCTCGGATGAGCAGTTTACGGCCAAAACAGACTCCAAAAACCCCAAAAACACAGTTGCGGTTGTTCTTCCTCTCTTCTCCACGTTCTGGTTCTCTCTCTCTTTTATCACTTCCCATACTTAGCTTTTTCACTTGGACACCCTTGGCCTTTCAGTTGACCTCAAACGGATCCCAAACAGGCCAAAAACTGACCTCGCAGTGCATAGTTGTCACCCCGCTGTATCCATCCGCACACCTGGCACTCATCTTTTTCCAATAATGCATCCCGCCACCACGTGAAGTGGCCCCAAAATATGGTCCTCATGATGACCTTTCTGCATAATTATCACAAGAAAACATCCACGTTGTGCCCGTACTTCTCCACGTGCAAGTATTGACCTCATTCGATGTCCTGACACCACTAGATGACATCTGACGCACCTGCTTACCTCATGTCGTCGGCCCGCGGATAGCTTCCTCGAGAAGTTTTACGCGCTACCAATTCCTCATTATTATAGAAAAAACACACTGGTACTGGTAACGATGAAAATCGATGCACTATGTACATGATGTCCTACCTGTACACATGTGGGCCCCACGTAATCACGTGCCTCTGGAAAATGGGCAATATTTTATTTGATGCACCATGCATGGGTATGTACATATGCGCAATCCCTTGCTCCAAAAAACTCCTGACAACGTCCTAGGTGTCATTCCCAATCACGAGAGCCCAAAAACACTATAAATAGGCCTCTCCTCTCTATCATTTTTTTTCCATAGCTTGAATCCAATCCCAAGCTGTAAGGAAGGCCATCACTACGCAAAAAAATAAAAGAGTTACGTTTCTTACACGCAAAATACTAAGTGGTGGATAATCATAACATAAAATTTAACCTTTTTATTTAATAATTTACATATTATTATGATCTTATGTTATGCTACTCTTATGTATGCATACTCTCTCATAAGCATAATTTTTATATTATCCTAAATTATTTATTTAAACAATAAATTATATAAGGATATCTTATATTATTTTGGAATTTCTTATTATAATTTATTTTTTTAAAAGCATCATAATAATACGAATAAGAATATGCATTAAAATAAATATTTTAATCAATTTCTTGATAATTATGATGCATTTTGCTTAGATAATTACTTAACATTAATTTCACTTAGAATAACACTTTTATCACTTCAAAATTTTTAGAAAAAAATCTAGTGATAAATTAGGGCCAAATTAGGTCTAATTTTAGTATTTTTGTAGGAAAATTTGACTTTTTGATGAAAGAAAAAGTAGAAAATTTTGCTCATTACTAATAATATAAATTCTCTAATTTTTCTTGGATTTTCAACATTAATAAAAAAATTGTATTTTTTAGAGATTTTTAAGCTTAAAAATATCAAGGGAAAAAAAGTAAATTTTAGAATTTAAAGAAAAAAATTTGAAATTGAAAATAGAGTACTAGGAGATAAATTGAATGCTTGCAATGCCTTGATTTTTTTATTATATTTATGAAAAATTAAAGATAGTACCCAAGTGTCTGTCATGTTCCTATCGCGGATATGCTTCCAATGGACGTACGTACCCTTAGTATCTACGGAAGAGAACGGTGAAGTGCTAGTGTGAAATGTGGTTTGTAAGCTAACCTTTATGTTTTTAACTGTTTACATAAGGAAAGGTAGAATTTTCAATTATGAAGCTAGCGAAAGATATAGGTAAATAGTGTTGCGTGTTTATGGTAAATTGAAGTTAGCTTATGTCAAAATCAACATAAGGGTTGATTTCAAGTATTTATTTCATCCACTAAACGCAAGGAATTCCAATATGATTCATAAATAGGTACACTCTATCCCTTGGACATAAGAAACACTATTGCTTTTGCACTTGTATTTGGTGCATGTTTATGGTTAATGCACATTGCCACCATGGTAATAGTGATGTTACATGGATTGGCCATGTATTATGTTTGGCAAATTATGATTAAAAGGAAAAAATAATAGACCGCTAAAATATTGACCATACTCTTTGATGGGTTGTGGGTATGGGGGGTGAAGCCTTTGAGGTGCCAGGGCTAGGAGAATTCTTGTTGCACACACAGAGAGAGAGAGAGAGAGAGAGAGAGAGAGAGAGAGAGAGAGAGAGAGTCGATACAACAGGGAAACAAAAGAGACACCTCATATAGTTTTTCACCATGAAGTATACCCTTGCACATTTTCAGGGACAGGCCTCCTCTACTTATCTGCATTATTTTTTGAGCTATGAACTCTAACATCTCTAACATTGTGGTTTATACTTGCATTGTGTAGCATTTTTATTGAGATATGATGCTTTTGCCACCTGTCAGCTACATAAAATATCAATTCCATTACATCGGGAATGTCGGAACAAGAGCCAAGTATGTTGAAACAGTAGAATGGAGCATCAGGAAAGAGAAGGTAGTGTCGGAACAAGAGCAAAGGGTAATTATTATTTTTGGAAAGTACTTACTATTTTTGGCAAATATAAGTTTTAGTTAATATAAGAATCAAACATGCCAAAATAACAGAAGTGTAAATGTGACTATGCTAGAACATCAAACTTACTATTTTTGAAAAGTTACTATTTATAGTCAGTAAAGGAATCAGCTGGACATGTGGGTTGATAAAGCTTATGTCATCCTCTTTGGTTCAAGTGCTTAACTTCATCAAATGGATAATTGAGCTACAAATAGCAAGTTTTGGCGTAAATGTCCTCACTTGAAGATTTACTATTTTAAGTTGCAAACAGAGCCGGATTGGGATGGTGGTGGACTCATCTTAAAGCTTACTAGATCAAGTCTGTATTGAGAATCTAATATCACCAAGTCGGTCTTCAAGAAAAAAATAGGAGGATCTTCTAGTTTGGCAATGTCATGCAAGAACAACATGTTATTCTTATAGGATTCTCGTCACTTGGATGAAAGCCCATTTACATTGTAGTAATATTATGGGATTATCTCCTATTTTTGGTGGGCTCACTGGAGTTCTAAATTGTAATTAGTGCGAGCCTGTAGGGCAGGGGATTTTTGTCGGCCATTGAGTAAGTGTGTGTGGAACCAGAAGACCTAGAATGCAAAAGTATAGCTCAAGAATGCAATGTATTGTGGTTAGCTTGTGTGGGCGTTCTATTGAGAGCTATTGTGAGAGCACTCTTGAGCTTCTAGCTTCCATAGCTTGTGAGCGAAAAGAGAGCTAAACGATTGCACTCTAGTGAGTCCCAAGCCCGTCTCCACTCTCTTCTCCACCATTGTAATATATTGAGTGATTAAGCCACTCCATGCTTGAAGCTATGCATAATGAAATCACTCTTTACTCTCTCATTTGCTGAAATCTCCTTGTTAATCTTGTGAATGTGTTGAAGTAGCTTAAGTCTTTGCTTTATGTGTGTGTGTGTGTGTGTGTAGCTTGTGTGCATGCTTGAAGTGAATGACACAAGTTCTCTTCTCCTTAAAGCTTGAGGGAATCTTGAATAGCTCGTGGGTTGAATCAGTGTAGTAATTAGTGTGCTGATTTTCTTTCCCATTTGATGCCATTTGATTTGCTTGCATTAATGTTGATTATGTGCGTAGGATGCTTGACAACGCGTATGTAGTTAATGTGTAGTGAAGGCACACTTTGCTTGCATATGTGGTTGGAGCATTGATGCATGTTTAGGAAGATAGAGCATGGTTGTGAATCCCGCATTAGAGTAGCTTAAGGATTGAGTGGTGTGCATTGGGATTGAGAGACAAGTGGTACATTACGTGTATGCATCATATGTTGAGATATTTGCACGAAATGCATTGCACATGTGTGTAGAGAATGTATGTGTTGAGATATGGTAAATGTATGGGCTAGTGCATTCATCTCATTGTAAGATTGCCTCCGCGCACTAACCCAGTTTAGAGATCCTCAAAACGATAGAGTTGCAAAACTCATTGGTCGAGAGCTCTTGCTTTCCCCTTGACTATAACACAGGGGACTTGAGGGTCTTCCATTGGCGCCGTTGTCGGGGACTGAAAGCCCTATTGTTAGCCGAGTGCCAAGCATACTGAGAGATTATAGGAGTTTTGATGTAATTGTTCAACCGTTGATGGCTAATGACCATCTCTTCTTTTAAGTACAATGGAGCCATCGTGTGGAATTTGCCTTTTACCAAATGAGAGTCTATGTTGATAGGCGCTTCGAAAATCCATCATAATCACATATAGCATCTTATAAGCCATGCATAAAATTTCTTGGATTTATATAATGTTTAATTTAGTCTTGATTTTTTTAGTAATTTACATGTTTCATTTCTTCAAGCTTGTATGCAAGTGTTGCCATAGTTTTGGGGTTGATAACAGCGGTATCAAAGATCTAAAAATGCTCATAAAAAAGTAGGAGCCCTATTTTTTATTCTTCGTCTTTTTTTTCTCTTTTTCTTTTGTTTTCCTTTCGTTTCATTCGGTTGAAGGGGTGGAGCATAGTTATAGATCTTGATTCTTATGTTACTAATGCCATGACAAAAAAAAAGACAAAGATTGACCTCTTGGTAACCTGTATAGTCATTGCCCGATCTCCAAGCCCCAAAAATCCTATAATAGGCCCTCCCACACACATAATCCCCCATAGCTTGAATCCAACCACAAGCTTGAAGGAAGGCCATCACCTACGCAGGAAATGCACATTCCCTTTCTTTAAAAGGATATGATGCAGTTGCTCCCTTTGATAGGTTGGCTTGGCAATAAGCAACCACATCTGCAACACACTTTAAAGTGGCCCCATGAGGCTTCATCTATTCATGTATCAACGATCTTTTAATAATTGCGCATACACCAACCTTGGAGGATCTGCACTTTCTATCAAAAATAGGCAGCATAGAATGTCCTCTCAATTATTGGGAGGTGGAAGTGACAAGAGAGATAAAAGGGGGGAAAGAGAGAGAGAGTTGGCTCACGTTCTAGAGAGAGAATGCAATGAGCGAATGTGAAGAATCTGCTTCCCTAGCAGAGAGGGAGCTCAAAAGTGCTTCCTTTAATGAGAACTAAGTGAGAGAGAGTGTTTTATATGTTAGAGAGAGAGGAGAGATGTAACATTTAATGGCCTAAAATCTTTTGTGTAGCGGAATTTAGCATGAACATAGTGGGCATTTCATTAGAATTGATTCTTAATGAGATTTACAAGAGTGCTTGGGTGGAGAGAGCAACAAAAAGCATAACACCTAGTTAGATAGCATCGACAATACTTTCAAAAGAGAGAGCAATTAAGCTATTGACAACAGTTGAGGACCGGATTTGCATGGAGCCGGTCCCCCCTCCAAAAGGCTTTGTATTATGGTTTCTCCCATCAAGAGAGACATTGTACAATACAATTCTTTGTGTTCCTTCAAGACGAGCTAGTGCAATGAAGATGGAAGCTTCATACACCAAGCAAAACACTTAATCAATCACAACTTGAATTATCCCCGTTCTCAGACCCAAGACCTCACACACCTTCGAAGATGGTGAGAGCTAGCAGGGTATGAGAGTAGATTGAGAGGAAAAAGAAGTATCTTACGAGAAAGAAGTACATCTCCTCACATAATCACTCATATTAGCATAGCTTAGCTTAGTAATTAGCTTGGTAGAGAAGATGAGCATGCATTGAAGCTTGGCTCTTGGTTGGATTTGCATCCACATGCCAAGAGAGTGTTGATGTAGGCTTCTATCTCACAAGCTTGGAGTAGGTGATGAGCTCTCCATTAAAGCTTGGGAGGAGATAGAGTATTTTCCCTTCACACATGGTCAAGTGTGAGAGTGTGTGTGTCAATGCCAAGCAAAAATCAGCCCCCTCTCTCTCTTGGGCGAGCCCTAGCTGCTAAGTTAGTCTGGCTTTTGCCTCATTGGACCTCCCCAGGTCAAGCCAATAGGGATTAAGCAGCATAAGTGATAGCCTTCTGACATGTGTCCCCCTTTCCCCTTTTGTGAGAGCTTTAGGTAATTAAATAATTAAACTAAACTCTCATTGGACCCCTTTGCCTCCTGGCCAATAGGAATCAGGCAAGCCATGGGGCTCCTGAATGCTCATTGGACCCCTTGGGAGACTGCCCAATAGTCTTCTAGGACACTTAATTCTTATTGGTTTCTTTTATTAAATGTTTTTAAATTAATTAAACTAGATTTACTCTAGCTTAATTCTCATTGGTCCACTTCAAGGGTCTTCCAATAGGAATTGGGCACACCTTGTGGGCATCTGGCCTAGGGAGCTGACATGTGTCCCTCATTCCCTTTGTGTAAAGGGAGCCTGTGTGTGTGTGTGTGGCTTTCTCTCTCATCCCCTAGCTTTGGGGCTCGCCCCCTCCCATGTAGGGATGTAGAAAGACTTTTTGGGCACACACTAAGCATCCAATTTTCCCTAAGGTTGACCTTTGGACACAACCTTTGAATTTTGGAACCTTAGCATTTTGGAAGTCTTAATGGGCTGAACCTTAGGGTCTTTTTAGCCCGTTGTTTCACATGGCTCTTTTGCAGATGGCCCCCCCTTTGGATCCCTATTTTCCCTCCTTTGGATCCCTACTGTGGCCGGTCTGCTAACTTAACCAATATTCTAGCTTTTTCTCCCTTGGCACTTCCCCACATTAAATGATCAGTTTAATATGAGAAAATCATTTAGGAGAATTAGATATTGATTATTATGACATTTTTCTTTGTTAGGTCATGTAATGGTCCCGCAATTTGTGAGAACTTTTCTATGAAGCGTCTATAGTATGCACACATACCTATAAAGCTTCTTAGTTCATGAAGATTCCTGGGTTTAGGCCATCCTTTTATTACCTCTAACTTGGATGGATCCATTTGGATTCCATCTTGAGAGATAATGTGACCTAAATATTGAATCTCTTGCAAGAAAAATTCACTTTTCTTTCGATTAACATAAAGTTTATTCTCTCTTAAAACTTGAAATATTACCTGGAGGTGTTGCTTATGTTTCTCTAATGAATTAGATGATAATATCATCAAAGAACACTCCAGTGAAGGTTCGATGAGGTCTGAACAGCTTCTCCATCAAGCGGTTAAATGTGGCTGGTGCATTAGTCAAGCCAAAAGGCATGACAATGTATTCGTAAAGACCAAATGTAGTACGAAATGCGGTCTTTACAATGTCTTGATCAACTATCCTTATTTGATGATAGCCACTTTTTAGGTCAATCCTACTGAAGTAGGTCGATCCTTGTAGCTTATCAAATAGGTCTTCTACCCGTGGAACGGGAAACCTATTCTTGATAGTGATTCTATTTAGTGCTCTATAGTCGACACACATACGATATGTGCCGTCTTTCTTTTGCACTAATAGCACAGGTGAGCAAAATGGAGATGAGGTAGGCCTAACCATGCCCTTCTCAATTAACTCATGCACTTGCCGCATAATCTCCTCTTGTTGAGCTTGAGAAACTCTATAAGGAGGTTTGTTAGGCGGTGAACTTCCTGGAAGAAGTTCAATTGCATGGTCGTCATTACCTCGTTTAGGAGGTAGCTCAAAAGGGATGTCGTCAATAAAGACATCTTGAAACCCCTTGAGAAAATTGGATAATTCTAATTCCTTTTGGTTGCTTTTATTTTCTTTTGCTAAAGCATTAGGTTCATTTTGAGAATCTTTAACAAAAATCATGTACACGGAAATAGAGCTCTTTATTGACTTGTTGAAAGCTGGTGTATGTACAATGGGGATGGTGTTACCCATCTCCCTAACATCTATATACATGTCCTTTTCCCTGAACTTAAAGGAGATTCTCCTTTCAGGAAATTTAACATGGGCAGCCAGACGGTCAAACCATGGTGCCCCTAGGATTACATCCTCATGCTTGAGAGGAGAGATAAAGAAATCCTCTTTGTCCACATAGCCTTGGACATGAAGCCTCAATTTCCCGATTAAGGGAGTGACTGAAGCTTCTTGCCCCTTGAAGGCACTGTCTGCGGGTAGGATATCTCCCATCTCGTAGGATTGTATGCCTAGCTTGGTGGCTAACTCCATAGATATGAAATTGTGAGTAGAACCAGGGTCAAAGAGAATAAAAGCATCATGTTCTCTTACCTTTCCCCAAGCATGGCATAGAGGAGATCCTTTGTGGTGAGTTTGGTGAATCTCCTCCTCTTGGATTTCAACCAAAGAAGCTCTAGGAGGATCTTGGCGGTTGTTCTTTTGGGGACAAGCGCGAGACGCATGCCCTTGTTCGCCGCACTTGAAACACCGGTTATCTTTACGATAACGCTCAAGCTCTTCAGGAGAGAGTTTATTCTTTCCTTTGTAAACTCCCTTCTCTTTAGCTTTGTTGGAATTGCCCTTAGGAGACTTTTGGACATTGTCCTTCCCCTTAGGCTCATTGGAACCTTTGTTTTCCGGGGGCTTATTATTTCTTTTACCCCCCGTTTGGAAATTGATTCGCGAGGCCACCATAGTATGGTGTATTACCGCCGATATGGTACGTGGCCTTTGGGAGTTGACATACTCCGCCATTTCTTCGGTTAAGCCCGCACAAAATTGTTGCTTTTGCTCTCCAAAATCCAACTTTTTGAAGACAGTGGCTTTGAGTTGTAGGTCCCAAAACTTGTCTACATATTTGTGGATGGATTCATTGGGAGAGAGCTTTAAGCTTCGCCATTCGGTGAGTACTTTGTCTTTGGCATCGGTGGCCAAAAACTGCTTCATAATGGAAGCTCTTAAAGCCTTCCATGTTCGTGGAGCTTCACCGTTGGCTCGTAGGCTAGACCACCATTGTCTGGCGGACTTTTGAAAGTGCATAGCTACATGGCGTAGCTTAGAGGACTCCGTGAAGCCCTCATCTCCAAACGCCGCATCGAATTGCTGGATAAAGGCCAAAACTTTGTCTGTAGCACCAAAGGTGCCATCATAGGTAAGGAAAGAGATGCTCTTCCCTCCCTCTTTGAATTTCTTCAGCTTGGACGACCTCTTCCATGCGGCATAGGATTTCCTATGGCCTGTTCTTTTTGATGGTTCAAAAGTTGCACCATCACTTTCTTCAGAAGATGAAGAATTTGAAGAAGGTGGAGAAGAGGGTGACCTCTTTCTCGCCTTTTTCTTGTCTTGATCTTTGTCGTCTTCACCATAGCTTTCATAAGAGGAAGAGGATAAAGAAGATGGAGAAGAGGGTGTCCTCTTTCTCGCCTTTTTCTTCTCTTGCTTTTTATCATCCCTCTTTGAATTATGGCGTGGAGAAGAGTGTGATGGTCTTCTCCGCTTTGGTGGTGATGGAGAGCGTTTAGCCCGCCGTCTTCGTGGAGCCATCTCCGCCGAGGTGGCGGGAGACTCACTTCTTTCTCGTTCCTTCGGTGGAGGCTCTTGAGTTCTCCTTTGGGAAGGAGATGCATCATCAAGAAGTAAGTTCTTGAGCCCTTCATATGGATTCTCTTCTTCTTCCCGAATCGGAGAGAGACCTCTTTTGGTAGTCTCACAAGGAGGCTTCCTAGGTGTTCTCTCGTCATGGTGATGAGCTTGGAGAATCCCGTGAGCACGGAGCTGCCGTTGCACTTCACTTTGGAGAGATGGATTGCCCATGGCTTGTTGAAGCCTAGAAACAAGATAATTAACAAGCATTGAAGCATCATTAGTAGCTTGCTCATGAGCAAAATCAAAGTTATCAACATTAATTTCACTCTCTTTAATATTGTCAGCCATTCTAACAACTTTTAGGTGTAAACTTTTTAGGTGTACTTTGGCACTTCAAGCCCTAGTTGCTACTCCTCTTTACCCCTTTAGAAAAAGCACTCAAGCTACTGTACCCGCGGCTCGAATACCATTAATTGCAAGGAATAGAAGAGAGGGTCTTTCGACACCAAAACAGCACCGGCTCCTGTCAAGCTTCTAATAGCTCAATAGTGGTTAAGCCGTAGGCAAGCCCCGTAGGACTCCACTATTAAGACCATAGCTCTCGACGGTGATGCCCCGTTAACTGCACAAAGGCAGGCGCACTACAAGGCTGAAAAATCCCTATTCTACTTACTCACAGGCAATTAATAATACCAACCATTTGTAGCTAGCTTGAGGACCTCCCTTCTTGAGCAAGAAAAGAGAAACCTTGAGCTCTGATACCAATGTAACATTTAATGGCCTAAAATCTTTTGTGTAGCGGAATTTAGCATGAACATAGTGGGCATTTCATTAGAATTGATTCTTAATGAGATTTACAAGAGTGCTTGGGTGGAGAGAGCAACAAAAAGCATAACACCTAGTTAGATAGCATCGACAATACTTTCAAAAGAGAGAGCAATTAAGTTATTGACAACAGTTGAGGACCGGATTGGCATGGAGCCGGTCCCCCCTCCAAAAGGCTTTGTATTATGGTTTCTCCCATCAAGAGAGACATTGTACAATACAATTCTTTGTGTTCCTTCAAGACGGGCTAGTGCAATGAAGATGGAAGCTTCATACACCAAGCAAAACACTTAATCAATCACAACTTGAATTATCCCCGTTCTCAGACCCAAGACCTCACACACCTTCGAAGATGGTGAGAGCTAGCAGGGTATGAGAGTAGATTGAGAGGAAAAAGAAGTATCTTACGAGAAAGAAGTACATCTCCTCACATAATCACTCATATTAGCATAGCTTAGCTTAGTAATTAGCTTGGTAGAGAAGATGAGCATGCATTGAAGCTTGGCTCTTGGTTGGATTTGCATCCACATGCCAAGAGAGTGTTGATGTAGGCTTCCATCTCACAAGCTTGGAGTAGGTGATGAGCTCTCCATTAAAGCTTGGGAGGAGATAGAGTATTTTCCCTTCACACATGGTCAAGTGTGAGAGTGTGTGTGTCAATGCCAAGCAAAAATCAGCCCCCTCTCTCTCTTGGGCGAGCCCTAGCTGCTAAGTTAGTCTGGCTTTTGCCTCATTGGACCTCCCCAGGTCAAGCCAATAGGGATTAAGCAGCATAAGTGATAGCCTTCTGACATGTGTCCCCCTTTCCCCTTTTGTGAGAGATTTAGGTAATTAAATAATTAAACTAAACTCTCATTGGACCCCTTTGCCTCCTGGCCAATAGGAATCAGGCAAGCCATGGGGCTCCTGAATGCTCATTGGACCCCTTGGGAGACTGCCCAATAGTCTTCTAGGACACTTAATTCTTATTGGTTTCTTTTATTAAATGTTTTTAAATTAATTAAACTAGATTTACTCTAGCTTAATTCTCATTGGTCCACTTCAAGGGTCTTCCAATAGGAATTGGGCACACCTTGTGGGCATCTGGCCTAGGGAGCTGACATGTGTCCCTCATTCCCTTTGTGTAAAGGGAGCCTGTGTGTGTGTGTGTGGCTTTCTCTCTCATCCCCTAGCTTTGGGGCTCGCCCCCTCCCATGTAGGGATGTAGAAAGACTTTTTGGGCACACACTAAGCATCCAATTTTCCCTAAGGTTGACCTTTGGACACAACCTTTGAATTTTGGAACCTTAGCATTTTGGAAGTCTTAATGGGCTGAACCTTAGGGTCTTTTTAGCCCGTTGTTTCACATGGCTCTTTTGCAGATGGCCCCCCCTTTGGATCCCTATTTTCCCTCCTTTGGATCCCTACTGTGGCCGGTCTGCTAACTTAACCAATATTCTAGCTTTTTCTCCCTTGGCACTTCCCCACATTAAATGATCAGTTTAATATGAGAAAATCATTTAGGAGAATTAGATATTGATTATTATGACAAGAGAGATGGGAAAAAGACATTTTAAAGTTCAGTTACCCACCTCTCTTTTGGGTTAAAAGAGACTATTTTCAAATACAAAATATACAAATGGTTTTTTTTTTAAAAATCCAAGCATAGGCCTTTTTGCCCTCTCTTTTAGGCTTGGTCAATCTTGGCTTAAGCTTTAAGCATTTCCTTAAACTGCCAAATAAAGAGGCCCTCCTTTACCCCGATCACTTTTCTAATGACCATGAGGATGACCATAACTACAAAAACTCCTCATGGTAATGCCTCACGGTCCACCGCCTCTCCCTCCTCCTGAAACTGAGTCAAAAGAGACACAAGTCCATGCTTGTAGCCATACTTTTCCTCTTGGCATGTCGAAGAGCGCTTCATGGCAACTTCCTACAAAATAAAAAATTACTTATAAGACAAAGATCACATGACATAATAAATTGTATGTAAAATACTTACAAACTCATGTCGAAAAGTGTCAGAGCCTATACTCCCTAGATGTGATGCTCCAACAAACTCCAAATGTGCTCTAGCTGCATCTTTTTGCTGCTCATATCACTCGGGATGGTCCTGTGTCTCTCGTGAAATTCTCGCCCACTCCTCTGCGTCCAACCATGCTGACTTTGACATGCCGGCCTTGTACCTGTCTCTGGTCTCTAATCGACGGTGTGACATTGTGGCAATCGTCACGCTCAAGATCCAATCATTCGAGGTTGGATCGTACCCATGTGCCGGCCTATACTCTCTCTGAATGTAGCATTGACGATGTTATTCTTTTTCTCATCGTCATGTTTGTCCCAGACCTCCATCATAGAGTGGCCAAACTAAACTATACAAGCTGTAGGATCCTCTTTTGCATGGAATTTTGACCCTTTCCATGACAACAACCCCATCCCTAGTCTTGTACACCTTGCTAGGATCATGCTCATGTCATCCCCAAGTTGTACGTGGTGTGCTAGCACGTGAACTATCTACTGAAGAGAGAGGTGCATACTCTCTCAATGGCAAGGACACATCAATAGAACTGCTAGCACAACAACCACCACCTCCAAATTGACGTACACGTCTAACTCCTCTAGAAGAAGAACTTGTCATCTGTGTAACTGGCATGAAGGACAAAGGTGTAGGGTCAACAGGTGTATGGAGCACACTCGTCTTAGGCATAGGGTCAAATGTACTAGGTCTAGTAGAGAGACCAGCTCCCCAAATGTTATGTGCCATGGCAATCTGGTCATGTGTAAATTGTGATAGGAGATAACCCATTTTCTCGGGTGACATGCTGACAAGAGTGACTAAAAAGCTAAAGCTATGAGAGTATGGTTCTTCATCATCAGCCATGGATGCAAAACTTTATTTCGTAACAAAATTACAATATGTTACTTCACATACCCATAAAACAAATAATTACGCAATGTAAATAGCAGAAAAACAATGTTGTGAGATAATTAAAATCCCACTACAAGAGATTATGTGCACTTGTGACGCTTTCATTGGGTTTTTTTACTACCCGACGTCGCTAAAACCGTTGCTACGGGAACGTCACTGTAGGCGTCGCTACAGACGTTTTTATAGGCGTCGCTATATAGCAACGTGTATAGCGACACTAGCAATCCTTCTGTAGTGACGTTGATAGCGGCGTTGCAGAACCTTATATAGAGACGCTTATAGCGACGCCCGATAATAATTTTTTTTGGGTGGCAAGGCATTGAATACCCTGCCACCCATCAACCATATTAAGTGTTTCCAAAATAAAATATACCTAATCGAATCGAAGATAAGCACAGATTCACCTTTGAAAGAAAGTGCAAGGTATAGACCCAAAGTAGTCACCCACAAGACAATATAACCATTAACTCCATTGTACATAGTCTTGTTTGCAGAATAAAGATTAAAAACTGACAAAAGTAGTTGGACAGAAGTGAATTGATGAAAGTAAATCAATGATAAAATTATACACATCATATACTCCATCGTACATAGTATTGTTTGCATAATAAAGATAAAAACTGACAAAAGTAGCTGGACAGAAGTGAATTGATGAAAGTAAATCAATGATAAAATTATACACATCATAGACAAAATCACTTGATTGTTAAGCTTTGCAAATGTAATAATTACAAGACAATTGTCATTATTGAGAAAATACATCGTTTTTCAATAATTACAAAAAGACGTACACACGCCATCTCACTATACATGCTATGACTAGTGCTATCTGGCTACGGCTAGAGTGACATCATCTAATCAAACATCTCATCGCGCCAAGCGGAGTATCTGTAAGTATAAACATATAATTCCAAAACAATCTATTTTCATAGCTTACCATTAAAATCCAACAAATGTAAAAGAGTAAAGTGAAATACTAACCATGCCACCGCGAGAACTGAGAATGTCCACCAGGGCGTTTAAGCCCTTTTTTCTCGCGTACTCGCGCTCGTACAGTGTGGGGTCACGTCCTGTCACATCGACCACTATTCAAAACATACAAAGAATACATTACGTTAGAATTTAAAAGTACAAATAGACGTAACTACCAAACCTAAAGGGCAATGCAAACATACTTACAAAATCGGCCTCAAATGATGCCACCCGCTGCTCCCCAAGTGATGCGAGCTCCCTGCCTCTACTCACGCTTTGAATGCCTCCTTTTATTGCTTCCACATGTCAGGATTCTTGTGTGTTGCTCGCTTCACATTCTTCCAATCTTCTTTGGCCAGAAAATCTGGTCTGTTCCACCCATGCTTTATTGATTTTTGTACTTCAAAACGTTTGTGCTTGTAGTATTCCCACATTCGAACCTTCATCAGGTCTTCATTGAAGCGCTCATTGACACGGGAAACTCGTCATGTAGCATGCTGATGAATCTGTCTTTTAATTCATCTGGCACTTCACGCCAAGTGTTTAGTATGTAGTGTCAAAACACCTAAGAGCAAAGACCGCGCATGCGCAAGATCACCTTCTTGCCTTCTTCATCCAAGATGATGCCGCCGCTGATGTTGACCGAGTACAATAAGTCTAGTTGCCTATGACGCGTGAACCTGGGTGTCTCGGCAGGAGTGGTGTCTCTAGTGGCGTCTTGATGGGGATACAGACATCAGGTGTCTCCACTGGAGTCCGAGTCCCGAAGCGAGGAGTGTTGACTAGGGTGACTCCCGACGGAGTAGCTAGTGGTGTGTAGCTAGGAACGGCCGATAGCCGCGCAAAACCTTGCGTAGATGGTGATGTTGTAGCTGGTGTGGGGGCGAGCAAAGAAGGGGAAGGTAAGGAGCCTCATCAAATACGAGGTAGTGTCAGGCATCAACGACAGCATCCCCACAGTAACCGCCGCCGCCACCACTAGAGCGTCGATGCCTGGAAGAGTGTGAAGATTGTCTCATCGACACCGAAGTCTCAGAGCGTGCTGAATGCTCCATAATAGAGGGAGACGCTGAAGGAGTGGGGAGACGCGATGGTGCTCTAGAGCGATGACGATCCTCGTACCACTTCCTCTGCCCAGGTGACAAAGAAGCAAGACACTGATCATCATCCATACCTGCATTAAACAAACGAACATTTAATCTTAATATTGAATGAAAAAGAAAATATGGACAAGTTATAATCTATACTATAGATAATAGGGGAGAGATTCATGTGTAGAGAGAGAGAGAGAGAGAGAGAGAGAGAGAGAGGAATCATAAAGGGGGAGGGATTCCTATTAGAGAGATTCCTGTGTAGAGAGAGAGTGAGGACTCATAAAGGGGGAGGGATTCTTGCAAGACGAGGAGAACAAGCTGGCTTCAAATTAAACCTTAGCGAGTAGCGATGCACGCTTGCTGCTTCTTCGTTAGAAGAGCAAGATCTGTCCACCCTTTGAGGACTCCTTTGGCTTGGAGTGGTAGCGATGACGATTAAACACAATTTAAATTTCTCAAGTATAGTATATAGACAAGAATGGACAAAAAGCCATGTGAATACAATATACATTATAAAACGGAGTAAAATTGTTCAAATACAATGTTTATGGCTTTAAGAGATCTCTCTCTCATCCTCGCATAGCTCAGCACAACTCCCTATGTCTATATAGAGCTCTCCGTTTAGGCAGATGTCTTCCATTTTATTTTGTAGATCCTCTGCATGCACCCCATAGAGAGTAGCAACTTGATGCTCGTCTGGCACCACCTTATCGGCTTCTGACTGAGCATCCTCTCTGATCTCCTCCACTAATGCGTGCCAAAGTAAGTGAGTTCCACCACCACAGGATCTGCATCAGAGGACCGTCGTCGAGTAGACTGTTCAAATTTTTCCATGATTCCACAATATTTTGTAAAATGATTTTTGTCGAACCGTTCCACCCTAAAATGTTGACCTTTACACCATGCTCTTGAGTATGACTTATACTACAGCCAAAAAAGATTATGAGTGGCCATTCAAACATCTAGAAAGCCGCGAGTCATTCATTGCAAACTTACCTTAATCGCGCAACCTCGAGAGTACTCCCACTCCTCCTCAGTCACTTCTTCACCGCACTATTGTGTGCTTTTCAATTGGTTGTGCAACCACCTTAAGCTCATGAATGTTGGTAGGCTCCTCCAGACCCGTCGGATAATGCATCGGTGGTCGTCTTCCCCGTCTCCACTCGATTCATACCCTTTGTCGCTCTTGCTTCGCATCCTCGTGTTGTGAAATCCACTTTTGCACCATTGGATTGTGCAGCATGCAAAATCGATTGATTTTAGCCTCTAGATCTTTAGTCATCTTCTTATCAACACCGAGATTGCACATGACAATCCCAGATATGTGCTCATCATTTATGGTTCGCCATAGCGTATATCGGGCTTTATCAAATCCATTTAGCCACTCTCCAATGTAAACAGGGACTCTGATACCAACCAACCTGCTACCATGCTACCCTCCGGACGTGCCTTTTGACGCACATATCCCTTGAGTGTTTTCATGAAACGTTCTAAAAAAGAACATTCATATGGAATGTACTATGCCGCTATTTTCCCTCATCAACTATGTGAACAAGGAGGTGCACTTGAATGGTTAGCACAGTAGTAGGAAAGTGTTTCTCAAACATGCACACAACCTCCACAAAGTTTAGTTTGGCGTGGATCTGCTTTTGTGAAATGTATTGCACCAACTTTTCAAGTTTGTAGATTGTTGTACAGACGTCAGGAGACAAACATCCCACAATGGCCACCGGTAAAATAAACTGCAAAACATGTCTAGCAATGATATTAAAGTCCACACACGAATTTGGTACATAATTTCCACTATGATATATTCCACTTCAAACATACCTGACACATTTTATGAAAGCCAATGACTTCAAACCAGTAAGCTTCCCTTCTTTAGTGAAACACGTTCGGAGTGAGTGCATTACGCCAGTGGGGGTCTGCATAGATTGAATGGTCTCTTTTACTTTGCATTCTTGGGCTCCTATCAAAATCCATGGCGCTTTAGGGAGTTTTATTGATCCATCGACTCTACTATCTGCGGCCAATATTGCTCCATACGATCCACATTTCTAAGGTTGACTCTGGCTCCCAAAGTATCTTCCTTGGCAATCAGGTGGTCCCACATCAGGTTACCACATTCTTGAATATGTGCATTGAATCGAGGAAGTGATTGATCATGAATCTGGGCCAATATGGTAACTCGTATTATAGAGAGAGTCTCTTCATCCTTGGGGGCAAACTGTCATCACACATCTCCTTCTGCTCTAACCATGCTTGAGCAGACATCCTCGGTGGCTCTCTTCCCAAAAAACTGTTGCATAACTCATGATTCTTTGGAATATGCCCTTGATGACCTTTGTACATTTGCTTCTTCAGTGAGGGCACGTGACGTGCATTAAGTCTAGGTCCACATGCGACACATGCTCTGTATCCGCTTGTTTGAAGCCCTGCATGTATACACATGACAATAAATAATCTTGAGAAAAACCAAGATTTATAGTGTTTGAGTTTGAGTTTGAGGATAAATCACCTGAGCATTCTATTAATCCGGGATAGTCATGCATGGTCCACATTAGAATGCCTTTGATCAAATCATTGCGTTGACCTGTGTGTCAGCTCATATCCACCACTTCTATGCCAATCCACAATTCTTGTAGCTCTTCCAATAGTGGATGAAGATTCACATCCGTATTCTTCACTTTATACCGCCACGACACAATCAAGCTTAGAAAGAGGTGCCCCTTCTTGGTAGTCAACCACAGGGGAATGTTGTTGTTGACGATGACAACATGCAATACACTGTAAGATGTTGACCTCTGACCAAATGGATTTACGCCATCCATAGCCAAGACGAGGCACAAATTTCAAGCTTCCCTTGCAAAATCTGACCATGTGTCGTCTATACGTTTCCAGGTTGCACAATCTGCAGGAATCCGTAGCACACCATCCAAAGATCTATTCTCCTCGTGCCATGATGCTAGGGTATAGCTTAACGTGAGGAAGTAGAGGAAAGTGTCGCAAAATCTTTTGTGGAATTTTTTTGTCCGTGGAGATCTACTCGGTATCTCTCGGAATCACATTTCGGACACTTTTCCATGTTTATGTATTCCCCTCTGAAAAGAATACAGTCATTAGGACAAGCGTGAATCAAATTTTAATCCATCCCCAAGTTCCGCAAGATCTTTCTTGCTTCCTCTCTGAGATCTGACATCACATTATCACTTGGTAGTATGTGTTCTTTGAGCAATCTACACAGGTGAAAAAAAAATGATACACTTGTGTAAGTAATCTATTAGATCATTATACATCTAGAGTTTTTTATTGAAGTAAACACATTGTAATAGATCGCCTGAAAAGCGTTGTGATGCTAGTGTCACTCCATCCAAACTTTGCCTGCATGTTAAGAAGAACCAGGAGAGCCTTCAATCTAGACACACGTACTCCATCATACAATGGCGTATCTGCTTCACTTTTCATATTATCATAGATAAGCCTTTCTGAATCCATGATCGTCTCGATCATTTCATTGATTTCGGGCTCAAACATAGCCTTGTTGGGAATGTGGTTTGCATGATCATCCTCCATGCTATCAGAGGCTACATCTTGTGGCCTCACATATGCCGCTTGACTAAAGCACTTGTGAATACGTCTATTGGGTTGCAAGATTGCTGCATGTTGGCCAGCGTCAGAGTCCGATGAGTTATAATTGGCAACAAATAAATCTATAATAGATGGATTAAACTTGCCAAGTTCACAAACATGCTACAAAGAAATGTGTCTTGTCCGTTGTGCAGCATGTTTGCATGGATTACAAGGACATAAGATCCTTGTTGAGAGATAGGTATTTCGGTTGGACGGTCCCACATTGTCGTCACTACTCATAATGAATGTAAAAAAATTATAACCTAGACATAAATTTAATCTTCTATTGGTATCCTCCGTCTTTTATCTCTCTCTCTCTCTCTCTCTCTCTCTCTCTCTCTCTCTCTCTCTCTCTTTGATCACAACGTAAACTACCTCACATTCTCTAGTCAAGTCCGATCCCTGCACACCTCGGTCTAGAGATGCACGGAGATCAGAACCACTGGGTTATAAACTCGTCTTTATTGGTCAATGCCTATATTTGTGGGTACAAGAAATCTACACACCCACATCTACATGACAATGCATGTAGTGGACAAAATCCCTTTACCTCTTCTTTAGCTGTAGCAATTCACAGCATCTTAACATCTCTTAATAGGAGATCCTTGTTCGAGGGATTACTATGCACATTACATGTTGGCCTCCAATCTGAGTATCATGCTGTTGAAAGCTTTCCAACTTAAGGTCACATCCGTAGAGAGGAAGAGAGGGATCAACGTTCGAGCTAATTGAACATGGTTAGTGGGTGAGTTAATAGGTGTCAGATTCTGATGGGAATATACATATTGTTGTGTACCTAGTGTTTGCTCTTTGGGCAAAGCCTTGAGCTTTAGCTGGAACTCCCCCTTCATTGACATGCCATAAAATCTAACATAAATCTAAATTTAATCTAATCTTAAATCTTTCCATAATATTAAATCTAACATAAACCTAAATCTAATCTAATCTTAAACTCAACATAAACCTAAATCTAATCTAATTTTAAATATAACTTAAACCTAAATGTGCCAACACCATTGCACACCAAGTAACACACTCTCTATTGTGTGCCTTGAGCTTCCTTCGTCTTCTCCAAGCTATGTGCGTTTCTCTGCAACCCTAATTCCGACAATTGGTATCAGAGCAGGTTGCGTCCTCTTGAGCTTAGTTGCTAGCTGCTCCAACAGACACCTGCTCACTTTCTCCAATTTCAGTGAGCTTTGGCAAGCGTTTGCAGGTCGACAAAAATTTCGGGAAAGCTCATAGAGCTTAGTCTGCTCAAATTTTTGATTCGGGCTCATTTCGGCCTCCGTTTCCACTACAGGCAGTACTTCACATGCAATTTTTTCATTTTGTGCAGAATTTCTGTCAGTGCCATTTTCTGCATAATAGGTGCCTTACAGTCATCTACGGTTTGCTATATAGCATGTGTTGTTCCCGCTCCATTTCTCCTATTCTTGGGTAGTTTTCACATCAAGTGCAGCATTTACCATGGTTGACAACAACACAGATGTGTTAAAGATGTTTGCTGCTAAGGACAGGTTGGATGGGGACAATTATCGTATGTGGGCTTACATGATGCAACATGTTCTTGTGTCAAACGACGTCTGGAATATTGTGCACGGCATTGATGTACGTCCTGGTTCTGAGGATGTTGGTGTAAAGGATGCGCAGGCTCATGCATTGATTGCATTGTCTGTGAAGCGCACCATTGTTCCTCACATCCATTCATCAAAATCTGCAAATAGGCTTGGGATATTTTGGCTAGTCTTTATGCAAGTCGCAATGAGGCTAAAATTGCTTTGCTGCGTAAAGAGCTGGAGTCAAAGATTATGCATGAGGAAGATGATATGGACACTTTTCTTACTGGTGTCAAGGATATCAATGAGCAACTTATTTCTGTGGGTGAAGTCATTTCAGACAATTCCCTTGTGCAGACTGTTCTTGATGCCTTACCAGATTCTTACCAGACTTTTGCTAGTACTTGGAGACTTATGACCCAAGGAAATCCAGAAGTTATCAACTTTTATATATTATGCACATTGCTGTTGCAAGAATCACCTTCCAGAAAAAACAGGACTAGACAGCGTGCAGTTGAACAGGCTTTTATTGCTTCTCAAAGAAAGGGTGGTAGCAGCAATGCAACCACTTCTTATGGTTCTACTGCGAGTGGTAAAACTTCTGTTCCCAATGCTTCTGCTGGCAACACTTCTTCTGACAATTCTGGGGATAAGGGCAAATAGAAGATGTGTTTCCACTATTGTAAAGCTAATGATCACTTAATCAAGTAGTGTCCTAAGTTGAAGGCAAAAGAGGCTAAGAAGAAAGAGGGTGGTTCCACTGCAAATACAGCCATTGTTGAGTCTTGTGTAAAAGGAGAATGTAATGCTTATGTTGATGCAAAATGGGCTTTTAGCGCAGAGTGCACTTACAATCCTGTTGTCCATGATGCATGCCTGTCAATTGCTGCAAATTCACATGTGTGGTATTTCGCTACAAAGCACATTACCTCACATTGTGAATTGTTCACCTCTCTTGAGTCTGTCCCTCATGGGAATTCAGTCACTTGTGCCAACAATGCCTCTTATCCGGTCTAGGGAGTTGGAAATATTGTGCTTACTACTGCTAATGGCAGTTCTTTCACACTTGTTGATGCACTTTATGTACCTGGGATCAAGAAGAATCTTTTGTCTGTATCTGCACTTGCTAGACTTGGACTTGTAGTCAAATTTGTGGATGACAGATGTACAGTTCATGATCTTAGTTTTGGTGATGAAATTGTTGCATCTGGGCTTTTGTGCCGTGGGCTGTATAAGCTCACTTTGTATAACAAGTGTGGACAAAAATTTTCAAATGCAGTTGCATATTTAAGGGCTATTTCAGATGCAAAACTTTGGCATGTATGTTTTGGTCATCTGAATTTTTCCAGTTTACAGCGTTTGCAGAAATCTGATATTGTTGCTTCTTTGTCGCCGCTTGAAGAACCTGTCAAACATGTTTGTGAAGACTGTATTTTGGGTAAGATGCAACGTTCTAAGTTTCCAAAGGATGGTTCAGTTTGGGCCACATGCAGGTTGCAGCTTGTGCATAGTGATGTTTGTGGGTCCATGCAAACTCCGTCCTTGGGCAATTACCTTTACTTCGCAAATTTCATTGATGATTACTCCAGGCATGCATGGGTATATCCACTTAAAGCGAAGTCCGAAGTTTTTATGTGCTTCAAACAATTTCTGGCTATGGCTGAAAATGTCTCAAAATGTACTATGGGCACCCTCCGTTCCGATCGAGGGGGGAGTATATGTCTCATGAATTCAATGCATTTTTGGCTAGTCGTAGTATAAAACACCAATGTGCAGTGCCTTATACACCTCAACAAAATGGTGTTGCTGAGAGGAAAAACAGGTCACTTACGGAAATGGCACGATGTATGGTCAAAATTCAAGCTTTGCCGCATTCTTTTTGGCTTGAGGCCATCATGTGTGCCACTTATGTACTAAACAGTTGCCCTACGAAAGCTTTGCAATCTATTACTCCATATGAAGCATGGCATGATAGAAAGCCTTCTATTGAGCACATGCGTGTTTTTGGCTGTTTGGCATATGCTTTTGTTCCACAAACAGAGCGCAAAAAATTGGATGATAAGGCTGTCAAATGTATTTTTGTTGATTATAGTGCTTAAAGCAAAGGTTACAGGTTGTATCATCCGCAAACAAAACGGATTCTGGTTTCACGGGATGTAGTGTTTGTGGAAGATTCTGTTTAGCCCTTGCTGTCATGTACTAGAGATAGTAATGTAAGCTCACAGGACATTTATGACACTTTGTTGCCTCTTTTCAGTGGTGGAAATATGAATGTATGTTCCAATGAGGCAAATGTACATGTAGCCTATGGAGGTTTTTGAAAATGTTACAGATCAGCCTATTTACTGATGCAGATGTACATGATGTACTTGATGAGAAAAGGGCTGAAAATAGAGGTATGCCAAAAAGGCTGGTGCACACTTTGCGTGACAGTAAATTGGATGCACCTTTGTCTAGGACAATTGGATGATAAAGGTCACAACATTGCATTCGGAAACAAATGGTGGAAGATCTCAAAGGGATTTTTGGTGGTTACCAAAGGAGAAAAGGTTGGTACACTTTACTTGTGTACTGTCAGCTTGCAATCTTCAACTTGTGCAACAATTACAAAAGTCGACAGTGCGGTGTGGCACTACCAGCTTGGGCATATGAGTGCCCAAGGAATGCAAATCCTTCAAACAAAGAAGCTTCTACCAGTTTTGGAAGAAGTGGACTTAGAGTTCTGTGCAGATTGTGTTTATGGTAAACAAAAGAGGGTAAAATTTCAAAAATCAGGAAATGAAAGAAATGAAAAAAAACTTGAATTGATTCATTTTGATATTTGGGGTCCTGCAAGTACACCATCGCTTGGTGGCTCATTGTACTATGTAACATTCATAGACGATGTAGTTAGGAAAACATGGGTTTATGTCATGAAGAATAAATTTGATATGTTTTTCATATTTCAAAGGTGGAAAGCCTTTGTGGAGAATGAAGTAGGTACCAAGGTTAAATGCCTCAGATCCGACAATGGAGGCGAATATTGCAGCCAAGCTTTTAAAATCTTTTGTGCTAGCAATGGCATTTGTAGGCAAAGAACAACCCGAAGGACACCTAAACAAAATGGCATTTTTGAAAGGATGAACAAAAAAATCATGGAGCGAGCACGAAGCATGCGACTGCATGCAAGCCCACCGCTTGAGCTTTGGGTGGAAGCAATAAGTACGTCTGTGTACTTAATTGTGAGTGTGCGAATGCCGTGCGTGTGCGGAGAGTGAGAAGGAGAGAGAGAGGGACAGAGAGCAGGACACAGGATGTGGGTGGAGCTCCCAAATCTCACTGTGTGAGTATCATGTGAGAATGTGAGTGAGAGCTCCTTATTCTTTGTATGTATAAAGAATAAGGAGATAAATGTGGGAAGCCGGACACTGGCCGGCGGACACGAGTAAAGCACGGTGAGGCACACCGCCTTTACCTAACATTCTCCCACTAAAGGCTGTGTGCCGATAAGTGGCGATAAAACTAGCCTACAACTAGTATATACAAGAGGTGAGAGAAGACGGCTCTCAACCTATGCCCACTGGCTCACTCTGTAACCGCTCTAGTGTAGATGCAACATGCATACCACTATGGCTAGAGCTACAATGACACTCATGATGCAGGTATCGAGTGACAACCTGCATGGCTCCACAATGCACAATGCCAGTGTCAGTCATCGCACGACTGACAACTCCCACTGCAAATGCACCAACCGCATAATCAAGATCAGGTCTCGAGACCAAAAGGTCAGACATGAGAGACCCAAAAGCTGACGAAACATGCACTATGTGTGCCAACCTATCCCTGTCAGCAACCTCAGTGCCATATGCATCCTCATTAAGAACCACTTGACTATGCATCACTATGTCAGCATCCTCTGGCAAAGGCATGTCCGCTGAGAATGACTGCAAAACCGAAAAATCAGCACCACTGTAATCACACAGAGTTGTCTGAAGGACACTGTCGCACTCAAACGTATTAGACGCATCATAGAACAATGCATCGATCTCTCTGGCTCAATTGATGTCACCTCAACTGATGATTGACAAAGCTGTGCATCCCCAGAGATACCACTGTCTACGTGAACATCACCACAAGACAAATGCACAACCTGCTCTCCATGCAACACATCCGCAAAAGAGACACGCCTCGTCTCTCGATCCAAACATGGCTACAAATACACAGAGACTACACCGCCTCGTGTGTCAGAAATATACAAAGGGTATACCAGACCACTCCTAGCACCTCTGGCTATCACCAGTGATCCCCTATGCATCTGAAATGACCGCTCTCCAAGCAGTACACAATGTCCACTACTCTGCAAACTGACGCACTGAAATGAGACTCTGACTGAGTCCTGGTACATAACGTACATCTAGTAGCGTAAGCAATGCACCGCTAGACAAGGACATACATACATCTCTAGCACCCTCTATGTCGTATGTTGAACCATCAGCAAACTGCACACAACCAAGTCTCCCACTAGAGAAAGAGAAAACTAAATCACGACGTGGTGTCACGTGAAAAACTGCATGCTCGTCTAGTAGAAAACGCGTAGACAGTGTGCTATCCCAAGACACGAAGTAGTCTGAAGGCAAGCTAGACTCAAAAGTGACACGCCCATCACATGCATACTCTCTAGCATTTGTCCTCATAGTAGCACCATGCATCTGTCTCTTTCGTTGCCTCATATGCCTGAAGCAACGACGCCTAATATGCCGATCATGGCCGCAGTGCCAACATGTCAATCGCGATCATGAACGAGAACCGCCTCTAACCTGAAGTGTCTCCATGCCAAAACTATGGCAAACAATGCTCGAGAAAACGCGTAGACAGTGTGCTATCCCAAGACACGAAGTAGTCTGAAGGCAAGCTAGACTCAAAAGTGACATGCCCATCACATGCATACTCTCTAGCATCTGTCCTCATAGTATCACCATGCATCTGTCTCTTTCGTTGCCTGATACGCCTAAAGCAACGACGCCTAATATGCCCATCATGGCCGCAGTGCCAACATGTCAGTCGCGATCGTGAACGAGAACCGCCTCTAACCTGAAGTGTCTCCATGCCAAAACTATAGCAAACAATGTTCGAGATCACAAGACTCTCCCACCCGCGAGCAAATCACTCTCAAGCAAAGAAGGATACACAACTCCTCACTCTTGCGAGAGTGGATACAAGAACACCAAACTGTGTCCAAACTGACAAAACTTGTCAAAGTGAGAGTAAACACTCGATCACTGTCAAAGTGGGAATATATCGACCACTATAGAGAGCAAACTGTGAATACGCATAAACCATGGCGAGAATCTGGGAAAAATCCGACAGAGTTTCCCCTGAAAACTGAGCAAAAACTCAAGTACAATCTCTACCATAAACCATAACACTACTCAATGCCAATGAGTAGAAATGCCAAAATGGCTCCACATTTTCACATACAATGGCAATCTGCACTCAACGTACATCAACGGAGTGATCGCGCATAAGCAAGCGCCAAAAGAGTTGCAATCTGGAAACTTGATCAATGCGAAAACAATGCTCTTAAGAGAGCTTACCGGCACTTGAAAGTGCTCACCAAAATGCATGTATAATGGGCATCAACCATGCGTCATAACCATATGCAAACCATCTGCAAATACCATGAATCCAAGCACAAAGTCACTGCCAAAGTATCCTGTGAAAACCAGTGAAAAAAGCTCCACCTGTGTGCTCCAAAAACCGTGTCTCTCAAGAGACCGCTTTGGTGGTGTGTAAACGCCTCCGTACTTTGTTGCCCAAGTCTACCAAAAAACCCTCAAACCACTAGCTTAACACAAGCTGCAATTGCATCTTCAACTCAGAATTTATGCACTCAACTTCAAGCATCTCTCGTGCTTCCAAAAGTGCATCAAACTCACACACAATGCGACAACAGAAAATCTGGAATTTCTGTATACAGTCAGTCTGAGCTGAATATCAGCAAAACGGTGAGGAATTTGCAAAAAGTTTCTTCTGCAAAGTTGTAGACCACGTCGAAAGGGATGGGCGCGGAGGACAGAATTCTCAGATCTGATGTGTAGCCCTCTCTCTTCTCCTCCTCTAAGCTTGAGCTTCAACTCCGTTCAAGCTCCGAGCTCAAGCTATGGCTGAACTCTCTGCTCCCACCTGTCGCTCTGATACCAATTGTGAGTGCACGAATGCGGTGCGTGTGCGGAGAGTGAGAAGGAGAGAGAGAGGGGGACAGAGAGCAGGACACAGGATGTGGGTGGAGCTCCCAAATCTCACTGTGTGAGTATCATGTGAGAATGTGAGTGAGAGCTCCTTATTCTTTGTATGTATAAAGAATAAGGAGATAAACGTGGGCAGCCGGACACTGGCCGGCGGACACGAGTAAAGCACGGTGAGGCACACCACCTTTACCTAACATTAATCAACCGGTCACCCTCAAAAGCATTGGATGGGAGAGTTCTAGAGGAGGCGTGGATAGGTAAACCGTTGAACTATTCATTTCTCAAAGTGTTTGAGTGTGAGGTTTTCATGCACATAGATAGAAGCCTAAGGTCAAAGCTAGATGCAAAGTCCAAAAAGTGTTTCTTCATCGGCTATGGAGAAGGTGATTTTGGATATCGCCTATGGAATCCTTAAGATGGAAAAATATTTAGGAGTAGGGATGTAATTTTCAATGAGAAAAATACGTACAAAGATTACTTGGAAAGAAAAAAAACAAGAGAAACAGGTGATGAGTACATGGAGTTTGAGGATGGTGAAGACTCAAGGACTGCAAATGGTGACAATGTGCAACAACGTCAACCAAATGAGGAGCCTCAACCTATTCCCAAAAGATCTACAAGAGCAAGTAGACCTCCAGAAGGTTTGTTCCTTCCTTCAACCATCTCTTAATATCAGATTCTGGAGAGCCGGAATCATACGAGGAAGCTATGCAACACAAATCCAAAGAAGAATGGATAAGAGCATGTAAGTGGAGATGGGCTCATTACATCACAACCAAACATGAGATTTGGTTGAGTTGCCTACAGTTAAGTGGGCACTTCAAAACAAATGGGTGTACAAGCTGAAGGAAGAAGAAGGTGGGAAGAAAAGATACAAGTCTAGGTTTGTGGTAAAAGGGTTTCTCAAAAGAAAGGTATTGAATTTAATGAAATATTTTCTCCTGATGTAAAAATGAACTCAATTAGGCTTGTCTTAAGCCTTGTGTTGGCTGCTCATGATTTAAATCTCGAGCAAATGGATGTAAATATGGCATTCCCTCACAGTGACTTAGAGGAAGAAATCTACATGCTTCAACCAAAGGGGTATGAAGTAAAAGGTAAGGAGAAAATGGTTTGTAGGTTAAAGAAGAGCTTGTATTTTAAATCAAGCATCAAGACAGTGGTACTTGAAGTTTGATCGATGGATGTTGGATCATGGATTTACAAGATGCAACTCAGATCATTGCGTCTACACAAATGGTTTGGAAGATGGGAAGTTCATCATCCTAATGTTGTATGTTGATCACATGTTGATTGCAAGCGCTAACATGCAAGATAGCAAAAAACCTAAAAAAGGAGTTGTCTAAATCTGTTCAATGAAAGATTTAAGTGCTGCAAAGACAATACCTAGTATGACAATATCAAGGGACAGGACGAAGAAGAAAATAAAGCTATCTCAAGAGGATTAACACTAGTTCCGTAATTGGACACTCGAATGTCCTGAGACACTAAAAGCGTCTTGCTTTTCTAGCAACTTGTCATAATTACTTGTTGAATATAGAAAAAAAAGTCATAGGTCACGTTCATATCTTGGGTCAGCTATGAGGTGAATAACATAGCCGAATTTTACTTTTGCCAAAATTAATACCAAATTAAGATTATAATGATAAGTTTAAGATGAAAAAATCATAAAAATTTAGTATAATTTTAACAAAATTTTCATAAATTGAATATAACTTCTCATCAGAATAAGATTTTTCATATATTTCAAGGTGTATGGATAGGAAAAAACTTATTTTAGCAAGAAATTGAGCTACATAACCTAGTTATGGGACTAAATTTTTGTTATAATCAGAAGACCAAAATCTTGAAAATTGTGACAAAGGAAAATTTTAGTCTTTCAAGGCCTCTTTCATTAACATGGTGAGGTTATGAGACAAAACCTAAGGTGTATAATGTATCTATAGGTCAATACCCATCAACTAAGCATTTTTAGAGGGTTCAAACTCATAGGCATCTTGTAATTTAAGCTCATTTAAAAAAAATTATAGTGCGTAATTTCTTGCAAAAAAAACCTTGCCTATGAAAAACTAATGAAAGTGTTATATAAATCTCCCAATTGTGTCCATATAAGGTATTTGTATACAAATAAGTGAGATGAACAAAAGAATACAAAAGTGGACTTTATTTTAAGGCTTATCTTTGATAAATAAAAAATCATAATTACAACATGTGCAGTTTTTTGAATATGCCATAAATCACCAAATGTGGCTCGCATAAGCATTAAAAATTATCAGCTTATGTAATGGAGTCATAGATCTAGTATATATGCATCATAAGACATTGTAAATTTAAACGATCTAAATGTCTTTTGTGATTGTTAATTGAATTTGTGAACGTTATATATTTGACCCACAGGACTTTTTATATTTAATTCTAGTCACAAAGAATTTTTTGCTCACATGTCAATTGCAAAAATATCAAACACATATATAAGTAGTTACCACGGATTATTGTATGCACCATGATCATTTTTTTCTTAGGCTAGAGTACGAGTTTTAGTGAAACATTGAATGCTGTTTTGCGTAGGTTCTTTTCATGAGTGTAGTTACTATTGAGGTTATGATCAAAAGTGAGGGATTATAATTTCTATGAGTACTTTGAATAACATTTTATAAGTACGCAAAACGATTTCTTGAGATGTGTTTGAGATTTCATGTACCATTTTATTTAAATTCGCAAAAAAAAGACACTAAAGTGTCCTTTTTGGTACCAAACTAGTGTTAAATAAAAAAGGTACTAGAAAGGTTTGCAATGCAAGATACAAAAACAGTTTCTACACCTTTGGCTGGTCACTTTAAACTAACCAAAGATATGTGTCCAAAGACACAAGAGGAGATAACCTATATGTATAAAGTTCCATATGCTGTAGCGGTAGGGTCTCTTATGTATGCTATGGTCTGGACAAGGCCAAACATTGCACATGCAGTGGGAGTTGTAAGTAGGTTCATGGACAAACCAGGTAAAGAGCACTGGCAGACTGTGAAGTGGATACTTAGGTATCTGAACGGGACAACAAATGCTTTGTATTTTGGAGGAGCTAATATTTTTCTTCAAGGGTATGCTGATGCAGATATGGCAAGTGACAAAGATACTCAAAGGAGCACTACTAGCTATGTCTTCACTGTTGGAGTCACAATAGTAAGTTGGGCTTCAGAGCTACAGAAAGCGGTCTCACTTTCTACCACGGAAGCAGAGTATGTAGCAATGACAAAGGCAAGCAAAGAAATTATGTGGCTTTACAATCACAGATTCTTAGAAGAGCACAATTGTGTCTTGTATAGTGATAGCCAAAGCGCTATTCATCTTGCAAAGAACTCAGTCTTTCATTCAAGGACAAAGCACATTGAGGTGAGATCTCACTTCATACTCACACTTTTGGAAGAGGGACAACTAAAGCTAGTAAAGGTGCACACAAGTGAGAATCCTGCAAAAATGTTTACAAAGGTGGTCAACAAGGAGAAGTTGAGATTTTTCTCACCTTCAATAGACATTCAAGGATAAGAAGCAAGGATGGAAATTAGTCTCCAAGTGGGAGATTGTTATGTATGGAGCCTGATTTATCCCTCTTAATTTTTTGTATTAAAAATACACATTTGTAAAGCCTCTGCTATGAAGAGAATCCATCATGCATGAAGAAAAATCACTCGTCAAAAACCAAAAAAGCACTCATTGGAATATTCCTTTTCATCGACATGATGGCCGGACGACGGTCGAAAAGTGGTCGAAAAATGGCCAGTCGTTTGGTTGGTGGTCGAAAGTCAATGACGGATGGCCGGTGGCCAAATTCAACGGCCCATGGCTGATTTCAAAGGCGGACTTGTCTTCTCAAGGGCACCCACACATGCGTGGATTGGAGAGACCATTTGAACTTGTCTACACAAGGCTACAAACATTTGCCTCTCATGAGAGAGCGCAGCCCTTTTGGCCTATAAAAGGAGGCCATTCTACACACATTTTAGTGTGTGAAGTTGATGCAACAAGGTGGGTTTGAGGTGGTGAGAGAGAAGCAAGGAGGGAGCTCTATTAAGGGTATAATCCCTTTGTAACCTACTTCTTGTTTGAAGTACTAAAGCCATTAAGTGGCTCCTTTCCCATGGATGTAGCCCACATTGGGTGAACCATGTATATTGTTGTCGAGAAATTTGTGGTCTTGCGAGGAAAGCACCAAGCTTTTGACTGTGAGAGTTTGTGAAAGAACTCCAAAAAAACTATATGAAAGAGTTAAATCATAGATGCCATGAAGACTAGGGTTTGGAAGGAAGTGCAATCAAAGAAGCCCCACTCTTTCTCTCTTGCACTCACACACACAAAGAAAGAACACAAAAGAGAATATCAAAACAACATAAAGATGAAAATATCAAGGCTATGATCATATCGTATCATGGGTAATATGAAAGGTTTAATAGTAGATGAGTTAATGACGTTCAATCTTTGCCGATCAAACAAGCCACAAATTGTTCTTTGGAATTGTATTTTTATGCTTACCATAATATATATGTTTTGTCTACTAATTGGGATTAAATGTGTGTATAAATCCTCTTGGTTCATAACTACACTTACATCAAAAGAAAAGTTATAGTCTTTAAGAAATAGTATGATGGGGTCCGGTGAAAGAAGTATTTCATTGAGCCTTTTTGGGCCAAAGAGAAACACTATATGTTGTTGAAAGTGTATTTTATAACTAATTCATACATTAATTCTAATAGATCGCATAGAGTGTAAGTGATAGAAATTCTCATCATGTGGATTATTCATCTAACATAACTCTAGTATGTAGATATGAGAGAAGAGAAGAGAAGAGAATTTCCCTCCCAAGCCCTATCTTGCCCATAGGCAATAAGGATACTACGGGGAGAGATGTACCTCTAGCAAGGAGAACCTAAAATTTGTAGAGAGAATGAATTTCTAAGAGTGAGAGAAATAGGTTTGGTTAGAGAAGGGAGATGAATTTAGAGATATATGTTGGATTAGAGATGAAAAAGGAAACAACAAGAAATCAACAAAATGTCAAAGTAAAACACATCTTGCTTGACAAACTCTTCTGAAGTTGTTCACCATTATGATGGAGAGAGAAGAAGAGGGAAAACTTCAAGCCTTGATTGATGCACAAAGTTCAGGTCCTTCTTTGATTAGAGCTTCTTATTCCAAGGAAATATTACAAGATTGGCTAGTCTTCCTCTAGGAGTAAGTGTAGGCTTAGGCTTATGTTTATATCTAAGTACAATTAGGCATTACTACTCTCACTCCCTTATCAATTCATCTCATGAATGGCTTGAATGCCTTTCAAGGAAGAAGAGGTCCCCTTTTATAGGTGAAGGGAATTCCCAAGGATTTACACAAAAAGCGAAAGAGCCAGTGTGAAAGGTGTGAAACCTAGTGTCCCAGTAGGATTTAATTCCTTTCTAGTAGCTATTTAAAAAGAAATATAAGAAAAACATAAAAAAAATACATAGAATATATATATATTGGAATTTACCCTAGATATAGGATCTAGCTAGGGTGTGAGATGATAATGAGATAGTAGAAATAAAGAATCAATGCTTTTTGCCCCAAGTTGAAGAGGTGGAGCTATTAACGCTTTTTCCATAGTACTTTTTGACGATAAAGTAAGAATATGTTACCCTTGAGATAAATAATAGGATGAGATAGAAATATTATTATTACATTTAGATATATGTACATTCTAAGAAATATAATTATGTATCTAAAAAGTTTCAAGATAGATGTTGTAGCATGCGTTCCCACTATGTACGTGTCATAGCACGAAATCCACCCCTTGTAAACCTCCACATCCTTCGATATGTGCCACATTTTCTCTTTGTTGTAAGATCAGTCCTCTTGTACATCTTCCTTGCTTTCTTCTTCACTGGATGATTCCAAAGATTCACCTTTACCTCTGTTTTGCTCTTCCTCCTTGTCAACATCTTCTAGATCATTGTCACCTCTTCTCTTAAACATTTTGATCCTTTTTGCTGCAATGGGAATCTTTAGTTCTGTACCATCTAGTTCAGAAAAGCTGTAAGTAGCATTTTCATGCACATGCTTTATAACATATGGTCCAAACCATCTTTTTGAAAACTTACGCATGATTGTGTGTTGGTTATCAAGGCTACTATCATACACTAAAACCTAGTCACCTTTGTCAATTTGCTTTGCTCCTGAGCCGATGTTGCTTATCAAAGTAGTCCTTGTTTTTCAACCTTGCATTTTTGACTCGTTCTTTTGCAGCTTCAATGTCTCTAGGTCTTCTCTCTAGTTGCCTTATGTGCAATGCAAGGAGACCTTCCCTGCTAAGCCCCTATTGCCAAGGTAGTACATTCTATGTGGGAATTGTATCTTCACTCGGTATCACTGGCTTTTGACCATACATTAGCTCCGTAGGAACGTAGCCAATTATTGAGCTATGTGTTGTACGATCAACCCATTAAGCATATGGTAACAGTTTTGGCTACTCACCAACTCTTCCTTCGCAAGCCCGTGCCAAAGCTTTGATGATAGGAGGGTGCCCTCTTTCACTCTTTCCATTGCTTTCAGGGTTGTAAGCTGTAGTAAGAGAAATCTTGATTCCTAATCTAAAAAAGAATTCCCTTGCTTCTTCGAAATCCAATTCACCTCTGCCTGCAGTGATCTTTCCCACACAACCATAACGACAAATCACCTCATCAAGAAGGAATTTTCACACTGCTTCTGTGGTTTTAGCTCTTAATGCTCTTCCTTCAACCTGGTTAGTTAGGTCCTCTCGTGCAAGAACCAAGTATCTCATCTGCCAGAGTCCTAAAGGCATTGTGATTAGATCCACAACCCATTTATAGTGCATGGCTTGTGGATATGTAGGGTGCAATCCATCATGATTTCGGACACTTGAATACATTTGACAAGTTACACATGACTCTACAAATTGAGATACATCTTTATACATACCCTTCCACTAGTATTTTTCTTTCAACTTGGAGAAGTTTGCACACACACCCCTATGTCTAGCCCATAGACTCTCATGAAACTCTTGCATGAGCTTTACTTGAGTCTCTTTTTTACATATAACTTGTTGTGGTGTAGCACCCTTTTGTTTAGGATGCTTCCACAAGTAACCATCCCTCAAAAAGTACCCATATTCTTTCCTGCATATTCTCATAAATTCTTGTTCAGACCAATTATCTTGTTTTGCTAGAGTACTCAAATAGCTTCCAATAAGAAGTCAATCACCTTCATAAAACTCTTTCAAGAGCAATTGAAGCGGATTAGTAGTCATGTAGACATTGTTACCTTTGACATGAGAGATAGAATATAACTTCTTGCCTACATCATCTCCCTTGTCATTCATCTATGACTCATCTTCATAGCTTTCCCTTGATAGCATATCTACCAGTGTATTGTCTTTACTTGCAATGTGATTAAACTTGGAATTTAAGGACTTAATGTAGGCAATCCACTGCAACATAGCGATGTTTGGCGTTGAGAAGCTGGTAATCATCCCAAGAAGTGGTAGACAATCTGTTTCTACAACCACACATGCACCAATTAGGTACTCTTTCCCATTTTTCAAGGTTGTAACCATACCCCATAACTCTCTCTTTATCTGTGGATAGTTTCTTTGGCGAGCACTTAGTACCTTTGCTCCAAATCTCACCACATACATGTGTGCTTCTTCGTCATCTTGCCCTATTGCCCATCCAATCCTCGTAGGACTAGTGTCTACTGTCACAATTACTGGCCTTTGACACTCATAGTCTACCTTTCTCAAAGTTTGTGATAATTGAAGCAACTCCTTTAGCTTTCTCATGGTTTTTACATGTGCTTCTGTCCATGTAAACTTTTGATTCTTTCTAAGCGGTTGATAAAGAGGATCAACTACATGTGCATAATGTGGAACCCAAAAGACACATGCTACTAGAAACCTTTTAACCTCATTGATGCTAGTACAGGTTTCTTTCATTCTTTGGATAGCATCTACCTTTGTTGGACAAGGTTTCCTACCATATGGCCTGCACATGTGACCCACAATGAGCACTTCATTGACGCCAAACATAGACTTTTTTCCTGACAAAGTAAGATTCACTTCTTCCAAACTAGACAAAATTTTATCACAATCATTTATGTGATTTACCACAAAATTGTGACATCCCCTAAGATCTAAAGCTTCATCTCTCTCACTTGCTTCACATTCTTTGATAGGCAAATCATCAATGAAAGGCATTGTGATTTGAGGAATAAAGTCATGTAAGACCTAATTCATCCCATTCATCATATGTGCAACCGAGTTGGTTGCTCCCTGTGGCAAAGTACACATCCTTACCAAACCCAAAGGTGTCCTCATGTTTGTCAAGTCTCTGCTTTCAATTACAAGATGAAATTAATCATACCCTGAGTAGAGATCCCCCATCAAGTAGATTGACCTCCCTACAAACGACTCTACAAACTCATACACAATTGGACCTGTACCTACATTTCTAATTGTCACCTTGTTCACTGTTTGCATATGTTGAATAAGGCGTAGAGCACCATTCTTCTTTGGAACTGTGAACCGCCTATTTGAGTATGGAGCACAAGAAGGCTCCAAAATTCCAATTTTGATCTTCTCATTCAGTAGCTCCACTAACTTTGGCAAATGAGCCTTTGAAACCGGAATAGGCCACAGATTCCAAGATACATGAGGTATAGTGAAGATTACCATAGGAGCTACAATAGAAGGATCAACACATCCTATCTCATGTGGCTCAAATGCAAAAGCCTTACCATGCTTTGAAAGCATTTCTTTGAATCACTTTGTCTCCTCTTGTGTTAGAAACTCCTAGCAACCAATCTGCAACTCTTGGAAAGACTCCTTTGTGAAGGTATGCCTGATCTTTTTTAGGATTCCTTAAACTTGGTTGCAAAGAATCTTGCTCAATCTTTTCCATGTTGTTGGGTGGTAAGGGTGAAGCTACTGGTTTTACCTTCTTTGCTACACTCTTGTATTTAGTTTCAACATGGACTTCTAGGCCAATTGTTTGGTTTTCTTTAAAAGCTTCGACTACTTGATACATTTCCATAGAGAAAAATTCCACAACTTCATTTTCAAGATGCAAATTAGACCCCATTATAGCATCAAGCTCACCCATAGTATCTACAAAAGAAACTTATTCACACAAACCCAAAACATTTTCAGTAGGCTCTAGCAATCCACTCTCTTTCATGCCTATTTGTACATTATGTACATATTGCCTCTCACGTCTCTTAAAATCTTCAAATTTTGTAAAGCATACTGATCCCTTCCTTGTTTTACCAAGGAGCCTGTTGAGAAAGTTTTACCTATTTTTGGATCAGGTGAGACCCTTTTTCTTTCTGTACTACTGCAATCCCGCTTTACAATGGTACTTGGCCAAAACCCATCATTTCCCTATGATCATGAAACTCTTTGCTCACCTTTGGTAGAGGATGTTCTCTGAGGTTGTCACGATTTCTTCCATGGTTTACACAAACTGTGAGAAATTGGACAGCTCATTTACCATCTTTGCTGCATATCCTAGCATATGCTGAACCATCGTCCATTACCTTTGTTTCCATTTGAACTCCCACAATGTAGGGCTGTCCAAGGATGAGATGACATTAAGTTGTATCCTGTACAAAGAAGTTTTGGTCAATTTTTACATCACCTATTGTCACCTTCACACCTAGACATGCTGCATACAATTCACCGGATGAATTGTTTGCCACTTTTACCATCCAACCATGATCTGTGTACATTGGCCATTTGTACTTGTTTGTAGAGACTCTTTGACATTATTTTTATTTCTGAACCATGGTAAATCAAGCAACAAACAGCTCTTCAAGATCACCTACCTTGACCAAAGTTTCTGTAGTAGCTCTTGCCCAGTAACTTTGTGAATAGTATCTCCTAGGAAAAGCTTCAACTTCTTTATCATCATTTGAGAAATGCACTTGCTTCACTGTCCCACTAGATTGGTAGCATCCTGCCACACCTCCGTCATCCTCCTTATTTTGCAACTGCATCCTTTGTGCCTTCAAGGTTTCTTCTTCAACGTGTGGACGAGCAACCTCAGTAATAGTTTGCCTCTTCCTCTTGATAATGTCAATGATCTCCTCATGGAATTCACGCTTTGCAATGCCGAGGACTTCTCATAGAGTAAACTCAATTTTACTATTCTAAATCCTATCCTCTAAGACTTTCTTCAAATCTGTAGCAACCTCAATAACAGATTGTAGTTTATAAGCTGGGCCTTTTGTCTTACCTTTTGTTGGCTCTTTCTTCTTTCCTATTGTAGACTCCTCCATGAGTACTTCAGGTGGAGATGATCCTTGTGTCAGGGGTATTTGAGAAGGCATAAAGTCGCTTCTTCCTCCACTTCTAGAAGCTCTTTCTTATGGTCCATCATCAGCATTCTCACGTCTACGCTTCTCTTCTACAATAGCCTCATTTTGTTGGCATTTTATAATGTAGGCATGCACTGACAATGAGTCCACTGGATCATTCCATCATATTTCTAGACGTATGCAATCACCTGCTTCATGTAGAATCTCTTTTGTAAGCTTTCCCTTTTTAGCTAATTGCATGACATTTGGCCAAATTTAACAATGATGGTCACTCACCTCTTTATCACTAAGATGCTCAATTTTTACTCCATAAGTAGCTTCCTCAATTGAAGAGGTGGCATGGTTACTTGCCATATCTTTAACTAAGGTTTGCATTCCCCCCTTCCCAAAGTTAGTTGTCAAGGGTAGACCTGTCTCTCTTAAGTGGATTTTACCATCCTTAAAAAAGACAGTATCTTTTGTCAAAGCATCATTAAAATCATCACAATCTCTTCTTACATGGTATGTACTATCACATCAAATATATTTATTAACAAAAACTTCTTTGGGTTGTTGTCTTTGCCTAGGAACTGGCCCTGATGGTTGGCATTTTTCTTCAAGCTTTGCAAGCTTCATCTTCAAGTCACGCATTCCCTTCACAAGCTCATCTAGCATAGACTCATCAAACTTAGGAGCTATAAAAGTAGGCTTCACCATTTTTTCAGAAGTTGAGGTAGAAGGACTTGTAGTGTTTACTACCATCTTGTCCCTTCTTCTTTCCCGTTGGGCAAGCAATGAGACAGCACCTTCAACTTCATTCCAGCCGATCTTTAGCCCTTGCTCAGCATCTTTATCTTTAAGAAGAAGCTCTGAATTTTCTTGAAACTCTTTACCTGCAGCTTGTAAGAAAAGATCTGTCTTCTCTGCATCTAGTGTGGCCCTTTCTATCCTGGTGAGTTGTGCATAGAGCCGCTCAAATTCCCTAAGTAGCTCTGTTATTGATAGTCCTTGTTTTGGCTTTACTAACCATTCTAGAAATATCCTTTTGGTTACTCTCTCAGAGTCCTCCATGAAATATTCCTCCTTCAAAGCTACTGTGAGTTCTTACCAGTTTTTCCCATGCCCATCTTTAATTCCCCTAATATGCTCCCTAATTTTTGGAGCAACAACTAGCTCAAAGTTTTGAATCATCTCACCTTCTGACACGTGATGCAGCTCCATCTCCTTCACATACTCGTGAAGATACTTGGTTACATATTTTCCATTGACCTGATCCATTCTATTGACGACCGCTTGTATGGATTTGGTTGCTGAAATCTCCCTTCTTTCAGTGGCATGTTGTTTTTGCATGAACATGAAACATTTGCATTGTTGTTGGGTCAAAATGCATACCCTGTTGCTCAACATGATCACCCATGGTTACCCAAAAACTCTCACCCTCGCAGATTCGCGTCGGGTTCACCAAAAATAGGTCGAGAAATTTGCGGTCTTGCCAGGAAAGCACCGGGCTTTTGGCTGTGATATTTTGTGAGAGAACTCCAAAAAAACTATATGAAGGAGCTAAACCATAGATGCCATGAAGACTAGGGTTTGGAAGGAAGTGCAATCAAAGAAGCCCCACTCTTTTCCTCTTGCACTCACACACAAAAAGAAAGAACACAAAAGAGAATATCAAAACAACACAAAGATGAAAACATCAAGGCTATGGTCATATCGTATCATGGGTAATATGAAAGGGTTAATAAATGAGTTAATGGCGTTCAATCTTTGCCGACCAAACAGGCTACAAATTGTTCTTTGTCTAGTGATTGGGATTAATTGTGTGTACAAATCCTCTTAACACCATTTTAGATAATTTGGGAAAATCCCGTTTCCCAAATTCTAAATGTGTATGCTAGGATTGTGTTATTTAATGATTTCTAAGCTCTGGATTTGTATGACATCAGTGCTTTTCAAAATTCAACAAATGCTTCTAGAAGTAGCTTCTCAAAAAAAGAGGTGTCAAAAAAACCAATTGATATGATTTTAAAGCAGCATATAGATTGATTACATCAATTAAAAAAGATAATATGTAAAGGCAAATACTATTAAACATGCTTGTCATAATTTGGTGACCTTAATCCATGTATAACAAAATACTTGGTCATGGTTTTGTAGCATGCTATCAAGTTTTAAATACACGATAATTTAAACAACATTCAAACTAATATTTCACACTTAAAAAGTCAAAACAATACTATATAGTATCCTATGGCTATAAGACCATGAGATGCCATCTATTGCACCTATGGACTTAAGTCCATATGGTGCTCTTTGTAGACATGTCTATGACTTTAATATGTCTCTTTATGACCTCAAGGCCATAGGGTTAGGATTGTTAGCTGGTCCCAACGTACAAAGAGGTCCAGTCCTTAAAAGCCATATGGGACTTTATTTATGTGCCACCCTATGTCCCTAAGGATGTAGGTTGTCTTAGGGCCACAAGATGTTGTTTATGCCAATAAGAAACCCTTCTATGCTCTATGTTGGCACACTATGTCCCCAGGCGCACAAGGTGTGCCTCGTATGCTAGTTAGAAACCCTTTATTCTATATGTTTTCACCATATGGCCTTAGACCATAGGGTGCCCTCTGTGCTAGTAAGAAATCCTCTATACTCTGTGTTTGCACCCTATGGACCTAGGGCCACAAGGTACCCGCTATGCTAGTAAGAAATCCTCTACGCTCAATATTGAGACCATGTGGCCCCAAAGCCATAGGATATCCTCTATGGTAGTGAGAAAAACCCTCTATGATCTATGTTCACAAACAATTAAAAAATATAAACAATACTATAGAGTATCCTATGGCCCTAAGACCATAAGATGTCATCTATTGCACCTATTATTCTATTTGGTATTTTATTTAACTATACAAAGTTAGATGAGACACTTACTTAGATAAACTATCATAATTCTAACTTTGAAATTATTTATTAACATAAAACTACAATATAAAAACTCCTAATATAAGAATCAATGTTAAGATGAAGATTTTTTACATCAAGTACATGCTTTAAAACTTCACTCAAAGGTTTTAGAGATGGTGTCTCAAAAAAAAAGGAGGTGTTAAAAAACACCATTTGATGTGAATAATACGCATTGTATACATTGATTATGTCAAAATAGTATAAAGTATAAACATAAAGATTACCACCAACTTGACAGTTTCATAAAAATGATGGTCTTCATCGCATATACAATAAAAGACTAACTAGAAAGAGTATGATATCTCCAAGATTGAGGGTGTTCAAAAAACACCATTTTGTAACACTACCAAATGTCAAGAAATTTTGATTGTTTGGATCACTTAATAAAGACAATTAATAAGAAGAAAAAGTTAACAATACCATAGAAGCATCAAACAATGAAACCAAAGAACTTGAATGAGAGAAATCTCCTGACAATAGGATGCACTTCATTAAAAAAACAGCTTAAAGATGTTTCAAGATATCCCACAACATTCCATCAAGTTTAAATTTTGAAAAGTACACATTGCCAAATACTTGGTAGATGCTATTTAGAATACTTAACTAGTACACTTAAAATGGCCTCCTTCTCTTGAGATTTTGAGTCCTTTGAGACATATAACATTGCATTACATAGTGAGTCTCAGGATCAGGATGGAACATTACAAAATTTCTTATGGTATAGTCTCTCTTGTCTTTAGCATACAACCATCCACATAACCATGGAACAATTTCATCTTTTAAAAAACTTTGAAGCAATTGAGTAGGTTGGTTCCAAAACTTTGGAAAAATCATATAAGTTCCTTGCATATTCCACATCACTCGATATGGACTATCATCAAATATTATAGTGTTGCCCCCATCTAAATAATCAAATAGCTTCCATATGGTCGAAAGATTTTTGTGATAGGCTCTTTTGTAACCGATCATGAAATTTGAATTTTGGTAGCACCGGTTATCCATAATCATCTTGAATTTGTGACTTTGTGTAGGAAAAGAGGTCTTGATTATGTGTTGAGATTTTTGTAAACGATGGCAGCTCCAAATCCAAACCTCAAAGAACTCAAAGCAAAATCTTAAGAAATACTCTGCATCTGGACGCACCGCATACACCTCATTGTTATCTTCTACAATGCACATGTACTTGGTCCAAGTTGGCCTTGATTGAAGCTTAAATGTTGCAAGAAGCACACCCTCTAAATCCAAGATAAGCATTCTTTTGTCTTGTTTGAAAGATGTTGGTAGATAATGAAACCATTGCTCTTGGTTTGAATGTGATATTTGATGTAATATGAAAGGGAGCTCCTCTATTTTGTGATAATCTAATAGCAAAACATTTTTTCTTAGAATCCCTGAAATGATTAAAGAAAAAAGTTAATATAGAGATCTTAAGTGTGTTGAAGACCTTAGGGACATAGGGTGCTAATTTGTGGTTACATTTAGTAAGTCCTATGCAAGAACACATGCCAAACTATGACCCTATGGCCTTAGATTCATAGGGTGTTGAGACCATAAAATGAAATTCCCCCAAGGACATATAGGGTGAGAATTGACCTTATGAGCATGTAGATTGTCCTTGATGGCACAGTGAACTCAAATTTCAAAGCAAACAACTATAAAAGCTTTTAAAAAAAAGAGCATTTGGCACATGAAACTCAGAAGTTACTTATAGTATTGAAAGACAATTTAAAAAACTATTAATCATTTACATCTTCATATATCTTGAAACCCTAAGCACTCTAACAAAGTCTCTGAGTACATCAAGATCTTTGTAAATGACAAAATGTTACAAAACATTGCTCCATCATTTCTTGATATAGGGCTATTTGAGATCATACTGAATTTTTAGATGCTTTATATAATTCCTGGCTTCATGTACTTTGATCATAGGCTCCTTGTATCCCAATTTTTGGGCAAGCATGATTGCTTCTGTACCTTTCAAGGCTGATAATGATTTGATATTCTTTAAGACCCTTACTTTTTCTCGAGATAGTTTCTTGTCTTGACTTCGAGTGGACATTCCACTAGTGCTAGATGTAACTTTCTCATCGTGAAGAGGACGAGAAACTTCTGGTAGTCTTCCCGTGGAGTAGGTTTTTCCTAGAAAAATTAGATTTCTCTCCTCCCACTCTGCAACAACCTTGTGTATACGGTTATAAAGCTCACGACCTTGAGCAATGGGTGCTTGTCAATATAAATGAGACCCTGTAACTGTGCGAATGTCATTAACATGATTCAGAGCTTTGATATATGGTAGCAGCTCCCCAAGGAGGATATTATCCTCCTCATCATCAACATTAAATGATGGTGGAAAAATACAATTCAATGCAGGATTCACACATCCCTTTAATGGTTCATCATCTACAAGAAGCAATCTTCTTGCATCAAGCCCAAATTTTGATGATGCAATAGCCAGCGGTTTGAAAAGTGCTTCTACTTCTAAATTATCTAAGCGAGTGATCCTTGATTCTACGCATGGTTGACATATGCTTTGCCCCCAGATCATAAAGAATGGAAATTTTTCTTTAGCTTCCTTTTCTAAAATCTTGATGATGTCCACAACATGCATGTCATTAGTAGCTGACCATATCCCTACATTGAAATTGCTAAATAGAGCCGTTAAAAACTCAATGCATCCTGGACGAAGAACAATATGCTCATGTCCAAACTTTAAGCTCTTCATTTTCTTGGACTTTTGCCAGCATCTCCTCAGGAACAATCCACACAAGCTCACTATTATAGTCAGCATTGGTTTGTTGGTGGATGGGAGGTCTGACTCACCATGCACTTCGATTTCCAAATCTTGGGGTGTTAAAATATTTGTGTTGGATTCTCCTTCTGGCGTTGCACATGTTCTGGAACTTCCATTGCCTTCTACTTCCATTGTGGTGTCATGCAATCCAATTCCCAACTCTTGGGCTACTAGAATATTTTCATTGGATTCTTCTTCTTCCCTTGCACATGTTCGAGAACTTTCACTGTCTTCTTCCATTGGATTACTATTTAAATTTATCTCCAGTCGTTGTAGCAATTGACCTTCAAAGACTTGTAGATTCTTGTCATCTTCGTCAGAAACTCTTTGGTTGACATGGAGATTGATAGAATCTTTCTCAGTAGGGTCAATGGCATTAGCATCCTCTATACCAACAATATCGAGTAAAACTTTGTCAGCCGCAATATCTTGTTGAAGGACTGCAAGTTTAAAGAACACCTAATTTTAGATTCCAAAGTATCTACATTTTGATAACTCTTTTTTGTCACACTCTTAGAAAAAAACTAATCGCAAATAGAAAATTTACTAACTGAAAACACATCTACAATGAATTTATTTTTATGCTCCTTATTGTCTAGAGATTCCTAATCTTTATCTAGCTACATTAGTTCTTTGTCCATGATGGTGGAGCCTAGAAGTAGACTTGGAGAAACATTTATGCCTTTAAGCTCTACAGCAGAAGTCTCATTTTCTATTGCCATGATCTTCTTACATTGGATGATTTCCTTGACTAAGTTTCTTATGGCCTTCAGGCCATACGGTTCTCTTTGTAGATATCTCTATGACTTTAAGATAATCCAAAATATGTCTATTTATGGCCTCAAGGCCATAGGGTTAGGATTGTTGGGAGGTCTCAACATATAAATAGATATATGGCTTCAAATCCATATGGTACTTCATTTATGTGTCACCCTATGGCTCTAAGGCCATGGGTTGTCATAGGGTCACAAGATGCCCTCTATGAGCACTAGTAAGAAACCATATATGCTTTATGTTGGCACCCTATGACCCGAGGGCCACAAGGTTTGCCTTTTATGCTAGTAAGAAACCCTTTATGCTACATGTTATCACTCTATGGTGTTTGGGCCATAGGGTGCCCTATGTGCTAGTAAAAAATCCTCTATGCTCTATGTTTGCACCCTATGGATCACCTAGGTCCACAAGGTACTCTCTATGATAGTAAGAAATCCTCTATTATCTATGTTTGCACCCTATGGACCTAGGGCCACAAGGTAGCCTCTATGCTAGTAAGAAATCCTCTATGGTCAATATTGAAACCCTATGGCCCCAAGGCCATAGGATGTACTCTATGCTAGTAAGAACAACCCTCTACGCTCTATGTTGGCACCCTATGGAGACTTGAGGGACACAAGGTACCCTTTATTATGCTACTAAGAAACCTTGTATGCTCTAGGGGAGTACCAAATAGCCCCTAGGCCACAGGGTTCCCTCTATGCTAGAAAGAAAACCTCTACGGTCTACATTGGCAACCTATAGCCCTCGGGCCATAGGGTGCATCAAATGGCTTCTAGGCCACATGGTGCCCTCTATGCTAGAAAGGAAACCTCTGCTCTCTACATTGACACTCTATGGCCCCAAGGCCATAGGGTGCCCCTTTCGCCTAGTATGAAACCATTGAAACTCTATATTAGCATCTAAAGACCGTAGGCCACAAGGTGAGCTCTATGTTAGTAAGAAACCATCTAAAGTCTATGTTGGTAGCCAAAGGCCATAGAATAGTCAAGGAACCCTTTAGGATCATTCCCCACAAAGACCACCTTATGGCCCCATGGTGATTTAGTGGCCTAGGTGCCCTTCTTAAGACTCTTTTATATCTGTATCATATGGCCCGATGGAAATAAGCTATCCTCTATGCTATCAAAAAACCGTTTATGCTCTTTGTTGGAATCATATGGCCCCAAGTCCATAGGGAGACCATAGGGTGTTCTCTATGCTAGCAAGAAACCCTCCATGCTATATGTTTACACCCTATGGCACCAAGGACACAAGGTGTCCTCCATGATAGTAAGAAACCCTCTATGCTCTAAGTTTACACCCCATTTGAGTATGTTGACACCCTATGGCCCTGGGGCCATAGGGTGCTCCCTAGGGCCCTGGGGCCATAGGGTGCTCCCTAGGGCCACAAGGTGCCCTTCAACCTAGGAAGAGACCCTTTATGCCCTAAATTGGTACTCTTTGGCCTCAGGGTCATAGGGTGCCTTCTATGCTAGTAGGATACATTACATGGTCTAGGTTTCCACTCAATTGCGTAGGGCTAAAAGGTTTGTTCTATGAAGAAACCATGTATACTATATGTTGGCAGTGTATGGCCCTAGGGATAGAAGGAAACCCTAGGGCTATAGGGTGTCCTCTATGCTACTATCATATGGTCCAAGGGCGAGATAGTGACCAAGGTTTCATGTGTATCCCAAGGGTAACAAGGTCCTAATAAAAAGCCCTCTATGCTTTATGTTGGCACCCTATGGCCCCAAGGCCATAGGGTGATCTTTATGCTAGTAAAATTCCCTCTATGCACTATGTTTACGTGTATACTTATAAGAAGCCATTTATGCACTATGTTGGCATCTTATGACCCTAGATCCATAAGATGTCCTCTATGGTAAAAGAGAAATTGTACATGGGATATGATGGCATCCTATGGTCCTAGGGTGTCCTCTATGCTAGCAAAATGTGTAAGTTCATACTCCGAAATTGAAAGAGATTTTCAAAAAAAAAAAGAAAAAAAAAACCTTCTACTTCCATTGTGGTGTCATGCAATCCAATTCCCAACTCTTGGGCTACTAGAATATTTTCATTAGATTCTTCTTCTTCCCTTGCACATGTTTTTGGAACTTTCACTGTCTTCTTCCATTGGATTACTCTTTAAATTTATCTCCAGTTGTTGTAGCAGTTGACCTTCAAAGACTTGTAGATTCTTGTCATCTTCGTCAGAAACTCTTTGGTTGACATGGAGATTGATAGAATCTTTCTCAGTAGGGTCAATGGCATTAGCATCCTCTATACCAACAATCTCGAGTAAAACTTTGTCAGCCGCAATATCTTGTTCAAGGACTGCAAGTTTAAAGAATGCCTAATTTTAGATTCCAAAGTATCTACATTTTGATAACTCTTTTTTTTCACACTCTTAGAAAAAACTAATCGCAAATAGCAAATTTACTAACTGAAAACACATCTACAATGAATTTATTTTTATGCTCCTTATTGTCTAGAGATTCCTAATCTTTATCTAGCTACATTAGTTCTTTGTCCATGATGGTGGAGCGTAGAAGTATACTTGGAGAAACATTTATGCCTTTAAGCTCTACAGCAGAAGTCTCATTTTCTATTGCCATGATCTTCTTGCATTGGATGATTTCCTTGACTAAGTTTCTTATGGCCTTCAGGCCATACGGTTCTCTTTGTAGATATCTCTATGACTTTAAGATAATCCAAAGTATGTCTATTTATGGCCTCAAGGCCATAGGGTTAGGATTGTTGGGAGGTCTCAACATATAAATAGATATATGGCTTCAAATCCATATGGTACTTCATTTATGTGTCACCCTATGGCTCTAAGGCCATGGGTTGTCATAGGGTCACAAGATGCCCTCTATGAGCACTAGTAAGAAACCATATATGCTTTATGTTGGCAGCCTATGACCCGAGGGCCACAAGGTTTGCCTTTTATGCTAGTAAGAAACCCTTTATGCTACATGTTATCACTCTATGGTGTTTGGGCCATAGGGTGCCCTATGTGCTAGTAAAAAATCCTCTATGCTCTATGTTTGCACCCTATGGATCACCTAGGTCCACAAGGTACCCTCTATGATAGTAAGAAATCCTCTATTATCTATGTTTGCACCCTATGGACCTAGGGCCACAAGGTAGCCTCTATGCTAGTAAGAAATCCTCTATGGTTAATATTGAAACCCTATGGCCCCAAGGCCATAGGATGTACTCTATGCTAGTAAGAACAACCCTCTACGCTCTATGTTGGCACCCTATGGAGACTTGAGGGCCACAAGGTACCCTATATAATGCTACTAAGAAACCTTGTCTACATTGGCAACCTACACCCCTCGGGCCATAGGGTGCATCAAATGGCTCCTAGGACACATGGTGCCCTCTATGCTTGAAAGGAAACCTCTGCGATCTACATTGACACTCTATGGCCCCAAGGCCATAGGGTGCCCCTTACGCCTAGTATAAAACCACTGAAACTCTATATTAGAATCTAAAGACCGTAGGCCACAAGGTGAGCTCTTTGTTAGTAAGAAGCCATCTAAACTCTATGTTGGTAGCCTATGGCCCAAAGGCCATAGGAGAGCCAAGGAACCCTTTAGGAGCATTCCCCACAAAGACCACCTTATGGCCCCATGGTGATTTAGTGGCCTGGGTTCCCTTCTTAAGACTCTTTTATTTTTGTATCCCAAGGACACAGGGTGTCCTCCATGATAGTAAGAAACACTCTATGCTCTAAGTTTACACCCCATTTGACTATGTTGACACCCTATGGCCCTGGGGCCATTGGGTGCTCCCTAGGTCCACAAGGTGCCCTTCAACTTAGGAAGAGACCCTTTATGCCCTAAATTGGTACTCTTTGGCCTCAGGGTCATAGGGTGCCTTCTATGCTAGTAGGATACATTATATGGTCTAGGTTTCCACTCTATAGTGTAGGACTAAAAGGTTTGCTCTATGAAGAAACTATGTATACTATATGTTGGCAGTGTATGGCCCTAGGGATAGAAGGAACCCTAGGGCTATAGGGTGTCCTCTATGCTACTATCATATGGTCCAAGGGCTAGATAGTGACCAAGGTATCATGTGTGTGAGAATTCTCTACTATATATACAAAAACCACTTTATGACACTATGGCGTCCCAAGGGCAACAAGGTGCTATAAAAAGCCCTCTATGCTCTATGTTGGCACCCTAGGTCCCAAGGCCATAGGGCGGTCTTTATGCTAGTAAAATTCCCTCCAATTACTTTACCAAATTGGGCAGCACTCCAACCACTAGATGTAAGACTTTTGTGTGTTGTGTCTATGATGCAAACACCAACACGAATTTTAGAGCTATTCTCACTGCAGAGAAACTCAATGCCTTCCAAATTCTTTCCAACACACTTGATTGTCCATGGTAAAATGAATTGCAAACTAGAAGTGCCATTATTTTGTGCAATGATCCACTGCACATATCCCCTAGTGATCTCAGGAATTGGCTCTTTCTCCTTTCCTTTTTGTAGTAGGAGATTTAGCCATTGCGTACAACTCGTGAAGAGAGATTTGTAAATCTCATCTGTAATGTTATAATGAGACTTACATTTATCCCATGAAGTAACTGCTATTGCTGATGGATCTATCTCTTTAAATGCCATCAACATTTGAGGCTCAAAAACCGTGGTCTTCTTTAAGACCGTTGCACGTGCAGTGAGGTCGAGCACGCCCGCTTGTTGACGTGGTTGCTTATTTAAGAAAATCTTCTCATCTGCCAGCTCTTGTTGTAGTAGCTTGACATCATTATCTTCTAAACCAACTAGGCATCCAAAGGTTGTTATGCTTGGTTGTCGCCCACTAGAAGTTGATGTCTGATGCTTCTCCAAGATGTGTATCCACTAATCATAGATTTCATCATCGTACATGACCATGTGTGCTTCTTTGTTGGCAAATGATTTATGGTTGAGCACGATGTTCGCCACATTTACAAAGGCCTTCAAAATAGAGAAAAGAAAATTAACTTTATTTCAAGACATATTTGTAACAAAAACAAGCATAGGGAAGTGGAACTTACATCCCAACCTACTCGACTTGGATGACCGACAGGAACACCTGCCTTGTGTTTTGTTGGTTTAGAATATGCAAGCCATTGACTACGGCCATGCTTCAAGACCTCCACATAAGGCTGGTGTTTTATTGCTGTTATTCTCTCCATGTTCTCCATTCTGGAAATTCGAATAGAAACCTCTTTCGGAGCGTCTACCACTATCTTTGCATTTCTAAACTTGTAGAACTCTTTTCTCAAAGCATACTTAGTGTTGTTGTTACACAAAAAAGCTCTAGCCGCTATGATGGAATGCTGACTAGCTAGAATCCAGTAGTGGTATGTTGATAACCTGTCTCCATGCACTTCAGCTGTTTGTAAAGGCATTTTTGTAATTGGGTTATACGGCATCAAGTCTGTTGCACTAGAGACTGGCCTAGAGTGCCCTACAAATTGCTTCAAGAGATATTTCACATATACATCTGACAATGGTCTGCATCTATAGCCTTCTGGTGCAAGGTTGCATTGCGCAACTGGGATCAATTGGGTAAATTGTACACCAAATTTAAAATAGTGGTCAATTCCGACGTATCCATCTAGCCCACTCTTAGAAGTTTTGGCAACTTCTTTATCAAGATCTTTTTCTTTGGGCTATATAATAGAGTCCAACACAGCTAAGGATGCTGAGTCCACAACCACTGCCACTGAGGGGGTTCCAACTGTTAGGGTTGAAAGTACACTAGAATCTCCTGCTTCTTGAGTCTGTAAGGGTATAACTGAAAGATTTTCTTCGGCCACATTTCCACTATTTTCTCCAAGTGAGGGAGTCTGACTCTCCTTGAGCGTCTTAGATTGATTTGCTGTACCTCTGTCTTCATTCTTTCGCTTCTTATTCTTCTTTGTGTTGCTCAATTTACCTAAATATTGATTGACTTTCTTAAAGCCCTCAATATATAAGTCTATAAAGTTCTCACTTGGAGTGTCGTCTTGAAGCTCCACCCACCCTGATTTTGTCATTGTCACTCCTTCATAATCAACCTTCACCAATTTCTGAGCAAAGGCCACAGGCTCCAACAAGTAGGAGCCACCATTGAGTAGTTTTACTCCAAGGCATGGAGACATTTCAAGATCTGAACAATCTTTCTTTATCTCCTTGACAATACCACAGTCTTGAAGGGAAATTGCTCTTTATCTTGAAAGAACAAGTGGACTTTCTCATCACTTCCACCATTTGGTAAGTGAAAATCCAGATACCAAGAACTTGGTGTTGAGCCTGTTGCATCAACTGACTTTGACTTTCTCTTCTGAGACATTTTCTGTAAAAAGAATGACATATATTTAGACAAGATGGATATTATTACATCCATATGGACCTAGGTCCATAGAGTCACCTCTATGTTAAACCATGTGGTCCTAGGTCCAAAGGGTGCCAACAAAATGGTTCTACAAGTGTACCTAGGCCACTCTATGGTTGTGTGATCACATGTTCCCTTATGACATTAGAGGACCCTCAAAGAAGTATCCCTTGAATGGCCTAAATACCCCTTTAGAGCCTCTACACCAACACCATGTGGCAATCTGTGGCCTGAAGGCCATAGGGTCCCCTTCATGCTAGTAAGAACCTCTCTATGCTCTACATTGGCATCCTATGGCCCCAAGGCCACAAGGTGGCCACAATGTTTTAAAGAAACACTTCACAAATGTATTGTACTTTGTTGGTGTTTAATATAATTTAATTATACAGTTTGTATATCAAAGGGGATTTTTATAATAAACAAACAAACACACACACACACACACACACACATACAAAGAGCAAAAAAACATATAGTTTTTTCATACACAGATCCCTTGTGGAAACATTTTCCAAATTGAAAACGGTATTAGTTAGTGTGGTTTGCCTTTTGGGGGTAACCCTCCTCCTTGTAAACACCCCATGGGAACTCACCCCGTAGGAGATTTTTTTGACGTAGGGCTTTCATTACCTTAATCCTCACGCTTGCTGGCTCTCTCTGTCTCACTTAACTACGCTACAACTCATAGAAGCGTATGATACCCCCTACATTGGCTCTCTCTCCCTCTCAACTCCCCATATGTAAGCAAGAGTGGCCATAGAGGCGGCTTGGGAGGCAGTAGATACGGATTACTTGATTGTGGACGTCTTCACCTTGAACATTCCAGGAGGTGCTATATAAGGTGAGGGTGCGCTGGCCCCTCACTTAGTCTGTGGGTATGTTTTCCTCTGCGTGTGTATTTCAAGGAGAGGTGTGAGGGCCTTTTTGATACTAAGCAGCTATGGAGGTTGTTGAGCTAGCATCTCAGGTCGGTACACACCTTGATGATAATAGCTTGATGACATACATTAATGGTTTTTCCTGCTAAATCGTGCAGTCATCGACTAGTGGTACCTGGTTTCTTCTTTGACATTTTTTGCAACTACATAACTATGCAATTGAAGATGGCTTGTAGTACATAATTGTTTGATGATCATACTAATTACTGTTGGGATTTTGGGTATTTTAGGATGATTAGTTTTTTCCATTTTTTAGCTTGTACAATGCCTGTAAATCATTTTTTATAAAGGTATTTTGATAACCCATGCACAAACAATGTAGTGGTTCTTTATGTGGCAATATTTGGATAGAAAAATGGGGCATCTTATACTTGATATTGATGTTTGTATTGCCTAGAGTCAGGGCTGTTTTACTCTATATCTCAGACGCATGGAAATATCTGCATACTATTGCGTAGTGTAAAGGGGTTTATTTTCTTGTGGACAAAATGTTTTTTTAGCTTGTACATCACCTGTAATTCATTTTGGATGAGGTTGTTTGGGTAACCAATGCACAACCAGTATAGTGGTGCTTAATGTGGCAATACTCGAACAAAGAAAAATGGGGGATCTTATATTTGATATTGTCATTTGTCTGGCCTAGAGTCGGGGTTGTTGGGACTCTGTATGAGGCGCATGGAAATATATGCATACTACTACATAGTGTAAATGGGTTTTATCTTCCATTATGCCATTTTTGGGATTGTTACACTTGCAAAGGATCTCATGTGTTAGCTTATATTGCATGACACCGACATTACTGGTAACATATATGGGTTTTTTCTCTTTACTAATCTTCTTAACTTGGACTCTTTTAGTGTTTTTTCTCATTAAACCTACAACCTCTAGTAGGTTTATATTTGTAAGCCCAAATAAATATGAGAATGTTGATTTGGCTTGCCAAAAGATGAGTTTTTTTTACAAAAAATGGGAGGTATATATAGTTGGTATTGAGCACACTTTATGGCTTCATCTTACTTAGTAAAGCTAGTGAAATTGATGCTTGAAAAAATTGGCAAAGGTATTCTAGTATTGGTACATATCTCAAGATATTAATTAGGTTACTTTATGATTTATCGTACTTAGGAATTTGGGCCTGACAAATTGGCAAAAAAATATCTGAAAAACTAACCTATGGGTTAAAATAGGACACTTGGATCAAAAGGGGTAATGGCCTTTTGATCAAAATGATATATATGTTAAAGGTCTGTTAAAACATTGGGTTTAAAGAAACCATACATTTACTAGCAATAAAGGAGATAAATAAACTTTTTTTCACTAAAACAAGTGAAAAACATGAACATTTCCGACAGTGGTTTTAAGTAAAAAAGGGTTGTAAGTTGGACATGGATAATAATTGATATAGTCCATTGACACCTGTAAAACAAATCCAAGGCTAATGAATCTATTGTCTTGTTCGGATGAATGCAGGTGAGGACTCTATCCTTTCTTGGAATTTTTTGGCTTAAAGCTATTGTTTGTCAGATAGTACACCTAATCTTACCACTTGAAAAGTAATTCTTTGTTGGATCACTATCATTGTATACTAGAATGAGGCTTCATTCTTACATGGCTAATCAATGAGGAAACGCAACAAGGACTAGCCACCTCAATGATGCCAATAGAGAAAGAAATGCAAAAACCACCTATAGCAAGGTAGGAATGAGTGACATGAGGACGAGAAGAAGTCCACATGAGTCACACTTACCTTTTGAGGGATTAATGGGAGAAACACCGGCTAGAAGGGAGAGAATGGGTGCTAAACATAATCGTAGAGTCAGACCAGTAGATTTCCAAAAGTGGGTTACAAAATATAGCGGGACTGGGGACCCATATGACCATTTGGCTAGCTGCAGACAAGTTTTGAGAGCTGAGCGCATAACTGATTTTCATACGGATTTGGGATGAGCTTGGAGGGCAAAGCTTTGACTTGGTTTCAGACCATAGCTCGTGGATCGATAACCAACTTGCCAACTTTATCCAAGAGATTTGTTGCTACTTGTTCTAAAATGGGCATAAAGCATAGTACGGTGGCACAAATCTATAGTTTCAAACCGAAACAAGGAGAAACTGTCATAGATAGCATGAGTCAAATGAGGCAGTACATTGACAGATGCCCAGAGTTAGAGATTCAAATCGAGGAAAGACTAATCTCACTATTTCTAGACGAGCTATTAAACAAATTTTGCATGCTATTTTGTCCAATAAAAAACATATGACGTGGGACGCATGGAGTCTAGATGCAATTGACTTGAGTGATAATTGTGAGATCTTCAATGAGGAAAGCAAAGCTAAAGATACTCAAAGTGAGAGAAACACATCCACTGTGCCAACACAAGTAGAATCAATAGATATAGCTCATGCCAATGTGATAGAGGACATGCTTAAACACATGAAGGAAATGATGAACAACATACAAAGAATTCCAATGTAAGGCCCAGTGCAGGGAAAAAATTAGGGACAACCTATGCACTATTGAAGGGAAATGAACAAATCATGAGACAAATGAGTGCTACTACAATATGAAATATGATGGAAATGTCCAGTATGTGCCAATGAGGCCACATGGGCAACCCATGTATACATACCCGTGCAATATGGCACCCATGCAAAGATCACCCATGAACATGGAGAGACCATAGCCAATATTAGGTCAGCAACCTCCACTTCCAGGGAATAGATCTATACCGATCAAGTACATGGTGTATGAGGAACAAACGGAGGAACATGCACTAGTACCCATTACTCCATATCCTAAGACTAGTTCAGTAACAATGGGGATAGAAGAAGAGTGGTATAACCAACCTACTCCAGTCCCTATAGATTTTATATACCAAGCACCCACTAATACATCACTTGTTTGACCATTAGAAAAATGACTGCCTTGAACCGGATAAGAATATGAGACCTATAGAGGCATATTGTGGAGCATGCATATGCAAGGGTGGACACTTTCTTGAGGACTACTCTAGGAATCTGACGAATAAAGGGAAAATTACTTTAAACATTATCCAAGTGGTGCCGAGTAGTTAATCAAAAGGGGAACCGATAATTCATGTTTAAGTGATGACTAGAGCACAAACCAAGCAATACAAACAAAAAAATGCAAATGGATCGGATAAATTCAGTAATTCCTCCAAAAACTCCAAGAAAGAAAGACGCAAAAGATATGAACGCAAGAGACAAACGAAATAAGATCGAGGGGAAGATACAGAAGAAGATAGAAGAAAAAATACAGTCTCCTTCAACAGATTTTGAGGAACCCAAACCAAAATCAACTGGATCCGTTCTGGGTGATAAAATTTTGAGGAACCCAAACCAAAATCAACTCGATCTGTTTTGGGTGATAAAATTTACGAACCAATCAATGCAGCTTTGCAAGCTTTTCAAGATGGAGTAAAAGCCGAGCAAATGTTGGAAAACCAATGGAATAACTATCCAACACCTGAAATGGAAGTAGTCAAATTAGAAAGCTTACAAAAACCTAGTGCATATCACACAAGCCCTGATGGAAAACAGAATCCTCAGCAGGAAGATATAGGAGAACCAAAAGAAGTTGAGACAAAATCCTAAGAGAAAAAGCTTAAGAAAATAAAAGGTCAAAAAACTAGGAAAACAATGAATTACAACTACCTAAACTGGAAGTTCTGAATGTGAACAAGGATGGGATGGGGTGCTGATAGTTGAGGACAACTAGCCAAACTATCTGTCGAAACGAGTTAGGGAAGCAAAAAATGGGAGCTTGACTCTAAAAATCAGCGCCAATATAAGAAGTTCAATTTTATAGATTGCATAAAAGACAAGATAATTGGAAGATATCCAAACGTAGAGCATGCAAAGATACAAAACCAAACAAAACCAGGGTCGATTAAGCCGGATAAAATCAAAGGAAAAGAACCTCTAGTGACCAAGATGGAATGAAAAGCAACATACAAAGAACTGAAACAAACCTTGAAAGAAGTATGGACCACGGAAATGGAATCCGATAGTGACAAATGGAATCCGATAGTGACAAAGAAATAGACTTTACAACATCGTAGGATCGTTGCAGAGCAACCCTTGCGACAATCAATAGAGTAGGGAAATTCCTTTGAACGACTAAAATATGCTAAACAAATTGACCTTGTAGAGAGTGGAGAAGAACCAAAACCGGCATACATAGCCAAGGATCTATAACAAGAAGAAGAGGAAATTCTCGTGATAATGTTAAAAGAATACAGGGATGTTTTTGCATGGTCTTATAAAGATCTCAAAGGGGTGGATCCTGCCATATGCCAGCACACTATCCCTATGAGAGATGATGCTAATCCAAGTAGACAAAGACCATATACCTATAACGATACCTTTGCCAAGAAAATCAAGGAAGAAATAGAGAAACTCAAGCAGGTTGAGTTTATCTATGAAATAGAACACACTAATTGGGTATCACCAAAGGTATTGGTGCCTAAAAAGAATGGAAAACTTAGAATGTGTGTAAATCTCAAAAGGTGAACTCCACCGCCATACATGATAACATCCTCTTCCAATCACCGATCACGTGCTAGAATGGGTAGCCGGCAAGGAAGCCTATAGCTTTTTGGATGGCTTCTCTGGATACAACCAATTGACTATTGATCCCAAGGACCAACATAAAACGGCCTTCACCATGAAGTGGGGATTTTTTCCCCATTGACTAATACCTTTTGGATTGACCAATGCACTCGCAACATTTTAGAGGTTAATGAGCCATGCCTTTAGGGAATATTTGCAAAAGTTCTTGGAAATAAACATGGATGATCTTTGTGTGCACTCCACAAAATGAGAAAGCATTTATGATGTGTCTTTGAGAAATCCCTTCCATATAGCATTTGCTTAAATCCTAAAAAATATGTTTTTATGGTTAGACAACACAAAATTCTTGGATATATTGTGTCAAAAAATGGTATAGCCACAAACATGGAAAAGGTGGCAGTGATCACAAAATTTATGGGACATTGTGGTTACTATCATAGGTTTATCTACATGTATGTGGTAATTGCTCGGCCCATATATATCCTTATCACTCACTTTGAATGGGCTAATGAATGTGAGGAATCCTTCCAAAAGCTTAAACAAGCTTTGAGATCATCACCAATACTAAAAGTTCCAGACTGGAACAAAGTGTTCCACATACATGTTGATGATTCAAGTTATGCCATCGACTGCATCTTAGCCCAGCCAAAGAAGGAGCAATGGATTTTTCGATCTCCTATGCTAGTAGAAAATTAATCTGGCGACAAAGAACTATACAACCACATAAAAAGAAGGTCTTGGTATGGTGTATTCATTCAAGAAATTTCGACACTATTTGCATTAGGAGAAACTTGGACTCAATTTTGGGCCCTGTAAGAAACGCCAACTCAGCATAGAGAGAGGTAATTATAAAAAATACAAAAGTTTTTTTTGGAATTCTATTTCTCATAGTACATACGTAAAAGTTTTCTCAATCACTTAAATGCATGCTCATACAAAATGCTTTTTGAGAGCCCAACTTAAGTGTACACAAAAATCCATGGCTGTGAATCTTAATGAATGATGTGATGTGTGATGAGAGAAAACACATAAGAGTTGTTTTCAAAATATAAAAATAATACCACGGATGCATCCGGAACGTCCAAAAACCTCAGGATAGCTCTTTAACATTTTTAAACCTTAGGATAGCTCTTTAAGCTTAGGGCCTCATGAGGTCAGTACCAAGCGAAGAGACGCCCTCTGTTCGCTTGGTACTGACCTCATGAGGCCCTAGGCTTCAAAATGCTATATCTTGAGCTAGAGACGTCAGATTTCAGTGTTTTAAAGAGCTATCCTAAGGTTTTTGGACGTTTCGGATGCATTCGTGGGCCTAAAAATGCTATACCTTAATCCTAGGGCCTCATGAAGTCAGAATCAAACGAATAGAGGTCTCAAAGATCCCTCAAGGGCCTTTATTCGCTTGGTTCTGACTCATTCATAGTCTTAAATAGTACCTATCAATCACTATCAAGTATGCTCAGTTTGAATCTAGATTGCGAGTACTTCATAAAAAGGTGATTGATACTTGCACGAGATGCACAAGTACAAGTACTTCACTTTATAGGATAGCAATAGCGGGTCATAAAAAGGCGTTCGGCGCTTGTGCAAGATGTCATTATCAAGCCCCTTACTTTTTTGATGATAGTGACAATTTCACCAAAATGGTTTTCATGGACATTTTCAAAATGAGAAAAAAGGGTTTTTCAACGTAACGTTAGCCTTCTTCCTATTGGCTAAGGAGCATTCTCTCACTATAGCTAAAAGGCCCGAAAATGAGTCCATTTCTTTCCTAATGTTAGCCATCAAGTTTGTCTTCTTCGTAGACCATCAAGCCTTACTCTACTTGGTAAATAAGCCATGCAATTTAGGAAGGATAGTAAGATGGTTTATCATCCTACTTGAATTTGACTTCATCGTCGTGGTAAAAAAAGGCAGGACTCACCAACGGGCATATCACTTGTCAAGACTCACCAAGGGGGAAGCACTGAAAGGCGTAGACTATGACTTAACCGATGCATATTTGTTCTCTCTGGAAATGATTCTAAGATGGTCAGAAGAACTTGTGTCTTTAATGACTGTAGAACAAGTGGATTCTCAAATACCAATTCCTATTACACCATGATTGATTCAGCAATCGGCCCTATATCAATTGTTGGCGGGAGGATTGTGTCATAAAAATGAGGATGGAATCATGCTCTTGTGCATCAATCGTGAGGAGCAAGAAGCCTATTTGAGTCAAGCTCATACCACAATCATAGGTGTACACTTTGCATGAGACCAAACCCTACAAAGATTAACCTGGTTGGGTGTTTACTAGCCTAACATGAAGAGAGATGTTCATCACTATGTGAATGATTGCTCTCAATGTAAAGAAAAATCCTCCATACGCCATGCCATTCTATTCCACATTTCAGTCACACCCCAATTGAGAAGATACCTGGTTGAGTATCTGAGTAACAAAATATTCTCAAAAGACATGAGTAAAAGACAAAAAAAAGAGCAATAGAAAGTGAGGTAGCCAACTATACAATGATTGGAAACCAACTCTATCGATGCAAAAAAGGTCAACAACTTAGACTGTGTGCCAATGAAGAGGAGTATCTTCCTATTATGGAACAAGCTCACTCAGGTCTAGCACGGGGCCACTTCTCTCACAAGACCACATCCAAGGCTATATTGATGGCATGCATTTGGTGGCCACTTTATTTGCTAATGTGAAAAAATTTGTTTGACGATGCGATGCATGTCAACAAGCAAAGATGCCAACTAGAATGGATCACATGCCACTACGACCTATGATGGGAGCACGTGCATTTTCTAAATGGGGTATAGAATTTGTAGGTCCAATAAAACCACCAGCTTACAAAACTCAGGTGCAATATATTATCCTGGAAATAGACTACTTAACTAAGTGGGCTAAGCCACGAGCCACCCAGAAGAATGATGTTAGAACTACTACTGCATTCCTATACGAATGCATCTTTACTAGATAGGGACTTACTTCCTCAATGAGGTGATAGAATATGCAAGTCTAGATGAGTTCATGGTAATCCATAACAAATATGCACCCTACCACCCCCAAGCAAATGGTCAAGCAGAACATACAAACAAAATTTTGAGCTTTGTACTAACCAGAATTGTTTGTTCGGGTGGAACGTATTGGGAAATGCATCTTCACTCTACCTTATGGGCTTAACATGTTTCCTTTAAGATGGCTTTGAACGCAACTCCTTTTAATTTGGTATGTGACTTGGATGCAATATTTATAATGGAATTCTTATTACCCACACTCAGAGTTATAACTGAGTTGGAATGGAAAGGGCAAGAGTTTTCAAAACGACTCAAGGACTTAGAACGCCTAGATGAGCAATGATTAGCGTCCATTTCCCACATATATGCACAAAAAAGGAAACAAAAACAGTTCTTTGACTCGCATTTGATGAGTAAAGTTTTTAAATTAGGGGATTTAGTCCTAGTTTACTCGTCGAAACAACATATACCCAAGGTCAAGAACAAAGGACATGGTCCTTTTGTCCTTGAAGATGTTTCACCAAGTGGGGAAATCAAGTTAACCAATGTAGATAGAGTGGAAAAATGGATTAGTGGATGTCGACTCTGCAAATACAACCTTCCCTTAACTATTGAGCAAAGAATGCAAGCATTGAAGGAAACGAAGCTTGAACGAAAACAAGTTATTGAGGAGGTTCAAGAAGAAGCTCGCATTCAAGTTCTTAAATGAAAAACTGCAAGGAAACCTGTTCTCCAAACTGTTCCACTCAGTATTATCCACATTCAACCCTTAGCAGAGGATGAGGTCGAGAATGATGACGAGTCGCTAGATGGACTTGATATGAAAATCAATGTGAATATGAATGACGCTTACAAAGTTAAAGATTTAGCGGATACAGGAGCCTGAGTCAATGCGGTCAACTATTCCACTTACTGCAAAAACAACTACTTGACTACTTGAGTATTGTCAATGTGCAACAAGAGCATCACTCCAACTTTAGGAAAGGTCAACTTGAATATTATGGTTCATGGATTCTCTTGCCTTCATACTTTCATATGTATAGCGGATGAACACATAAATGAAACACCTAATATTAGGTGTTTTGTTTTTGAGAACCTACATAGCAATTCAGGATTGGCATGCTAGATTCTAGAGTTCACACTCAAAGGAGATACTAAAATATCATTTGCATAGAATAAATAGGAATGGAAAGAAGCTTTGGGTGATTAACAATCAAACAAGCATGAGTCATCAACCACAATTACAACTACAACTCCAATAAGGACTTCAACTACTCTACCAATGCAAGGAGCCTGGCAAGTTTGGGTACCCAAAAGTCAGCTTGTCAACTGATCTCAGCAAATCTGGGAACCCAAAAGATTGCTATGCACCGCCAACAACCCTAAGGGAAAACAGTTATATCCATCTGTTCAACAAGAACCACCGCTACTAAAGATGAAATGGATATGGCAACCAAAGAATAAATATGCAGCTCATAGTAGAAGACCAATTGCCCAAACAAACACGTGAAAATGGACAAGGCATATCGATCTTGAAAAGATACGGGTAATGTTTTGAAGTAATTGTGTGTTAAAGTATGATCTTTCTTCTTGAATAAATTAGCCGATTGCCCTCGTAACACGATCATTGGGGAATGCAATAAGTTAATCCCTCGATATGTGTATATGGTGTACATAACTACCAAAATGCCATAAATGGTGCATTTTTTACTCATATTGTATGTTTTTTGGCCAAAATCATTAGGAAAATGGACCAGTCCACAAAAATACGGCCAAATAATAAATTTAGGAGTGTTTTAGTACCTTTTGCATATAAGATGGATTTTTTTGAGCAATTAGGTTAATCTCACTAATCATCTGGAGCAGAATGTGACAAAAAGATCCATGGATGTTAGTTTTCATAGATTTTCAATCCAAGCATACATTGTAAGGTCTATTAGACTCATCGGTGGAGGGGGGTGTCTGAAAAGTCCAGGTATGTATAGTCCATTGGACCATTTTTCCTCTCATTTTCATTCTAGATTTTAGAGAGAGATCCGGTTGTGGATTTCGATGACCTTCCACACTCTCCTATGCCCTACTTGTCGATTATTACTCACTCCCACCATGAGGGGTAAGCTCCTAACTATGTCTAGAATAATTTTGAATATCACATTGTTAACCATACGAGCAATAGGATCAGGCACATATTCACAGACCAATATGGGAACTTTTGGGATCGGAACCACTTACACCGGCCAAACCAGACCTCCATATTGCACCAAAATTGAACCAAAGGCTCTTCACCAGTAGGGAAACACAATGCTACGGTCAAAGATGCAAAAAGTCTCAAAAAAATGACCTAATATCTTCGTTGTGCCAAAGATAGAGGACCCAGATTTGGACCAAATTTCACATATCTGACTATCAGGGGTGCAATAAAGGTCCAGTCATCAGTGAGCAACAAGATGACCATATCCTTACCGCAAAGCGACATTTTGCACCACAATGCAAAATATTGATCCGTTCAATCTCAAACTCAAAGGGGGAACTCTATACCTTACAGTGGAGCCTAAGCAACCTTCAATGGACAGACAGACAACTAGTGACTAAAGACTCCAAGTTAAGATCGGCTCAAAAGGGAACTGTCAACCTAATTGGGGATACCAACAAGTGAAAGAAACACAACCAAGGGCTTTAGCCTACATAATTAACCTAGTAGAAGCTATATGGGGCAAGACTAGCGCCTAAATTGCACTAATCTATAGAAATTATCTTAGGCACGTCAAAAATAATATGCTATGATGGGAGCACATTTTGAGCGCACTTTCACATTGGCATGATTCTCCTACCCCTCATAGAGCTCACATCACACTGGTACACTCATTTCATGCACAACTACTCTCAAATGCATTTTATCGCACCAAATAGACTCAAATACCCAAAGACTAACTTTTAGCCTGTGAATCAAAACCCTGCTTTGTGCGACATCAAGAATCTACTCTCCACTACCAATCAAGGTGCCAAAAACACAGAACCTACCCAAATTAGTCAAATTTATCTTACGTGCACCTAAGATAGAAATGCTACAGGGAGGGCCTGACTTGCAATTTGATGACATAGATATGTCTACAATCGTCAAATAAAGCCCCCTGACAAGTTTCATCAAGTTTGGCATAGTAAAATCCTATCAATCACCAAAAGCTTTGAAAGTGATAAAGTGGACAAAATTTTGTGCACAATTGTCACCACAAGTGTCCAAAATCTATCCAACTCCATGCATATCATCAATGACCTATACACTTTCCATGCATTCACTCTCACACCACTTTGCATGCACCTACACCCATCTGTATCTTAGGTGCACTCAAGATAAATTCTACCAAGATTGTGCTTTTTAGAGCTCATTTTTGTCTTATTGGTTTCTCTACTTGATTGGAAGTTTCTCACTTGGTCTAACCAATGAATTAAATAATTCCCTACCAGGATCATGCTCATCTACCTCGGGATCTCCAAAGAAGAAATCCATGCAAGAAGAATTTCATGAGCTTCCACCATACTTGTAAGAAGAAAACTCCTTGAAGGAAATAAATGTCACCTGGCTGCCAAAAGAACAGCTTGAAAGTGAGCATGTCGTTATATACCATGGCTCATTCAAAAGCGCACACGGATCTAAACTGGAACTTCAAATGTTTCCAAAGGAAGCTCAAGATCTTGTTAAAGAAGAGGTAGCCATGCCACTTTGGAATAATCGGCCTTAAAGACTACCTTGAACTGGAGCCTTGTGGTGTAGACTACAAGAGGGCTTATGAGCTCCTACACAGCATCAGAGAAGAAGGAGAGAAGGCTCCAGTTGAAGGTAGTCTTATAGAGGTGCATATCACAGAGGACTAGGTTGCTGAAGCACTTAGGCTACAAAGAGGAGTAACCATCTCATATTTGAATGACTCTCCAGATAATGTTACCTTCTTGGGAGCTTGAGAAGTGTTAACATGGATTGCTTACCATGCTATTGGCCAGGAGAGCATTTAATGTCTGACCCATAACAAAATCTGTGGCTACTAAACAAGAATGAACAAGAAGAAGTGCATACAAGATCTCCACCGGTGAGGACTAGACTAAGGATCATACTAGTCAATGTCCCTAGCAAAGAAACAATTGCTGCACCAAGATCCGTGAAAAGAGACAAGGAACAAGAAGAAATTGTGGAGGAATACACTCCTCTTGAAAGAAAGAAAAAAAAAAAGGGAAAGCAAAGGTAGAGGGCACAAAAGCCACAAAACAGCCATGCCTTGTAGCAACAGTAGAAGAAATAGTCCAAAAAGCAGCAAGAGTAGAAAGAGAGAAGGTGTCTTTTGAGGAAAAATGGAAACCATCTCCAAAAAGAAAATTTGAAGCAAACACTCAATGTTTGATGAAAAGGGCGATCCTCGAGATGGATTAGAAAATCTCTATCATAAAGAAGAATAGAAATGAGAGTAGGCCAATGCACAATAAGAAGGTGATACACCTCCTAGAGAGGATTCACCCAAAGAACCAGTCAACCCTACTACAAAAGTTCCATTTCTCTCCTCCAAGTTCACCACCACAACCAGAGGACACAACACAACCACAACCAATATGGAACGAGATACAAAACCGCCCAAAGAAACAGTCAATGAGCAAGAGGGTGAACCAACTAGCTCATTAGAGACACCAAGAACTCAAGCCAACCAGCTAGATGAGCCAATCATTGAGGCTCATGAAACACAAATAGATCAACTTGAAGCAAGAAACACAAGAAGAATGGAGAATCTAGAGGACATAGATGAATATGCTCAGTATGCACATGATGTGGTGGACAAAATGAAAGATGAGATCTATGCTTACCACCAACATCTCCATAGCGTATATAGGTGACTGCCGCTCTCAGATGAAAGGCTGGACATGGCCAATCTTTGTGTCAAATCATACAAAGAAGCCATGAAATTCAAAGAAAAGGAATTGATTGAACTAACTACAAAGTCAACGGGATTTGGAAGCTCTCCAAACAAGGAATCAGTAGCAAGAGCAACAAGTCACAATAGCCACCTTAGCTCTACAAGAGTCTGCTTCAACAATCAACAGGCTACAAAATCAGCTCAACATTGCAAATAATCAGTTGGCACAATCAGAAGCCAGGCTCCAAGAGCAAAATACATTGCTAAACCAGCTCAAGGACAACCCTACAATAGCCACACTATAGGGCACAAATATGACATACAAAGCGGTGGAACAAAAAGTTAAGACCTTGAGATGGAGCTGAAGTTAGAGCAAATGCACAAAAGAGAGCTCTCTATCGGAATTATATAGCAGGAGGGGAGATATCAACAGGAAATAGACCAACTAAAACCAGAATTGAGCAAAGCTCAAGCAACAACCATGGCACAGTCTACCACACCAGAGGAAGATTCCGCAATGCAAGATAAAGATACCCTATAATTTATGGACTTTGAAGTAGCTGCCATCAGAGAGGCTAGTCTTCCCGATCTAGATATTTCTCATGATGAAGCTGGACCTCTGCTCAATTGAAAACCTGAACTGCAAAGGAAGAAGCAACAATAAAATGGCATGTGGAAGAGGAGACAGAGGCCATCTAGAAGGAAGCCATGTAGTGGGAAGAGTGGATATTGTATTGCATCAATATCAACCTCCTCACACCACCAGATATCAATGAGGCATGGCATTAGCAAGCTCTACCCTTACCTCTCATCAAATTTGAAGTACTCTAAATCAAAGAGAGATTACTCAAAGATTTTGAAGCCGACTCAGCACTTGCACGTCCCAAATGGCGGGAGATCTAGCTAAACCGACACCCCAGGTATCTTATCTTGTATACAAATACACCATCTGATATCAAACAAGATCATGTGCAATTCCCGGTACCAAGTGTTGGAGGTTGGCAAAAACACTTTCTCCTCCAACAAAAGCAGTCTACTTGGCTCAACTTGCTAGGAAATATGACGTAACAGAGTAGATAATTGAGTAGCTTACTTAATGGAGAGAGACAAATTATCACACATGAGAGATTATAGAGTAGAGAGAGAGAGAGAGAGCACAATGATGTCGTGTTGTGACACATACATAGGGGGAACGCATGGTACAAGATCTATCTTGCAACTTTTTAGATACATAATTATATTTCCTATAATGTACATATGCATATCTAAGTATAATAATAATTCTATTATTTATCTCAAGGGTCACATATTCTTACGTTACCTTCAAAAAGGACTATGGAAAAAGCGTCAATAGCTCCGCCTCTTTAACTTGGGACAAAAAGAATTGATTCTTTATTTCTACTATCTCATTATCATCTCACACCCTCTATATCTAGGGTAAATTACAATATATATATATTCTATGTATTTTTCATATTTTCCTTATATTTCTTTCTGAATAGCTATCTAGGAAGGAATCAAATCCTAGTGGAACTCTAGGTGGCATGATTTTCAAAGATACACTTATTTTAATACATTATTGCAAGCATGATTGCAAAACTTTGTCAAGGAGAAATGTCATGCTTTCATATTGCATGAGGTGTCCATTGGAATCAAATGAAAGTCTAAGCTAATGGGACCACAAGAAGACTTTTGCTGCCAAAATTGTTTCCTATTTTGATGAATTGTTTACACAAGGTTCCAATCCGAATTGGAAAAAGTATATAAAATGGGAGTCGTAGCTAATGACCTGAAATTTTTGCCCATATTTTTACTTTTTTACTTGGAGCCACGGTTGAGGAGATATGATCAAAATATTGGACCCCAGTCTGCCCACATCACGCAGGGACAGCTCATTTCAAACATTTCCAGTTTCTGTTTCACACTGGCTCTTCTCTTCTTGTGTAAACTTTTGGGGGTTCCCTTCACCTATAAAAGGGGACCTCTTCTTCCTTGAAAGGCATTCAATACATTCATGAGATGAATTGATGAGGGAGTGAGAGTAGTAATGCCTAATTGTACTTAGCCATAAACATAAGCCTAAGCCTACACTTACTCCTAGAGAAAGACTAGCGAATCTTGTAATATATCCTTGGAATAAGAAGCTCTAATCAAAGCAGGACTTAAACTTGGTGCATCAATCAAGTCTTGAAGTCTTCTCTATTCATCATAATGGTGAACAACTCCCGAACAGTTTGTCAAGTAAGATGAGTTTTACTTTGATATTTTGTTGATTTCTTGTTGTTTCCTTTTTCATCTCTAATCCAACATATATCTCTAAATTCATCTCCCTTCTCTAACCAAACATATTTCTCTCACTCTTAGGAATCCATTCTCTCTACAAACTAGGTTCTCCTTGCTACAGGTACATCTCTCCCCGCAGTATCCTTATTGCCTATGGGCAAGAATAGGGCTTGGGAGGGAAATTCTCTTCTCTTCTCTCCTCTCATATCTACATACTAGAGTTATCCTAGATGAATAATCCACATGATGAGAATTTCTATCGCTTCCACTCAGTGCGCTCTATTAGAATTAACGTATGGATTAGCTATAAAACACACTTTCAAAAAACGTATAGTGTTTCTCTTTGGCCCAGAAAGTCTCAATGAAATACTTCTTTAACAGGACCCCATCATACTACCTCTTATAAACTATAAATTTTCTTTTGATGTAAGTGTATTTACCTTTCTATAAACCAAGAAACACCATTTTAGATGAAATGGGAAAATCCCACAACTTTGGGACTAATTTCAACGCCTATGGATTCCTATTTCCCATTAAATTTGGAAAATTTTCATTTAATTTGGGAATGTGACAAAGAGATAGATTCTCAAGAAAATGGTGCTATTGAGAAACACCTTTTAAAATTTTTATTTTTATGTGGGTGTTTCAAAACACTTCATAAAAGAGATAGATTCTCAAGAAAATGGTGGTGTTGAGAAACACCTTTTAAAATTTTTATTTTTATGTGGGTGTTTCAAAACACTTCATAAAAGAGATAGATTCCCAAGAAAATGGTGGTGTTGAGAAACACCTTTTAGAATTTTTATTTTTATGTGGGTGTTTAAAAATACTTCATAAAATCATACATAAGCTGGGGAAATAAAACAATGAGCAAGATATGAAATGCTATTCAATTTCTCCTATTAAGCTAGCCTGTGCCTTCTCCATGACATTTGATGGGATCTTGATTGTTTCCGCAATTCTTCCACCCCTTGGAGTCCATGACCATACAATGGTATCAACACACTCCCAGCGCTTTGGGTCAGCAAGATTGCAGCACCAACTCTTTTTCCAACAATCCTCATACTGTTCTTGGATTGTGGGATTTCGTTTTCGATGTTATGGTGCCTAATAATGAATCAGAACTTTCTTGTAGTTAGGAGATGATTTGTCTACGTCAACGTTTGACTCTGCCACTCCTAGCCATATCGGATATTCAGGATCTGCGGGTCTCACAAGAACAAGATCCCCTTTTCTTACATCAATTTGAGGCCTAAAGGTCTCTTGTGGCCTTGCACTTTGAGGACCAACATAGTGATCATTCAATTCTTCATATCCTTGAAACTCATCTCTGTCTTCCTCTATCTCTTGCATTCTATGACTCCCTATAGTCTTTGGCCAAAATGTTGTATATTCACCAATGTGTTTATTGGTTGGTTGTTCAAGCTTTTTGATTATGTTTTACTAATAAGTGATAACAGGCTCCATGTATTTTGTGGAGTCATGGTCCTTTCCCTTTAATAGAGAACATCTTTTCCAAAATTCAAGATATGACTTAATCCCTTGAATAACAAGCGGACTATCTCTCACATAGTCTGCTATAGGTACCACATCTGGAGAGCCTGTTGGTAATTTTGGTTTTCCCTGGTCATCTTTTTTTCACAACTCAATTCCCGACTCCTTTGGCATCCAATCGGGTGATTTGGGATGAATTTTGTACTGCATTACTGGGACTTCACCTTGCATATAGAAACCAAATTGAAGTGGCTTAGAGTGTCTGACTAGAGCATCTTGTCCGTCACACATGTACCCTTGCACAAAGGATTTAAAGTCGGGAACTTGTGTCATCCAAAATGGTGCTGGAGCTGAGCTTTCACATTTTGAAAATGTTCCATCAGATGTGGAAAAGTGAATGTCATTCCTGTTCGCAATCTTTTTGAGAACCTACTAAACATTGCATCTATGTCGTCATGTGTATGACCCACCATTAAGAATCCCAAATGCACGGTTTTAAAAACTCCTTTTGCTACTAACAAGGATAAGTATGCAAACAAATATCGATTTTTATTCTCTCCTACACAATTATCTAGCTGTAGCAAAAGATTCTCAAGTAATTTTTGAAATACAGGAGTGGCTATGGTATCCACAACACATTGAGAGGAAGTTGATTGTATGTGTACAATCTCTTCATTACATCCCTGGATGGCCAACGGTGGTGTCATTGTTGATGCATTCCTCTCACGCTCTTGCTTCATTTTGTTTTGGAGGTCTAGAGCTCTCCTTGAGTTCAATGCATTGAATAACGTTACATTGTTGTGTGGCATACCATCATGGCATAAATCTCCTTGTCCATGGTTTTCTGTTCTTTCCAGATTCTGTAAGCATAATGCAAGGGAACCAATTGTAGCATTGGGATCTGAAGGCCATAGACCATTAAGTGAGAAGTGACCATACATTCCATGACCATGTCCATGTGTTATCATACCTGTTAATGATACTTGCAATTGATATTGATAGCCATTTTTCGGCTCTCTGTGATTGCCATAGTGAGTTATCCCCCCCTATCAAATCACTCAAACACTGTGGTTACCCTCACCCTTTCACTGTATATAGGTGCGTGTGAGTTAGGGGACTTTTCCCATATCTCCTTACTGAAATAAAAAACCCTCAATTAGCTAGTCATTGGGCTAGTTGAGCCAAAAAAAATAGAAAATATAAGTATATTATGGCCCATGCGTATGTAAATATTTCTTTGTATATAGGGCCTAAATAAAATAATTTTTCATAATTATTTTGGTATTTATTTAAATATTTCTCCCTAGGTGTGTGTTATTTATGCTCTGTACATTGCCTCACCATTACCACAATTTTTCCTTACCATTTTTCATACTCTTTATTCCATATAGAAATATTTTCATGTAAGCTTCTCTTATATTTGGTGTAACTCCACCCAACAAAAATCCAAAAAAACTAGTTTTATTTATGTGTATATTTTTTCACTATTGTGATTTTTCCCTTCCTACATCTATTTTGTTTTTTTTTTCTAAAAAATTAGAACACCAAAAATATTTATCTTTTTATGGTAGCCTCATAATGAGAGAGATTGCTTTTGACCCCTTTATATTTTTTCCACTTATATTATTTATATTTGACATGTACATATTTTTTAGACCCCTCAATATTTGATTTTCTTAGTTGTACTATTCACTTATATCATAATCTCAACAATATCTTCAATTATAGACCTACCAAATAAGGTCAAGGGTAGGTGCCATGCATACATGCACTATGGAGGGCTCACTCTTGGAGGTATTCAAAAGAATCATCCAAAGAAGGACCCCACAAGGACCTTGTGCAGTGGAAAAAAACGGTCGGTTTTGCTGAATTTTTAAAGTTCACTTGCTCTCCGAATTTGAAAAGGTGATACAAACAAAAGTTGTAGCTCGTGGGCTGAACTTTTGCCTCAAATGTTTTCATATTTTTTTGAGCTACGAGCTGTGAGCTATGATTTTATTAGTGGACCCCAGTTTTCCCATGCTATGCAGCCACACTCTCTCTTCCACTTTATCATTTTCCTCTTTCACACACACTTCTCCACTCATCATCCCCACCTCTCTCACCACTCCTCTCTGCACCCTACTCACCTTCTCCTCAACCTTGAAGAATAAGAGAAACCATGGTGAACTCATACCTCCCACACACAATTCCATTCCAAAATTGACCACCTACTCTCTTTTTTCCTCCTCCAATTTACCCATATCTATCAAAAAAACCACAAAATTCAGCCTCTTCTCCTAAAAGACAGCATCATGGTGGTTGATTACTCAGCTTCAATTACCTTGTCTCTCAAGGAAGGTCAAGAGTGGAGAAAAAATGTACCGTCAAAGCTAGTGGATCGTCAACAAGCGTCAAAATTGGCCCTACTCAAGACACTTGGAGCATCAACCTTGTAAGAAAGCCACCTTTTCTTACCTCTTAAGAGTTTTTTTCTTCCTTATTTGTATCCTACATGGATACTCCCATTGTAAATATCCAATTCCATTTGTAAATTAGTACTAACTCTACTAACACTAACCCACTATGAAAAGTCCTATCACCTCCATTTCTCTCCTCTCTCTTTCCTCACCAACTTCTTGATAATTCCAAGCAAAAGAAATTAGATAAATTGCTGAAAATCTAACCCAACCATGGTTAGAGGAGTAACCCTAGCCTTCAAAATTGCTATAAAAGGAGGGTGTAGCTAGCACAACAAGGGGGATCCATAAGCAAGAGCACTATGCTATAGCTTGAGAAGCCAAGCTCAACCTCTCTAGAAGGAGCTCTTAAGTGGAAGCTCATTGTCTTATGCATGTGCATGTGTTGTAATAGGAGATTAGCAAGGGAACTCTATGCCATTGTAAGAGAGAGAGTGATCACTCAATTGAGAGTAAGAAATCTATCATTTCTCCTACTAGTGTAAGCTCAACATTTGCTGAATCAAGGAGGGTGGATTTGAACTAAGCTTGGATACTTTGTCTCCCTTCCAACATGAAGTGATGGACAACAATGATGCGTAAGTGTCTTGGTGGTTTTTGTTAAGTTCTTGATAGCTTGTCTCTGGTGTTGTCATCAATCTAGCCATAAATCCCACATACTGTAAGAGGGTGACAGGGTGGAGAGGACTCCCCTGGCCTTAAGACAGTGATTGGGGTGGTTTTTCTTGTGATGCGTTGTGGTGAAATTTACGCAAGCTATGTTGAACAAATACTAATCTCACTTTGATTTGTCATGACAGATTTGTAAGAAGGTATTAATGCAACAAGCACCCTCTCCCCCTTTTTCTCTCTTTCTTACATATATATATTTATGTTTGCTTGATCATTAACGATACACTTCAAAGCAGCCCGAGCACCATCTCTCTCTCTCTCTCTCTCTCTCTCTCTCTCTCTCTCTCTCTCTCTCTCTCTCTCATGTTTTAGTGTGTGAGAGTATTCCATTGGTGTTAGGGTTAGTGTAAATTCCTTGCTTGTTTGTGGGTTGCTCTAACGATTCTCCTCTTTTGCGTCCTAGTTCGCTCTTAAACTAGGTGGTGCCCCTTGTGTAGTTGGGATTTGGCTGGGGGTTTGTTGTTTTGGTTTGTGTTGTGTTGTGCCCCAGCCCCATTGAGCAGCACGGGAGCCTTGAAGGGTGTCTAGAGGTTGCTCTTCTTGTTGCCCGCCCCGGACTGCTTCAAATTGGTGCCCCCACTGAGGAACGGCTTGTGTATTTTTGTGTAGAATCAACCTTTAGCATAGTCAAGTAGTTTGCATGAATCACGAAAATTTGTATGATCCCTTCATTCCCATTGCAAGGCAAAAGGTACACATAATTGTTAGTACTAATACGCAATTTCAACGTGTCATTCGTAGAATTTTAGGTCCTCTTAGGTTGGCCGAGATAAACGCTTCAGTAAATCTTTTTATTTTGCCTCTCATTAGGTACGACCTTAGTTTGGACGTCTATATTTTTGTTTTGTTTTAAGCATTAGGTCATGCATAGACCATGGATAATGGCCCAGGAATAGAGGTTTTCCCCTTCCATTTCACTCCACACATTAGAATAAACATTGCAATTAGTAGAAAAATCCATTTTCAACAACGTATGGTGTTCATGTTTGGTGCCCAAAGAGTAGGAGAAATTCGTGCATCACCAGACCCTGTCATTCTACCTCTCATCAACTACCACACTTCTTGTGATGTACATGTGTTCATTTTATTTTAAAATGCAGTGCAGCCTGGCAAAATAGTGTGTATGTTTGTTTTTTCTTTGTCCAAGTTGTTACAAGAAACAAAAAACGATCATTTGTTCTAACTGGGAATGTGTGTGCAGTGAAAGTTCAATCCTTAGAGATCTAGCTCTATTACCAATTGAGTTGCAGGAGCAAGTAGTAAGGCGTCTCCCTCATAACAAGAGGGTGGTGAAGTTAAGACGGAAGGTCCTACGCGTGGATTCCATTTTCCTCTTGTTGTTGGGCACTAAGGAAGACCGCGCATTCATCCAACTAGTGTGTGCCCTAAGATTGGTCAATAGAGTGAAATTTGGCGTTTGGCGAGTGCATTTCACCATTGAGGAAGACTCTTCAGGAAACTTGAGGCCAGAGTTCATGCTTCATAGACTCACATTTGGTGAATTTTTCCCTCATTTGCGTCTTATTAATAGTCTTCCTTTCGCTTTCAACAAAGGAGATAGGGAGCTATTCAGAGCTTGTCTTAATAAAGAGATCATAGAGAAGATTGCAAATTTGTATAAATTCTCATCCTTCTCTACTTTCTATGACACTTTGTTCATAGAGACATTGTAAATCTCTTTATTCTTTTGAATGATTTAACCATAATCCTAAGGAGTTTTTGTCCAGGAATTTTGTAGCACAAGTGGAGTCTTTAAATCTTGAAAACTTGATTGGACTTGATGAGGATGTTCTTTATGAAATTGTGAGAAGGTTGCCTCACTCCGACTGTGTGGAACTCGAAGGAAAGGAGCTCCTAGTCAATTGCTACTTTCTCACGGCCTTCGACGAGCATGAAGATCTAGTTTTTATACAAACCGCTTGTGCGTTGGGAATTGTAGAGCAAGTGCAATTTATCACTTGGGACGTGGTTGCTCTTTTGGATCCAGAAAATGAAGTTCTAGAGATTTCTGTTTATCTCCTTAGCTTTGAAGAATTTCAACCCTTCTTAGAGCTCATCAATAGTCTACCTTTTTGTTTTGATCAAACAAATCGAGACCTCATTGAAGCTTGGATAGCTGAAGAAGAAAACCTAGAGTGGTATTTTCTTACTTCTTCATTTGCAGGCGAGTGGTTCTAAATCTCTATTGTATCCCTTATTGTAACTCGTGTTGTAATATTTCACAATAATGGAGAGCCAACGCCAAATGTCTGGATATCCTCTTTTCTTTGGAGAGCCTGGAGAGGATGCAGAATTATTTTTAGCAAATTTCAAGATGTCTTGCCGTATGAAGAGGATAGTAACCGATCAAGAACGTGTAGAAATGTTTGAGGTGGTCCTTAGGAAAGATGCTAGTACTTGGTTTGACTCTTTGCCTCAGGAAGTTAAGGGGAATTATACAGAAGTTTTGAATCGTTTTAAGAGATACTTCTTTGATCCCCAAAACACTCAAAAACTATGGCAAGACATTGTTTCTCATAAGCAAAAAGACTTAGATGACTACTACTTGTACAAGCAAGAGTTTCTACGTCTTTGGGGTCTATGGATACGAAATGTTGCTAACCCTGGTGATGGTGCAGAATTTTTAAAGAAGGAGAGGTTCATAGCCGGACTCTCTCCTGACCTTAAGGTAAAAGTTGAGGCGGGTGCACCTACTACTTTTTATGCAGCTGAAACTAGGGCTGCTGAGAAGTATAAGAAACTCAAGTGCTTAAGGGGAGAGGTTCCAATAGAAGGTCTTAGACCCAAAGGTAAGTCACAAGCATCAACATCTAGGGAGCTTCCTGAGGTAACGGCTGAAGTGATTGAGAAGTTAAATGAATCTTTAAGCAGCCTGTCAATTCACCTTGCACAAGCTGTAGGTCCAAAGGGACAAGCAAAGAAGTCAGAAGAGAGAGAGAGCCACGAACTAGGAGAGTCTTGCAATGTTGGAATTGCGGAGAGTCTGGACATGGGATGTATAATTGTCCTTGGCCCCGTGGAGAGCCAGGGAGACCTAACTTGAATTACCCAGTGATGAATGCAGGAGAAGGAGCTGGTCAACAACCAAGGCTTCTACAAAGGCCAAATGGACCAAGACCACCTCCACAAGGGGTACAAGGAGTTCCACCTTTGCCAGATCCAAATGTGCATGTGGTAGAGGTGACAAATTCAAATGAGGTTGACATGGAAGCCAATGGCATTAAGCGTGGCCGAGGAAAAGGTAAAGAGAAAGAGGGTGTCCCATCACAGAGTGACCATGGACAAGGCAAGAAGGCAAAGGAGACCAAGGAAGCTAAGAGGACTCGACGTCGAATCAATCTCCAAGACTTCCCTCTTGGACATGGTATGGCTCCATACAACCTGTTGGAAGACATGCGAGGTAAGAGTCCTGATATCTCATGGCCTCAGTTTCTTGCAAACAATAGCAAGGCTAGGTGCGTAGGCATTTGTAAAAATGTTTTTGTGGAGGCCTTTGGCATTAAGAAGGCAGTGGATTTTTATGTTATGTCGACCAAGGGAAATGGTTTAGCAAGGCTAGGTGCGTAGGCATTTGTAAAAATGTTTTTGTGGAGGCCTTTGGCATTAAGAAGGCAGTGGATTTTTATGTTATGTCGACCAAGGGAAATGGTTTAGCAAGGCTAGGTGCGTAGGCATTTGTAAAAATGTTTTTGTGGAGGCCTTTGGCATTAAGAAGGCAGTGGATTTTTATGTTATGTCGACCAAGGGAAATGGTTACCCATTTATCCTAGGAAGACCATGGCTAATGAAAATGCGAGCTTTGCAGGATTGGGAGAGTGGAAAGCTAATTTGCAGGAATGACAATCACAAGAAGGTTGTCTTTGACATGAAGGAGCAACGCCAAGAGGAGCTCCATGAAGAATCATCTCAAAGTGAGACGGAAGAAGGTTGGACCGATAGCACTTCAGAAGAAGAAAGTAGTAGTAGCATTACTGAAGAGGAGTCTTCCATCGAAGTCATGGGGGTAAGGTTTAAGCCAAGCAACCAAGAGACCTCTTGTCGAGGTTTGGAAGAGGTAGGTTCCCAAGAGAACCAAAAGGTGGAAGATGAAGGAATGTTAGAAGGTATGTTTTCTACAACACTTACAAAGGATGAAAGAGAGGAGTTCAAATGTGTGCTAAGGAAGTTTCCTAGGCTTTTTGCTAAAGACTACACCGATGTGCGTGGAGTAGATGTTGTTCAACACAAGATTGAGCTAAAGCCTCAGGCCACACCTAAAGCTCAGAAGCTACGAAGGCTAGGAGTTATAAAGGAACAGGCTCTACTCAAGGAGGTAAGGAAGCTTCTAGCAGCAGGTTTCATTTATCCAGTGGAGAATTCAGAGTGGGTCTCTCCTGTTGTTGTCACTCCTAAGAAAAATGGCAAGTGGAGGGTGTGTGTGGATTACCGTCCCCTCAATGAGGCAACAAAAAGAGATCACTTTCCCCTCCCATTTCAGGATGAGATATTAAATGAGGTAACTGGTCATGAGAAGTACACTGTGTGTGATGGCTACTCAGGTTACTTTCAAATAGGGATTGCATTGGAGGATCAATTGAAAACAACCTTTATCACTCCTTGGGGTTGTTCTGCTTTTAGAGTCATGCCATTTGGTCTGACAAATGCTCCTGCAACATTCCAACGTTTCATGAACATGGTGTTTCAAGCATTCTTTGAAAAGTCAATTAGGGTGTTCATTGATGATTTCTGTATTTATAGCTCAAAATCATTGCATCTACAAAGGGTAGAAGAAGGTTTAAAGAAGCTCTACGACATGGGAGGTCAACTCAACCCCGACAAGTGCCACATAGGTGAGGATGAAGTGATCTTGCTCGGTCACAAGGTTTCCTATAAAGGCATTGAGGTGGATCCTTCAAAGGAAAAGGCTCTTATTGAGCTCCCATCACCGAAGAGTCTTAAGGAGGTCATCTCTTTCATTCAGAAGGTGAAGTATATGTCACGCTTCATTCACTTAGCCTCGGAGTTGCTTCATCCTTTGCAAAAGTTGACACAACAAGTAGAATTTGCATGGTCTGATGAGCTTGAAGAGTATTTTTGTAACATTAAAGTCATTTTGTCAGAGCTACCAACACTCATGCCTCCTTGTTGGGAGTACACATTCTTTGTTAGCTCTAGTGTTGGAAGGGAAACAATTGGTGCCGTGTTGCTACAACAAGATCCCCACAGTACAAGGATGCGACCCATCTACTTTGCTAGTAGGGTCATTAATGCTTTGGAGAGAGACTACACAGAAGCAGAACTCATGATGCTTTCTCTCATGTTTGCGGTGAGAAAGTTTAGATCCTACTTGCTCCCAAAACCTTTTGTAATCCTCACCGCAGAGAATTTGTTCCCTTGGGTGTCATCTCAAATGAATCTTAGTACTAGGATCTCAAAGTGGATTATGGAGTTGCAAGAGTTTCAATACTCTTTCAAGGTAGAAGATAGTGTGCGTGCACAATTGGCAGGGATTCTCACTTATAGGGTACATGAGAAGGAAATTAAGGTGCCTCAAGTAAAGACCCTACCATTGCCACCACAAAAAAGTATTCCCAATGCTTTTACCTTGTTCTTTGATGGAGCTTTTCGTCGAGCCACAGGAAAAGCAGGGGGAGGCCTAGTGTTGCTCAACCCAAGTGGAGAGGTGGTCATGAAAGAGAAGTTCAATCTACCAAGTTCAGCTAGCAACAATGAAGCAGAATATGACACACTACTTCATGGTTTAAAAATATGCATTGGCCATGGTGTACAACGTCTCATGGTAAAAGGGGATGCACTTCTCATTGTGAAGCAGATTTTAGGCATCTGGGCATGCAAAAATGAAATACTAAGGGCCAAAGTTCATACCATCCGTAGGCTATTTAATCAATTTGAGGAGGTGCAACTATATCATATTCCGAGGAAACAAAATGAGGATGCCGATTTACTTGCACAACAAGCAGTTACATGTGTTGAGAGAGAATTGCAGGTCATCATGGTGGCAGCAGCTGTCAAGCAACCGAGATACCAGGGATTGGAGTCATTGGCTCCCATTATCGGCTACATTTTGGAGGGTGAGTTTCCACAAGACTTCACGAAGGCTCAGAAGAGGAGACTCATGAAGAAGGCAAGTTTCTATCTCTTCCTAGAAGGCTCCCTCTATCAAAGAGGGAGGGATCAAGTATGCAGAAGAGTACCAACTATTGAGGAAATTCCAGCCATTATAAAAGTTTTGCATGAAGAAGCATGTGGTGATCATTTTGCCCAAGAATTAACTGTGAAGAAGATTTTGCTTGCGGGGTATGTTTGGCCAAGTCTGCATGTGGATGTCCAACATTGGTGTAAAAGTTGTCACAATTGTCAGGTAAATGGGAATAGAAGATTGGTTTATGGTCCAAGGCAAATCGTGCTTGCAAATGGACCGTTTGAAAAGTGGGGCATTGATGCTATGGGTCCTCTGCCTAGGACAAAACATGGTAAACTCTACATTCTAGTGGCTGTAGACTATATGACTAGGTGGGTGGAAGCACAAAGTGTGGCAAAGGTAAATGAGAAGACAGTGAGCAAATTCGTCTACACTCACATTTGTTGTAGATTTGGCACACCTTTGGAGATTGTTTCTGATAATGGTCAAGAGTTTAGAAAGGGATTGCTCACAGAAGTCTGTGAAGAACTTCACATTCTACATCGTCACAGTACACCCTACTATCCCCAATCAAATGGTTTGGTAGAAAAAGCTAATGGTATCATTGCAGGCATCATTAGAAAGATGGTGAAAAACAAGACAAAGTTGTGGGATGACTTCTTGGATGGTGCCTTGTGGGCGTATCGAACCACATATAGGGAAGCCACGGAGTTCACACCATTTCACTTGGTCTATGGTCAAGAGGCTTTACATCCAATTGAACTAAACATTCCAACAATGCGACTTCATGGCAAATCAGCACAAGATGATCAAGAAGCATGGATGGATCGACTTCTTACCTTAGCTGAGCTTGAGTGGAAAAGAGAATCAGCATACGAGTGCTATAAGAGGAAAGCCACACAGACAAAGGAGAAGCTTGACAAGAAACTGAAGGACAAAGGCATCAATGAAGGAGATCTTGTGCTAAGGTATGACAATCGACTCGATAATCGTTTTGATGTCAAATTTGAAACAAGATGGCAAGGGCCATACATAGTCAAGAAGGCTTTCAATTCAAGTTACTATCAGCTTATGGACTTGAATGGTAAAGAGCACTCCAGGAAAGTAAACGGGTATCGCTTGAAGCCTTACTTGAGTCGCCTTCTACCAAAGGATCTACCAGAACAAAAGGCAACTATCCCATGTAAGTATTATTCCATGAAGCATGAGTGTAACACAAACCAAAATTCCAAGGGGCCAAACAATGAAGATCTTGTCAAGGACTCTGAAGCACTCTCTTTGGAAAAGATTCTTTATGATGGTACATGAATATACCATCATCCTGAGGAAGGGCTATTGATAGCCGTTTTTCGGCTCTCTGTGATTGCCATAGTGAGTTATCCCCCCCTATCAAATCACTCAAACACTGTGGTTACCCTCACCCTTTCACTGTATATAGGTGCGTGTGAGTTAGGGGACTTTTCCCATATCTCCTTACTGAAATAAAAAACCCTCAATTAGCTAGTCATTGGGCTAGTTGAGCCAAAAAAAATAGAAAATATAAGTATATTATGGCTCATGCGTATGTAAATATTTCTTTGTATATAGGGCCTAAATAAAATAATTTTTCATAATTATTTTGGTATTTATTTAAATATTTCTACCCAGGTGTGTGTTATTTATGCTCTGTACATTGCCTCACCATTACCACAATTTTTCCTTACCATTTTTCATACTCTTTATTCCATATAGAAATATTTTCATGTAAGCTTCTCTTATATTTGGTGTAACTCCACCCAACAAAAATCCAAAAAAACTAGTTTTATTTATGTGTATATTTTTTCACTATTGTGATTTTTCCCTTCCTACATCTATTTTGTTTTTTTTTCTAAAAAATTAGAACACCAAAAATATTTATCTTTTTATGGTAGCCTCATAATGAGAGAGATTGCTTTTGACCCCTTTATATTTTTTCCACTTATATTATTTATATTTGACATGTACATATTTTTTAGACCCCTCAATATTTGATTTTCTTAGTTGTACTATTCACTTATATCATAATCTCAACAATATCTTCAATTATAGACCTACCAAATAAGGTCAAGGGTAGGTGCCATGCATACATGCACTATGGAGGGCTCACTCTTGGAGGTATTCAAAAGAATCATCCAAAGAAGGACCCCACAAGGACCTTGTGCAGTGGAAAAAAACGGTCGGTTTTGCTGAATTTTTAAAGTTCACTTGCTCTCCGAATTTGAAAACGTGATACAAACAAAAGTTGTAGCTCGTGGGCTGAACTTTTGCCTCAAATCTTTTCATATTTTTTTGAGCTACGAGCTGTGAGCTATGATTTTATTAGTGGACCCCAGTTTTCCCATGCTATGCAGCCACACTCTCTCTTCCACTTTATCATTTTCCTCTTTCACACACACTTCTCCACTCATCATCCCCACCTCTCTCACCACTCCTCTCTGCACCCTACTCACCTTCTCCTCAACCTTGAAGAATAAGAGAAACCATGGTGAACTCATACCTCCCACACACAATTCCATTCCAAAATTGACCACCTACTCTCTTTTTTCCTCCTCCAATTTACCCATATCTATCAAAAAAACCACAAAATTCAGCCTCTTCTCCTAAAAGACAGCATCATGGTGGTTGATTACTCAGCTTCAATTACCTTGTCTCTCAAGGAAGGTCAAGAGTGGAGAAAAAATGTACCATCAAAGCTAGTGGACCGTCAACAAGCGTCAAAATTGGCCCTACTCAAGACACTTGGAGCATCAACCTTGTAAGAAAGCCACCTTTTCTTACCTCTTAAGAGTTTTTTTCTTCCTTATTTGTATCCTACATGGATACTCCCATTGTAAATATCCAATTCCATTTGTAAATTAATACTAACTCTACTAACACTAACCCACTATGAAAAGTTCTATCACCTCCATTTCTCTCCTCTCTCTTTCCTCACCAACTTCTTGATAATTCCAAGCAAAAGAAATTAGATAAATTGCTGAAAATCTAACCCAACCATGGTTAGAGGAGTAACCCTAGCCTTCAAAATTTCTATAAAAGGAGGGTGTAGCTAGCACAACAAGGGGGAGCCATAAGCAAGAGCACTATGCTATAGCTTGAGAAGCCAAGCTCAACCTCTCTAGAAGGAGTTCTTAAGTGGAAGCTCATTGTCTTATGCATGTGCATGTGTTGTAATAGGAGATTAGCAAGGGAACTCTATGCCATTGTAAGAGAGAGAGTGATCACTCAATTGAGAGTAGGAAATCTATCATTTCTCCTACTAGTGTAAGCTCAACATTTGCTGAATCAAGGAGGGTGGATTTGAACTAAGCTTGGATACTTTGTCTCCCTTCCAACGTGAAGTGATGGACAACAATGATGCGTAAGTGTCTTGGTGGTTTTTGTTAAGTTCTTGATAGCTTGTCTCTGGTGTTGTCATCAATCTAGCCATAAATCCCACATACTGTTGAGGCGGTCCGGGGCGGGCAACAAGAACAGCAACCTCTAGACACCCTTCAAGGCTCCCGTGCTGCTCAATGGGGCTGGGGCACAACACAACACAAACCAAAACAACAAACCCACAGCCAAATCCGAACTACACAAGGGGCACCACCTAGTTTAAGAGCGAACTAGGACGCAAAAGAGGAGAATCGTTAGAGCAACCCACAAACAAGCAAGGAATTTACACTAACCCTAACACCAATGGAACACTCTCACACACTAAAACACGAGAGAGAGAGAGAGAGAGAGAGAGAGAGAGAGAGAAAGATGAGAGAGAGATGGTGCTCGGGCTGCTTTGAAGTGTATCGTTAATGATCAAGCAAAGGATGAAGCAACTCCGAGGCTAAGTGAATGAAGCGTGACATATACTTCACATCCTGAATGAAAGAGATGACCTCCTTAGGACTCTTCGGTGATGGGAGCTCAATAAGAGCCTTTGCCTTTGAAGGATCCACCTCAATGCCTTTATAGGAAACCTTGTGACCGAGCAAGATCACTTCATCCTCACCTATGTGGCACTTGTCGGTGTTGAGTTGACCTCCCATGTCGTAGAGCTTCTTTAAACCTTCTTCTACCCTTTGTAGATGCAATGATTTTCAGCTATAAATGCAGAAATCATCAATGAACACCCTAATTGACTTTCCAAAGAATGCTTGAAACACCATGTTCATGAAACGTTGGAATGTTGCAGGAGCATTTGTCAGACCAAATGGCATGACTCTAAAAGCATAACAACCCCAAGGAGTGATAAAGGTTGTTTTCAATTGATCCTCCAATGCAATCCCTATTTGAAAGTAACCTGAGTAACCATCGCACACAGTGTACTTCTCATGACCAGCTACCTCATTTAGTATCTCATCCTGGAATGGGAGGGGGAAGTGATCTGTTTTTGTTGCCTCATTGAGGGGACGGTAATCCACACACACCCTCCACTTGCCATTTTTCTTAGGAGTGACAACAACAGGAGAGACCCACTCTGAATTCTCCAATGGATAAATGAAACCTGCTACTAGAAGCTTTCTTACCTCCTTGAGTAGAGCCTGTTCCTTTATAACTCCTAGCCTTCGTAGCTTCTGAGCTTTAGGTGTGGCCTCTGGCTTCAACTCAATCTTGTGTTGAACAACATCTACTCCACACACATCAGTGTAGTCTTTAGCAAAAAGCCTCGGAAATTTCCTTAGCACACATTTGAACTCCTCTCTTTCATCCTTTGTAAGTGTTGTAGACAACATACCTTCTAACATTCCTTCATCTTCCACCTTTTGGTTCTCTTGGGAACCTACCTCTTCCAAACCTCGAGAAGAGGTCTCCTGGTTGTTTGGCTTAAACCTTACCCCCATGACTTCAATGGAGGACTCCTCTTCAGTAATGCTGCCGCTACTTTCTTCTTCTGAAGTGTTTTCAGTCCAATCTTCTTCCGTCTCACTTCGAGATGATTCTTCATGGAGCTCCTCTTGGCGTTGCTCCTTCATGTCAAAAACAACCTTCTTGTGATTGTCATTCCTGCAAATTAGCTTTCCACTCTCCCAATCCTGCAAAGCTCGCATTTTCATTAGCCATGGTCTTCCTAGGATAAATCGGTAACCATTTCCCTTGGTAGACATGACATAGAAATCCATTGCCTTCTTAATGCCAAAGACCTCCACAAAAACATTTTTACAAATGCCTACGCACCTAGCCTTGCTATTGTTTGCCATTTTCACTTTGATTTCAGGTGTCTCATGGATGTGCATGCCTAGTCTTTGCATGAGCCCTTCTGTCATGATGCATATTTGTGCACCCCCATCCACTAGACCTTTCCTAACCAATCTTCCTTTTATGTAACAATCAAGCACAGATGTAATATCCTCGTTCATTTCAGCATGTGCAATTTTTACAACAGGAGAACTCTGTTTTACCTTTCTCCTAGTGCTAACTACCTTTGTTAAATCCCTCCTAACTTGTGGGCATAATGCAAGAAACTGAGGCCATGAGATATCAGGACCCTTACCTCGCATGTCTTCCAACAGGTTGTATGGAGCCATACCATGTCCAAGAGGGAAGTCTTGGAGATTGATACGATGTCGAGTCCTCTTAGCTTCCTTGGTCTCCTTTGCCTTCTTGCCTTGTCCATGGTCACTCTGTGATGTGACTCCTTCTTTCTCTTTACCTTTTCCTCGGCCACGCTTAATGCCATTGGCTTCCATGTCAACCTCATTTGAATTTTTCACCTCTACCACATGCACATTTGGATCTGGCAAAGGTGGAACTCCTTCTACCCCTTGTGGAGGTGGTCTTGGTCCATTTGGCCTTTGTAGAAGCCTTGGTTGTTGACCAGCTCCTTCTCCTGCATTCATCACTGGGTAATTCAAGTTAGGTCTCCCTGGCTCCCCACGGGGCCAAGGACAATTATACATCCCATGTCCAGACTCACCGCAATTCCAACATTGCACGACTCTCCTAGTTTGTGGCTCTCTCTCTTCTGACTTCTTTGCTTGTCCCTTTGGACCTACAGCTTGTGCAAGGTGAATTGACAGGCTGCTTAAAGATTCATTTAACTTCTCAATCACTTCAGTTGTTACCTTAGGAAGCTCCCTAGGTGTTGATGCTTGTGACTTACCTTTGGGTCTAAGAACTTCTATTGGAACCTCTCCCCTTAAGCACTTGAGTTTCCTATACTTCTCAGCAGCCCTAGTTTCCGCTGCATCAAAGGTAGCAGGTGCACCCGCCTCAACTTTTACCTTAAGGTCAGGAAAGAGTCCGGCTATGAACCTCTCCTTCTTTAGAAATTCTGCACCATCACCAGGGTTAGCAACATTTCGTATCCATAGAGCCCAAAGACGTAGGAACTCTTGCTTGTACAAGTAGTAGTCATCTAAGTCTTTTTGCTTATGAGAAACAATGTCTTGCCATAATTTCTGAGTGTTTTGGGGATCAAAGAAGTATTTCTTGAAACGATTCAAAACTTCCGTGTAATTCCCTTTAACTTCCTCAGGCAAAGAGTCAAACCAAGTGCTAGCATCTTTCCTAAGGACCACCTCAAACATTTCTACATGTTCTTGATCAGTTACTATCCTCTTGATACGGCAAGACATCTTGAAATTCGCTAGAAATAATTCGGCATCCTCTCCAGGCTCTCCAAAGAAAAGAGGATATCCAGACATTTGGCGTTGGCTCTCCATTGAATTGATTTCAAAGTGATGCGTTTTTGTTTTTTTCTTTCTTTAAAAGATTTACACAATAATATTTTCTAAATTGCAATCTATTTTACAACAAAATAAAAATATTCACATCAAATGACCTATGATAATCAATAAGAGGTAGAATGACAGGGTTTGGTGACGCGAGAATTTCTCCTGCTCTTTGGGCACCAAACATGAATACCATACGTTGTTGAAAATGGATTTTTCTACTAATTGCAATGTTTACTCTAATGTGTGGAGTGAAATGAAAGGGAAAAACCTGTATTCCTGGGCCATTATCCATGGTCTATGCATGACCTAATTCTTAAAACAAAACAAAAATATAGACGTCCAAACTAAGGTCGTACCTAATGAGAGGCAAAATAAAAGGATTTACTGATGCGTTTATCTCTACCAACCTAAGAGGACCTAAAATTCTACGAATTACTCGCTGAAATTGCAACTTAGTACTAACAATTATGTGTACCTTTTGCCTTGCAATGGGAATAAAGGGATCATACAAATTCTCGTGATTCATGCAAGCTACTTGATTATGCTAAAGGTTGAGACTTCACAAAACATACACAAGACTGTCCTCAGTGGGGGCACCAATTTGAGGCGGTCTGGGGCGGGCAACAAGAAGAGAAACCTCTAGACACCCTTCAAGGCTCCCGTGCTGCTCAATGGGGCTGGGGCACAACACAACACAAACCAAAACAACAAACCCCCAGCCAAATCCCAACTACACAAGGGGCACCACCTAGTTTAAGAGCGAACTAGGACGCAAAAGAGGAGAATCGTTAGAGAAACCCACAAACAAGCAAGGAATTTACACTAACCCTAACACCAATGGAACACTCTCACACACTAAAACACGAGAGAGAGAGAGAGAGAGAGAGAGAGAGAGATGAGAGAGAGATGGTGCTCGGGCTGCTTTGAAGTGTATCGTTAATGATCAAGCAAACTAAATATATATATGTAAGAAAGGGAGAGAGGGGGGAAGGGGGTGCTTGTTGCACTAATGCCTTCTTACAAATCTGTCATGACAAATCAAAGTGAGATTAGTATTTGTTCAACATAGCTTGCGTAAATTTCACCACAACACATCACAAGAAAAGCCACCCCAATCACTGTCTTAAGGCCAGGGGAGTCCTCTCCACCCTGTCGCCCTCTTACAGTATGTGAGATTTATGGCTAGATTGATGACAACACCAGAGACAAGCTATCAAGAACTTAACAAAAAACACCAAGATACTTACGCATCATTGTTGCCCATTACTTCACGTTGGAAGGGAGACAAAGTATCCAAGCTTAGTCCAAATCCACCCTCCTTGATTCAGCAAATGTTGGGCTTACACTAGTAGGAGAAATGATAGATTTCCTACTCTCAATTGAATGATCACTCTCTCTCTTACAATGGCATAGAGTTCCCTTGCTAATCCCCTATTACAACACATGCACATGCATAAGACAATGAGCTTCCACTCAAGAGCTCCTTCTAGAGAGGTTGAGCTTGGCTTCTCAAGCTATAGCATAGTGCTCTTGCTTATGGCTCCCCCTTGTTGTGCTAGCTACACCCTCCTTTTATAGCAATTTTGAAGGCTAGGGTTACTCCTCTACCAATGGTTGGGTTAGATTTTCAGCAATTTATCTAATTTCTTTTGCTTGGAATTATCAAGAAGTTGGTGAGGAAAGAGAGAGGAGAGAAATGGAGGTGATAGGAGTTTTCATAGTGGGTTAGTGTTAGTAGAGTTAGTATTAATTTACAAATGGAATTGGATATTTACAATGGGAGTATCCATGTAGGATACAAATAAGGAAGAAAAAAACTCTTAAGAGGTAAGAAAAGGTGGCTTTCTTACAAGGTTGATGCTCCAAGTGTCTTGAGTAGGGCCGATTTTGACGCCTGTTGACGGTCCACTAGCTTTGACGGTACATTTTTTCTCCACTCTTGACCTTCCTTGAGAGACAAGATAATTGAAGCTGAGTAATCAACCACCATGATGCTGTCTTTTAAGAGAAGAGGCTGAATTTTGTGGTTTTTTTGATAGATATGGGTAAATTGGAGGAGGAAAAATGAGACTAGGTGGTCAATTTTGGAATGGAATTGTGTGTGGGAGGTATGAGTTCACCATGGTTTCTCTTATTCTTCAAGGTTGAGGAGAAGGTGAGTAGTGTGCAGAGAGGAGTGGTGAGAGAGATAGGGATGATGAGTGGAGAAGTGTGTGTGAAAGAGGAAAATGATAAAGTGGAAGAGAGAGTGTGGCTGCATAGCATGGGAAAACTGGGGTCCACTAAAAAAATCATAGCTCACAGCTCGTAGCTCAAAAAAATATGAAAATATTTGAGACAAAAGTTCAGCCCACGAGCTACAACTTTTGTTTGTATCACCTTTTCAAATTCAGAGAGCAAGTGAACTTTAAAAATTCAGCAAAACCGACCGTTTTTTTCCACTGCAAGGTCCTTGTGGGGTCCTTCTTTGGATGATTCTTTTGAATACCTCCAAGAGTGAGCCCTCCATAGTGCATGTATGCATGCCACCTACCCTTGACCTTATTTGGTAGGTCTATAATTGAAGATATTGTTGAGATTAGGATATAAGTGAATAGTACAACTAAGAAAATCAAATATTGAGGGGTCTAAAAAATATGTACATGTCAAATATAAATAATATAAGTGGAAAAAATATAAAGGGGTCAAAAGAAATCTCTCTCATTATGAGGCTACCATAAAAAGATAAATATTTTTGGTGTTCTAATTTTTTAGAAAAAAACAAAATAGATGTAGGAAGGGAAAAATCAAAATAGTGAAAAAATATACACATAAATAAAACTAGTTTTTTTGGATTTTTGTTGGGGTGGAGTTACACCAAATATAAGAGAAGCTTACATGAAAATATTTCTATATGGAATAAAGAATATGAAAAATGGTAAGAAAAATTGTGGTAATGGTGAGGCAATGTACAGAGCATAAATAACACACACGTAGGTAGAAATATTTAAATAAATACCAAAATAATTATGAAAAAATCTTTTATTTAGGCCCTATATACAAAGAAATATTTACATACGCATGGGCCATAATATACTTATATTTTTTATTTATTTTTATTTTTTTGGCTCAACTAGCCCAATGACTAGCTAATTGAGGGTTTTTTAAGAAGATATGGGAAAAGTCCCGTGACTCACGCACGCCTATGTACAGTGAAATGGTAAGGATAGCCACAGTGTTTGAGTGATTTGATAGGGGGGGATAACTCACTATGGCAATCACAGAGAGCCGAGAAACGGCTATCATTAGCCCTCCCCCAGGATGATGGTATATTCATGTACCATCATAGAGCATCTTTTCCAAAGAGAGTGCTTCAGAGTTTCGTAGATCCTTTGGTAGAAGGCGACTCAAATAGGGCTTCAAGCGATACCGGTTTACCTTTCTGGAGTGCTCTTTACCATTCAAGTCCATAAGCTGATAGTAACTAGAATTGAAAGCCTTCTTGACTATGTATGGCCCTTGCCATCTAGTTTCAAACTTGGCATCAAAACGATTGTCAAGTCGATTGTCATACCTTAGCACAAGCTCTCCTTCCTTGATGCCTTTGTCCTTCAGTTTCTTGTCGTGCGTTTCTTTCGCTTGTGTGGCTTTCCTCTTGTAGCACTCATATGCTGCTTCTCTTTTCCACTCAAGCTCAGCTAAGGTAAGAAGTCGATCCATCCATGCTTCTTGATCATCTTGTGCTGATTTGCCATGAAGTCCCATTGTTGGAATGTTTAGTTCAATTGGCTGTAAAGCCTCTTGACCATAGACCAAGTGAAATGGTGTGAACTCCATGGATTCCCTATATGTGGTTCGATATGCCCACAAGGCACCATCCAAGAAGTCATCCCACAACTTTGTCTTGTTTTTCACCATCTTTCTAATGATGCCTGCAATGACACCATTAGCTTTTTCTACCAAACCATTTGATTGGGGATAGTAGGGTGTACTGTGACGATGTAGAATGTGAAGTTCTTCATAGACTTCTGTGAGCAATCCCTTTCTAAACCCTGGACCATTATCAGAAACAATCTCCAAAGGTGTGCCAAATCTACAACAAATGTGAGTGTAGACGAATTTGCTCACTGTTTTCTCATTTACCTTTCCCACACTCTGTGCTTCCACCCACCTAGTCATATAGTCTACAGCCACTAGAATGTAGAGTTTACCATTTTTTGTCCTAGGCAGAGGACCCATAGCATCAATGCCCCACTTTTCAAACGGTCCATTTGCAAGCATGATTTGCCTTGGACCATAAACCAATCTTCTATTCCCATTTACCTGACAATTGTGACAACTTTTACACCAATGTTGGACATCCACATGCAGACTTGGCCAAACATACCCCGCAAGCAAAATCTTCATCACAGTTAATTCTTGGGCAAAATGACCACCACATGCTTCTTCATGCAAACCTTTTAGAATGGCTGGAATTTCCTCAATAGTTGGTACTCTTTTGCATACTTGATCCCTCCCTCTTTGATAGAGGGAGCCTTCTAGGAAGAGATATGCGCTTGCCTTCTTCATGAGTCTCCTCTTCTGAGCCTTCGTGAAGTCTTGTGGAAACTCGCCCTCCAAAATGTAGCTAATAATGGGAGTCAATGACTCCAATCCCTGGTATCTCGGTTGCTTGACAGTTGCTACCACCATGATGACCTGCACTTCTTTCTCAACACATGTAACTACTTGTTGTGCAAGTAAATCGGCATCTTCATTCTGTTTCCTAGGAATATGATATAGTTGCACTTCTTCAAATTGATTAAACAATCTACGAATGGCATGAACTTTTGCCCGTAAGCTTTCATTCTTGCATGCCCAAATACCTAAAATCTGTTTAACAATGAGAAGTGCATCTCCCTTTACCATGAGGCGTTGTATCCCTTGGCCAATGCACATCTTCAAACCATGAATTAGTGTGTCGTATTCTGCTTCATTGTTGCTAGCTGAACTTGGTAGATTGAACTTCTCTTTCATGACCACCTCTCCACTTGGGTTGAGCAACACTAGCCCTCCCCCTGCTTTTCCTGTGGCTCGACGAAAAGCTCCATCAAAGAACAAGGTAAAAGCATTAGGAATACTTTTTGGTGGTGGCAATGGTAGGGTCTTTACTTCAGGCACCTTAATCTCCTTTTCATGCACCCTATAAGTGAGAATCCCTGCCAATTGTGCACGCACACTATCTTCTACCTTGAAAGAGTATTGAAACTCTTGCAACTCCATAATCCACTTTGAGATCCTAGTACTAATATTCATTTGAGATGACACCCAAGGGAACAAATTCTCTGCGGTGAGGATTACAAAAGGTTTTGGGAGCAAGTAGGATCTAAACTTTCTCACCGCAAACATGAGAGAAAGCATCATGAGTTCTGCTTCTGTGTAGTCTCTCTCCAAAGCATTCATGACCCTACTAGCAAAGTAGATGGGTCGCATCCTTGTACTGTGGGGATCTTGTTGTAGCAACACAGCACCAATTGTTTCCCTTCCAACACTAGAGCTAACAAAGAATGTGTACTCCCAACAAGGAGGCATGAGTGTTGGTAGCTCTGACAAAATGACTTTAATGTTACAAAAATACTCTTCAAGCTCATCAGACCATGCAAATTCTACTTGTTGTGTCAACTTTTGCAAAGGATGAAGCAACTCCGAGGCTAAGTGAATGAAGCGTGACATATACTTCACCTTCTGAATGAAAGAGATGACCTCCTTAGGACTCTTCGGTGATGGGAGCTCAATAAGAGCCTTTGCCTTTGAAGGATCCACCTCAATGCCTTTATAGGAAACCTTGTGACCGAGCAAGATCACTTCATCCTCACCTATGTGGCACTTGTCGGTGTTGAGTTGACCTCCCATGTCGTAGAGCTTCTTTAAACCTTCTTCTACCCTTTGTAGATGCAATGATTTTCAGCTATAAATGCAGAAATCATCAATGAACACCCTAATTGACTTTCCAAAGAATGCTTGAAACACCATGTTCATGAAACGTTGGAATGTTGCAGGAGCATTTGTCAGACCAAATGGCATGACTCTAAAAGCATAACAACCCCAAGGAGTGATAAAGGTTGTTTTCAATTGATCCTCCAATGCAATCCCTATTTGAAAGTAACCTGAGTAACCATCGCACACAGTGTACTTCTCATGACCAGCTACCTCATTTAGTATCCCATCCTGGAATGGGAGGGGGAAGTGATCTGTTTTTGTTGCCTCATTGAGGGGACGGTAATCCACACACACCCTCCACTTGCCATTTTTCTTAGGAGTGACAACAACAGGAGAGACCCACTCTGAATTCTCCACTGGATAAATGAAACCTGCTACTAGAAGCTTTCTTACCTCCTTGAGTAGAGCCTGTTCCTTTATAACTCCTAGCCTTCGTAGCTTTTGAGCTTTAGGTGTGGCCTCTGGCTTCAACTCAATCTTGTGTTGAACAACATCTACTCCACGCACATCGGTGTAGTCTTTAGCAAAAAGCCTCGGAAAATTCCTTAGCACACATTTGAAATCCTCTCTTTCATCCTTTGTAAGTGTTGTAGACAACATACCTTCTAACATTCCTTCATCTTCCACCTTTTGGTTCTCTTGGGAACCTACCTCTTCCAAACCTCGAGAAGAGGTCTCCTGGTTGTTTGGCTTAAACCCTACCCCCATGACTTCAATGGAGGACTCCTCTTCAGTAATGCTGCCACTACATTCTTCTTCTGAAGTGTTTTCAGTCCAACCTTCTTCCGTCTCACTTCGAGATGATTCTTCATGGAGCTCCTCTTGGCGTTGCTCCTTCATGTCAAAGACAACTCACTATGGCAATCACAGAGAGCCGAGAAACGGCTATCACTGTAAGAGGGCGACAGGGTGGAGAGGACTCCCCTGGCCTTAAGACAGTGATTGGGGTGGTTTTTCTTGTGATGCGTTGTGGTGAAATTTACGCAAGCTATGTTGAACAAATACTAATCTCACTTTGATTTGTCATGACAGATTTGTAAGAAGGTATTAATGCAACAAGCACCCTCTCCCCCTTTTTCTCTCTTTCTTACATATATATATTTATGTTTTCTTGATCATTAACGATACACTTCAAAGCAGCCCGAGCACCATCTCTCTCTCTCTCTCTCTCTCTCTCTCTCTCTCTCTCTCTCTCTCTCTCTCTCTCTCTCTCTCTCTCTCTCTCTCTCTCTCGTGTTTTAGTGTGTGAGAGTATTCCATTGGTGTTAGGGTTAGTGTTCCTTGCTTGTTTGTGGGTTGCTCTAACGATTCTCCTCTTTTGCGTCCTAGTTCGCTCTTAAACTAGGTGGTGCCCCTTGTGTAGTTGGGATTTGGCTGGGGGTTTGTTGTTTTGGTTTGTGTTGTGCTGTGCCCCAGCCCCATTGAGCAGCACGGGAGCCTTGAAGGGTGTCTAGAGGTTGCTCTTCTTGTTGCCCGCCCCGGACCGCTTCAATATGCATTCGCATAATCTTTTGAGTTCACACGAAACCTAGGTATTGCTGTCTTTTTTTGATCCATTTTATCATGTATAATGCATAAATACTTATCCTTTTGCAACTGGGAGAACTTACACCAGGTGTAGTACACATTCCTACAACTTTGTTGTTGCAACATGTGAATTCGACGTTCATCCTTCAAACGTGCAATCATCTCGTCATCCTTTGTTGACTCTAGTTGAGACTTTATCCGACTAAACACAACACATTTGGAGAACTCACTTGTTTTTGACAATGTCACATTAGCAAACTCTGTATTCCAAATCCTATTGAATGTTGTGCTAGACATTGGCTTGAAACTCATACTGTCAAGTGTTTTATTGACATCATGTAAAATGTCTACTTGCTTGTACGTGTTTGGTATTGCAAGCAAAGTTTCCCTAGTACCATCTTCCATGGTTCTACTCTTATGTGGCATTCTCTCTGAGTTTTCATCAACAAAAGAGCGCATCAATGCCCTTCCCATTTCTGTATGGTCTCTTCCTTTTCTCATGACACCATCATTACCATGCACTAAGCGTCTAACCCCATTCTCAAAATGTTCACGGTGACGATAAAATGAAGTTTTTGGAATGCCATGAATTTCGTACCAAGCTCTACTGCAAACCTCACTGCCATTAAAAGAAAACACATAGCATGTCTTTGTAGTTGTTTTGTTCTCACACCATGCAGTCAACATTGTATCATACACATAGTTTGTTCTATTTTGCAAACTCTATCCCCAAAATCCATTGCACATAGCCATGACCTTATCTCGATTGGCATATTGACAACACCTTTTGGAACAACAATCTATGGCTGAAACAAGCTGGACAGATGCTAGAGATGCTTGATTGGATCTCTTAGAATCTTTCACTGACATTTTTGGCTTCCTATTTACAAAGCAATATTTCCGCTTTTTTGAAATAGGCTCTACGAAATAAGCTGATTCAATGCATATGTCTTGTAACGCATGCATAGCATGTAGATCCTCATAGCATAACAATTCTTTTCCATCCATAGTTGTCACTCTCTTGATAGGCCAACAAACTAGATTAATGCTGCATACACTAGCTTCTGCAGAAATAGTTTCCTCATCTGCATAGGATGTTTCGATACCAATACCAATGTTATCTTCACCTAGCTCACCAAAGTTTACAGAGTCAAACGGACACACGTACATGACAACCCCTTTGGCTACTACATGTGTTTTGCTTTCATCCCAAAGTTGAACCCTCTTATCCTTCCAAACCTCTCTGTAGCTCATTCCATTATATTTTGCATCCAATGCTCCTTCTGCTTTGTCAGCCTCATGCATAGAAGCCCCTTTGTACTGCATCTCATTTATATGCTGCAACAACCCACTTCTCCATTTCACAATACTATGAAAAGCATCTCCCACTGTCAATGCATCCATTGTTGGAAAAGGGATGAGTGCTTTCTTTTCAAAACACAAATCAACTGACACCGATACATTGCCTTCCCCAATAAGAATTCTAGAACAATATGCACTTGGATTTATTTCAAATACAGTCCCAATGGCAACCTTTTGTGTCGCTACAAACATGCACACTCTATCACCATGATTGAAATTAGCCATACCTGCAAGAAGATTGCAAGAATAATAGTTAAACAAACCGCTTGCAGAGTATATTGATTTACGTAGCATAAAGCATAACAAGTATGTATGTGGGTGTTTCATGAGAAGCACCCTATGGCCTGAAGTTCATAGGGTTCCCTCTATGCTACTAAGAATCTCTTTGTGCTCTATGCTCTATCGTCTATGCTCTGTGATCTATATTGACTTCCTATGGCCCCTAGACCACAAGGCACCCTCAGTGTTTCCAAAAAACCCTCATTGTTTTGCTATGGCCCCATGGCCATAGCTCTCTATGCCAGTATAAAGCACCATTTGCTCTATATTAGCTCCCTAAGGCCTGAAGGCCATAGGGTTGTCCTCAAGATCACCTCACAAAGCTTCATGTCAAGTATATATACATCCTATGGCCTTAGGGCCATAGGGAGTTTCATGTCAAGTATATATACATCCTATGGCACCCCATGACCCTAGGGCCATAAGATCTCCAAATGAAACATACGACAATGTATGGCCCTTGAGCTTATACATTGCAACCCCATGACCCTAGGGCCATAGGATCGGCAATCTGAAACATACGACAATGTAGGCCCCTGAGCTTATACATTGCAACCCCATGACCCTAGGGCTATAGGATTTCCAAATGAACATAGGGCAAACGTATGGCCCTTGAGCTTATTACATTGACACCCTATGGGCCCTAGGGCCACAAGACTTAAAAAACATACAAAAAGACAACCTATGGCCCTAAGCCCAAGGGTGTGAGCATTGACACCCTATGGATCTAGGGCCACAAGACTTCAAAACATACAAAAAGACAACCTATGGCCCTAAGCCAAGGGTGTGATCATTGACACCCTATGGCCATAGGGCCACAAGACTTCAAAACATACAAAAAGACAACCTATGGCCACGATGTCAAAGGTGGCCAAGATATCAATGCAGCCCAATGGCCCTAGGGCCATAGGATCTCTATATGGAACATGTGGCACCCTATGGCCCTTGACCTTATACATTGCAACCCCATGACCCTAGGGCCATAGGATTTCCAAATGGAACATAGGCAATGTATGGCCCTTGAGCTTATACATTGCCACCCTATGGCCCTAGGGCCACAAGATCTCACAACATACAATAAGAGAACCTAAGGCCCCTAAGCTCAAGGGTGTGGGTTCAAGGGTGGCCAAGATATCAATGCAGCCCCATGGCCCTAGGGCCATAGGATCTCTATACGGGACATGTGGCACCCCATGACCCTAGGGCCATAGGATTTCCAAATGGAACATAGGCAATGTACGGCCCTTGAGCTTATACATTGCCACCCTATGGCCCTAGGGCCACAAGATCTCACAACATACAATAAGAGAACCTAAGGCCCCTAAGCTCAAGGGTGTGGGTTCAAGGGTTGTAATGGATATTGCCCGCACTGGAGCAATAGGCATTACGGGAATGATTACCCGCAACTACAATTATATGAACATCAACCTATAGAATGAGAAGAGAAGGAAGTACATAGTACACAGGCACAAAACACCTCTTGCTTCATTCATGTATATTCCAGACTCAGAGTTACAACAGTAGATGCCATGAATATTATAGAGATTGGTTAAGTTCCATCAAAAGACAGGTATGCCCCTCCATATACAACCGCTGCTCCAGCGCAACGGTGCACACACTCTTGTCCCATGATATCCCGTGAAGAACTTCCGCTACTGCCACCCCATACCGCATGACTCCTGGTCCGCAGTGTCCAGACCTCCGCAGGACCGCAGGACCGCATGTGCGGCTAATGCCGTAACATCTGGCACGGATGGTGGATTGCACGAACCCACACTTAGTGCCTCCGGTTGGAAGGTTCCGGTGGTTGCTCTGCACCCTGCTCTGGTGAAGAGAAAATATCAATATAGCCAAAGTCTCTAAAATCTGCAGTATGTGCCCGATAGACCTCATCCAGAAGATGTGGATCTATCTCCGGCCAGGCAGCCCGAGGAATGAACTGCGTTGGCAAAGAGATAGATTGAGGCGGTTGTGGCAAAGGAGCAAGAGGTGTATGTAACAGATAATAGCGAGAAAGATATCTATTAAGAGAAGACCAAAAAATGGAGGGCAAGGTGGTAGACTGAGAGAAAAAGAATGAGCTAAGGTCTCCACCCAAAAACACACCCTGCGCCGCTCCTTACGAAATCGACGAATCATTTTCTGCAAATGAGATACATGAGCCTGGGCTTCAGCACAATCCTCTGTAGCTTGTGCCCAATCAGCAACATCAAAACCCTCAGGAACAACACTCTTACCTCTGTCAGTGTTGGATGACTCGGGTTGGTGCACCACAACATGCTGAGTGGGTGGCTGTGCTCTCACCTCAGCAACCAAGCCTGTGCTCCAGCTTTGTAATTGATTATCTAAAAAAATTCGGAGATCTTCTTGCATCTCTACTGCCAATGCGTCCAAATCAGTCATGTTGATCATTACATTGCCAGGGTGTGAGGCTAAGTAGGAGGCTAGGCTATGCTGTGTTCTCAACTGAAGAAGTTCCTGTTGGATAGAGGCCACAAACTCAGTATTAGCCTCTCTTAACATTTGTATTTCCGCCCCTTGCTGGCGAGTTGTGGCAGTCAGCTCTTCATTCTGAGTGGTTAACTCGGCAATGCGAGTCTGCGAAGCCGCTACCTGCGCTTCCAACTCATTGACTCGTCCCTCTGTGGCTAGGGCTGGCCACGCCACATGAATAGACTCTGCAAGTCTGCTCAAAAATGTGCCGCATGCCTGTAATTGGTCAGCAGGGGTCGCTGCTGCCGTAGCCTCCCAGGGTAGCGCTGCGAGGAGAGTACCTCCCGTTGAGTCAGCCGCATTAGTAGTACCCAAAGTTTCTGGTTGAGCGGGGACATCCGCAACCGGAGAAGAGCTCGTCCGCAAAGGAGTAGCATTACTCACTCTCTCCTGCATTCGGCGACGTCAGTGAGCCACCGCAAAATCTTCTGAAACAAGAGATGCAGTTGCCGGAGGTGGTGTCGAAAATTGTTGTTCCTCCCTGCCGCGCTTGCGGCTTGCTGATCCTGCACCTGCAGTGGCCATCTCTTGGGCTCCAGAAGATACCACTGCTGTCGATGGACCAGGAAAATCCCCAACGCCCACATGCTGCTGCTGTGTTTCCCTCTCAGCCGGCACTGCCAAGCTTTGTGTTTGCGGCAGCGGAGCATTAGTGCCTTGGACCATCAAGCGATCATCTTCAAAGTGGCAAAGAGGACGTAGGGTGAGAGGAAAAACTTCTCTCAACGGAAAAATCAATGTGAGCAGTTGGCCCACCTTTGTATTGGTTGGGGTATTCCTCCCCAACTGTGCCATTACTCGTTGGCATTCCGCCAGCAGTCGTTCTTTGACCACCGCTGCCCAAGCTACTTTCCCAAAGTTGGCCGAATGCAACACATTTCTTGCTCGGGTCGAAATGGTATAAGTTTTGGCCTGCAGCCAAATGGCCTCGAGAAACCACCTATATGCATCCCTGGTTGCTACATCTGACAACCCTGACAGTTTATACTCCCCTTTGACCTTCAAACCAAATTCTTGTTCTACATCTACAGCAGGGATCACATGAGAGGCGCACACCACGCCATCGTTGGGCAAATAGCAACACCTTGAAATCCTTTCTGCTGTCAACTGAATCTGCTGATTATTCAGCACCACCATATCGCCAGCAGCAAGTTGCTCAATCAAACCTGCTGCCTGCGGGTGAACTGGGATCCCTTGCAAATCCAGGTTGGCAAACACACGCAGCCGCAAGTCTTGCAACCATGCGTCCACTCGTCGAAGCGCGAGCTGCTGCACAGGAGTGAAAGGGACACATTGCAGAAGGGAAGCTGTCATGGTGGCGATGAGATGAAGGAGCAGAGAGTAGAGCACTAAGAGCACACGACACACAAAACAAGAGAACCATAATAAAAATCGTCTGCATGCAGTAGTAACCTTTCCACAATGAGTTCCCAAAATAGGGCGATTCACGGTGTCACAACCATCATAGATCCTTCCCCGCTTTCCAAGATTGCATGCAAAAGAATCCCCAATCATGATTAGGGCGGCTTCCGGCTCTTGTACCACAGCAAAGGGGCACTGAATCGTGGTAGGTGAAACATAATGGCATAGTGTGAAACCATTGACCGACACAGAAATAACCTCCCCCCTTAAATCTGCCAAATAAAAAGAGATGGGTCCGCACACTTGAAAAATCCAGAATGGTCCTGACCACCGTAATTTAAGCTTCCCCGGCATCTTCCCGAGATGGGAATTGAAGACAAGGACCAACTGCTGTCCCCGAACAAATTGCCGTGCTTTTGGGCGATCCAACCATTTTTTCGGCCTAGACTGCAGATCCTACAGCACCGCAAAACTATTCAGCCGTTCTTCATCCAATTCCTGCAAAACATCCAATCGATAAATCACAAAATCCTCCGGAAGAAGCCGATCCACAATCAACATCCGCATACTCAGAATCACATGCTCCACCGGAGTGATTGCCTCCATGCCAAATGCCAACTTAAAAGGAGTCAATCCTGTTGCCACTTTATAAGCTGTCCGATAGGCCCATAAGACGGAAGGAAGTTTCACATCCCAATCCGTCCGATGCATATTCACCAACTTTGTTAAAATCCGAATCAATTGCTTATTAGTTGATTCTGCTTGCCCATTCACCTGAGGGTAATATGGAGAAGATTTCCTGTGTAATACAAAATAGAACCGTAGCATTCTCTCCATCACCTTATTCAAAAAATGACTTCCCCTGTCACTAACCAACTCAATAGGGCAGCCATATCTAGAAAAGATATCCTTATATAAGCATCCCGCCACAGAAACTGCAGTGTTTTCTTTCAAAGGCCATGCCTTCACCCATTTGGTAGCGTAATCCGTGGCTGTAAAGATATACTTATTTCTTGTGTGAGTTGCCTCTGGTTTAAAAGGACCAACAAAATCCAAACCCCACTTTTGAAAAGGCTCCAAAGGCAGAACTGGCTGAAAAGGCATTCTGGACTGTTCGATAGGTTGCCCCAACCGCTGACACACATCACATTGTTGCACATAATTTCTCGCATCCTGAAACAATGTGGGCCACCATAATCGAGATTGGAGAACCTTTCGAGCTGTGATTAATGCTGCAAAGTGACCTCCCGCAATACCAGTATGGACTTCTTCTAATACTACTTCCTGCTCCTGTGGTAGCACACATCGGAGTAACACCTCTGCCACTGTACGATAATAGAGCTTCCCCATAATAATCTCAAAACTCTGGCTTCTGATAGCCATACGTTTCCTCTGATGGCTAGACAAGAAAGAAGGCATTTCGTCGTTGTCGAGAAAATGTCCTCATACCATGTCCATGGAATGCTAGGAATAACCCTCGCCTGTTGCGGGACTGTGCTATCCTCTGCAGCTACTCCTGTTAAAAACAGAGACGCTGTCAGGAGTTTTTTGGAGCAAGGGATTATGCATATGTACATATACATGCATGGTGCATCAAATAAAGGATTGCCCATTTTCCTTAGCCAGGTGGTTATGTGGGGCCCACATGTGTACAGGTAGGACAAGGTGTACATAGTGCATCGATTTTCACTATTACCAGTACCACTGTGTTTTTCTACAATAATGAGGAGTTTATAGCGTATAAAACTTCTCGAGGAAGCTATCCGCGGGCCGACGACATGAGGTCAGCAGGTGCATCAGATGGCATCTAGTGGCATCAGGAGGGCGAACGAGGTTAATATTTGCACGCAGATGAGGACGGACACAACGTGGGTGTTTTCTTGTGAGAGCTATGTAGAAAGGTCATCATTAGGACCACTTTTTGGGGCCACTTCACGTGGTGGCGAGATGCATTATTGGAAAAAAGTTGAGTGCCAGGTGTGCGGATGATGCAAAAAGGTGACAACCATGCACTGCGAGGTCAGTTTTTGGCCTGTTCGGGGTCCGTTTGAGGTCATCTAAAAGGCCAAGGGTGCCGAAGTAATAAAGCTAAGTGTGGGAACTGAAAAAAGAGAGAGAAGACCAGAAAAAACGTGGAGAAGAGAGGAGGAACAGTCGCAGGTGTGTTTTTGGAGCCTGTTTTGGCCGTAAACTGCTCATCTGAGGTCGGATTTGAGCACTTTGACATTGTAGACTGGGGTTTTGGGCCGTTCCGGACGCGATGGCGCTGTCCATTTTGCCAAATTCCTCACTCTTTTCCTGCTTTTTTTCTGTGTAAGTTTCTCCTATGAGCGAAGTTTCTGCTCTAGTTTGTGATTGTATCTGGCTTATTTTACCAATATTGTGTGAGCTATTTGCCCCATTGGTGTTGGACCAAGCTCAATTGTATCTAAACATCAAAAATTCTCCTCTTTTGAGCTGAGTTTTTTTGGGTGTGTGTGTGTGTCTGTGTGTCTGTGTGGAGTGGGCAAGTGGATAATCTCTCTCCTCTCACTCCATAGGTGTGTCTCACTCCATAGGGTGTTTCCTGTCTCGGCCAGGTGTGTTGTGTAAGCGAGTGGTGCCCCCTAGTGTGTGTGTATCTTCCCAAGAGTGTGTGTCGGGTTGTTATAGAGGCGCTGTGTGTGTTTTCATCCCGCTCACATTCTTTTGGGCGCCCCACGGAGGATCTTCTTCGAGTACCTTCTGCTTCGAGCTTCAAGCTTCGAGATTCGGGCTAACAGGTTACAGGTTACATTACAGGTTAATAGGAACAGGTACAGGTACAAGGTGATTCACACAGGTACAGTAGCTGGAATACAGTGATATACTAGCAGTGATGTCACTTGCAGTTGTTGTGGGTATGCATCACTTGGCGCTTATTTGAGCGCATTGTCTGCTGGATTGTACGTTACTTGTGGAAACTGCCATTGTACGCATTTGTGGAGCCATACTTGTTGTATTTGGCAGTCCCAACCATTTCTGAGACTTGGTCTGGAAGATAGTCATTTCTGAGACTTGACTATATCGATTTGCATTAGCCTTCGTGTGAGGGTCGATAGCGTGAGGTTTTTATTGAGCTGGGGGATTCTCAAATGTGGAGATCCTTTCGGTGATACAGGTAGCTGGAGCACCCTTTTTGTGACCTCGCCATAGGCTATGTACTAGTGAGTCCTACTTGATGCTCGGGTTCTATTGTTGACAGTTTATGCATACATAGACAGTCTATATTTTGGGTTCCTACTGCTCTACTTCTGGGGAAACTCTGTCGAAATTTTCCCAAGTTATGATGGCTGTTTTTTGGTATTTTTGAGCCATTTATGCTGTTATGCTGCTGAAATTTTGGCAAAATCAGAGGTTGAGTCAGGTGTGCCTTCTTGGGAGCTTCATGGTTGGCTTTAATGGATGATCAAAATGGCCCTCAGTTCACTCCTTTTCATTTAACTCAAAGAATTCAGATTAATGTTCATGTGTCCAGGAAGATCTTTTTCCAGCAGCGCATAGTCTTTATGTTTGGGCCAAGAAGATTGAGAGAGATCCTGGAATGTCCTTTGCCTGTTGTCATTCCGATGATTAACTATGAAAACTCATTTGATGTGCATGTGTTTGTCCTTATCTAAAGTTGAGCTCCATTGAAGTTTCTGGGGATTGGTAGTGAAAGTTTTGGGTTCTTGCACGTGTGTTCGAAGGGGTTCTCAAAGCATCATAATTTGGGTAGCCATGGCTTTCTCTTATCCGGAGTTTCATGGAAGAAGTGATGAAGATGTGGAAGAATTTTTGGAAAAGATGGAGGTTGCCTGCATTAGCAACCAGATTCATGACCCTACGCAAATGTTACGCCTTCTCCAAATTTGTTTGAAGAGTGATGCACGAGTTTGGTCTAAAGCATTTGAAGAGGAGTTGCGTGTGGCTGATCCACCTGTAAGGTTGAGTTGGGACAATCTACGACATGGGTTGGAAGTGGAGTTTGTGAAGATAGAAGATCCTGACAAGGTGTGGCAAGAAGTACAGGCTTTGGTGCAAAAGGAAGGTGAGCCAGTAGATGCGTACATACGTAAGTTTTCATTGGCATGGGAGCGAATGTGCAAGGCTTTAGCACCACAGGTACCCCCGCCTGACATGATGAAGAAGGACAGTTTCTGGCTGGTCTTTGGGAGAATATACGTTGGAGAGTGGAGCTAAAGAAGCCTAGGACATATGAGGATGCACTAGAGGTAGCAAGGAACAAAGAGTGGAAGCTGAGGAAAATGAGCCAGTTAGGGGTGGAGTCTTTGCCAATGAGTTCTGAATTTCAGCCTATAGAGTCTTTACAAGGGCGCATGTCAGGGGTTCATCATGAACCAGTAGTTCCTGTTACTACTCAGGTTATGCCAGCAGTGGTCACTACAGCAGTGCAAGATGATGGGCTAAGGCAAGACATGAGGCAAATGGTAGATTTGATGAAGAATCTCAGCCTAAACATGCTAGGTCAAGTGGAAATAATCGAGGTCGAGGGAGGTTTGCAAATCAGCAAGGAGGTGAAGAAAGGCCTAGGAATGGTGTTGGGACAAAGCAATGGTAGGTTTTGGAGGCAGACGCCCACATGTTATAATTGTGGAGAGTTGGGTCACATCAGCCCGCAATGTGATAAGCCACCAAGGATGGGGGGAGACATGTATCCATTGCCAAGACAGGTGCTAACTAGGTCAAATGATTATGGCATCGAAATTAAGGGAGACGAAGGAACCAGTGGACTGACCCAGGAGGAAAAGGGAAAGACAAAAGTGCTAAGTGTAGTCACCTTGGAGAAGGCATCAAAGCTAGAGGATACATTAGTGATGCCTATTGGGAAGAGGACCACAGAGGATAAGGAAGGAAGAAGTGCCCCAGGTCCTAGTAAGAAGAAAGGAAAGAGCCATGAAGGCGAGGATGTCAAGGCCAAGAGGAAAAGGAGAGCTCGTCGAAAGTTTCATGTTTCAGATTTTCCACTAGGGGATGGGCAATTAAGCTATGACTTGAAGGAGGATCTGACGAGCAGGAAGGCAGATGTTACTTTTGGGCAGCTTATAGAGATGGTGCCTAAGCTAAAGCGACAGTGGAAGAGGATGGTTAACCCAATGGAAAAGAGACAGAGAGAGGTTCAGTGAAGGTGTTGGCAATGGACGAGCTACCAGACATTTGTCCAATAGTAGATGTGTGGCATAAAAGGAAAAATTTGGGACAAGGTTATGTGGATGGCGGAGCCCAAATATGCGTCATAACACACTCATGCGTTGAGAAGATGGGTCTCACAGTGGCTGGGGTGTCAGGTTTTCGGATCAGATTGGCAAACCATCAAAAAGTAGAATGCTTAGGTGTTGTAAAGAGCTTAGAAGTGGAGACATATGATGCAAAGGCAGTGGTTGATTTTCATGTGATGCCAGCAAGGTTGGGAGCATATCCTATTATACTGGGCAGACCATGGTTACGTGCAGTGGGAGCTGTTCAAGATTGGCGACATGGTACGATTAGCCTCTATGGAAAGATAGGTACCAAGAAGCTTTATAATATGGACACAAGGAAACGATTAGAGGAGCTTTATGAAGATGAGGATGAGTCTAGTGATGAAGACTCTTCCACGGTGATAGATGAGGACAGTGATAGCACTACCAGCAGTGATGAGGATGATGATGTTGCATTTCTTTTGATGGATAAAGAAATCCAGGAGATTGGTTTAGTTGCATTTGCGAATGAGGTTGAAGATGAAAGTGAAGGGCCTTATGAAGTGATTGAAGGGCTGATGCAAACCAAGGTTGAGTTGTCAAAGAAGCAGGAATTAATGATGCAAATGATTAGTGGAGACCTCTCAGCTATGGAGAAGGATATGCTGGCTAGTTTTCCTGATTTGTTCATTACTTCATATGAAGAGATCAGAGGGTTCAAGGGTGAAGAGATGCATATAGAGCTGAAAGAAGGTGCTAAGCCAGTGCGGCAAAGGCTAAGAAGGATGGGTCAAGAGCAAATGGAAGCCTTGCGGGTAGAGGTGGACAAGTTATTGAAGGCAGGGTTCATAGTTCTAGTGGAGACCACAGAATGGGTGAGTCCAGTTGTAGTCAGTCCAAAGAAGGATGGGAAGTGGAGAATTTGTGTGGATTTTAAACCCTTAAACTCAGCCACTAAGAAGAACCCATATCCTCTTCCATTCATTGATCAGATCTTGGATTCAATGGCAGGTTATGAGAGGTACAGTGTGTGTGATGGTTTTTCAGGCTATTTTCAATTGAAGATTGCTCTTAAAGACCGCACAAAGACAACTTTTATTACGCCATGGGGCTGCTATTGCTACACAGTATTGCCATTTGGGTTGTCAAATGGACCTTCCTTCTATCAAGAGAGAGCAAATTGGGTGTTGGAACCATTCATTGGTAGTTGTGTTAAAGCTTTTATGGATGACTTCTGTGTCTATAGCAGTAGGGCTGATCACCATGAGAAGCTGCAGATGGTATTGGCTCGATATGATGAATGTAGAGGACAACTAAATCCAAAGAAATGTCATCTAGCACAGCCAAGGGTGAAGTTATTGGGCCACATGGTGTCAGAAAATGGCATTGAGGCTGATCCAGACAAGGTTAAGTCTATTATTCTTCTTCCATCACCTATGAGTACGAAGCAATTGGCAACCTTTATACACAAAGTGAAGTACATGGCATGTTTTATTCCATTGTCTTCGCAGCTTCTTTATCCATTACAGCAAGTGGCAAAGCATGATCCATTGCAATGGGATGACAAGTGTGAAGAAGTGTTTCAAGAGGTGAAAGAGGTGTTAGGGGGGTTGTCAGCCATGCAGGCTCCTGATTGGGAGAAAGTTTTTTATGTAAATCCATCAGTAGGGGATGATGCCATTGGAGCCATGCTATTGCAAAAGGGGAAGGGCAGCCATTATATGAGGCCAGTGTATTGTGCAAGCCGAGTGAAGTTGGTAGCGGAGAGAAAGTTATCGGAAGTAGAGCTAGTGATGGCCAGTGTAATATTTGCTTGTCGACGATTTCGTCATTACCTGCTACCACGGCCTTTTGTTTTCTTGACGAGTTATGCCTTTTTGCCACAGTTAATTAATGGTACTAACATGTCAAATGTGGTGAAGAAATGGGTACTTGAGCTGCAAGAGTTTGAGTTCTCTTTTCTAGTGGAAGATAGTACAAGGGCTACCCTAGCTGATTTGTTGACCTACAAGGAGAATCCCCTTATTGTTAAGGAAGAGGTGGTGAGAAAGGTAGTTGAAGAAGTGCCACAGATCAGCAATGCACATGTTTTGTTCTTTGATGGTTCATACAGAAAGAGCCACAATGCAGCTTCAGGGGGTATAGCACTTTATGATCCAGAGGGGAAGCTAGTATGCAAGAGAGGGTTCAAATTGGATGCGCATAGTAACAATGAGGCTGAATATGCTACATTGGAAGCCGGATTACACATTTGTTTGAAGCATGGGGTTCGAAGGTTGAGCATAAAAGGTGATGCCTTGTTAGTGGTGAAGCAAGTGTTGGGTGCGTGGAAGAGCAAGAACACCTCATTGAAGGAAATGTGCTTTAGAATTAAAGGCCTGTTAAAAAAGTTTGAAGCATGGAGCATCAAACACATTGAACGTGCTCTAAATGGAGAGGCACATGAAGCAGCTCAAGGAATGATTGGGGAGCTATTCGTGTTGAGGACCAATTTACCTCTTTATCATGGCCGGGAAAGTTTGGCTCAAGAAAAGGAGTTTTTGCTAACAGGAATCATTCCAAAGGAGATTCATAAGTCTAAGAAGTATGGCTTTGTGTGTAGAGCATACAGGTACAAATTGATTGGTGATGTCTTATACATGAAAGGGGCTGATCTCGTGTTGAGACGTGTACCTTGGCGGGAGGAGCTTTATAGAGTGTTGGAAGAGAATCATGAAGGCGCATGTGGTGGCCATTTTGCTCTAAAGATCACCTTGCATAAGATTTTGCAAGAGGGGTATGTATGGCCTAGTTTGCACAAGGATGTTCACCATTGGTGTAGGTCTTGCAATAGATGTCAAGCATTTGGGAAGAGAGTGTTGGAGCCAGAGCTACGAAAAACCATTATGGCGTTTGATGTGTTTGAAAAGTGGGGGATTGATGCAATAGGCCCGTTACCTATCACAAGCAGGGGCAAAAGCTATATCTTGACGGCAATGGACTATCTCTCTAGATGGGCAGAGGCTATAGCAGTAAAACAGATCACTGCAAAGGATGTGGAAAAATTTGTGTATGATGAAATATGTTGCAAGTTTGGGGTGCCATTAGAGCTACTTTCAGATAAGGGGCCAGGATTTAGAGCTAAACTGCTAGACTTCTTATGCACAAAGATGAACATTAGGCACCAGCATACCACTCCTTATTACCCGCAGTGTAATGGCTTAAATGAAAGATTCAATGGTGAGTTGGTACAAATTCTTTCTAAAGTGACAGAGCACCAAGGAAAGAATTGGGATTTGGAAATTCCTAGTGCATTATGGGCTTACCGTACTTCGGTGAAGACGGGTACAGGGTTTACTCCATTTCATTTGGTGTATGGAAAGGAAGCACTATTGCCTGTGGAGGTAGAGTTGCCTGCGGTCAAGATGTTAGAGAAGTTGCTTGGGTCGCCTAGTGATGCATTCAAAGAGAGGCTCTTGCAGTTACAAGAGGTCCAGTTGGATAGGATGAGCGCATTGGAGCATTATGGGCAGATGCAGGATAAGGCTTTGGCAAAGATAAATGAAAACGTTAAAAGTAAGGGTATCAAGAAACATGACTTGGTTTTGCGCTACAATAGTAAGCTGGACAACACCTTCCAAAAGAAGTTTCAAATTAAGTGGGAAGGCCCTTTCAAGGTAGTGGAGTGTTTTCCAAATGGCACATATCAGCTGGCTAACCTGGATGGTGTTCTACATAGGTCAAGGGTAAATGGGTTGCGTCTTAAATTGTATCATGCTAGATTGATGATGGTGGAGCAAGATGAGCTGTTCGTGGATCAAGCAGTGTTGGTGAGGGATCATGAGGAGACCTGTGATGCGGCCAGTCTCTTATCTCTCTTTGCTGCTGCTGATCATGAATGATCTAGCAAGCTAGGGGATGGGCAAATTATGTCAGGAGTTTTTTGGAGCAAGGGATTGCGCATATGTACATATACATGCATGGTTCATCAAATAAAGGATTGCCCATTTTCCTTAGCCAAGTGGTTATGTGGGGCCCACATGTGTACAGGTAGGACAAGGTGTACATAGTGCATCGATTTTCACTATTACCAGTACCACTGTGTTTTTCTACAATAATGAGGAGTTTATAGCGTGTAAAACTTCTCGAGGAAGCTATCCACGGGCCGACGAAATGAGGTCAGCAGGTGCGTCAGATGGCATCTAGTGGCGTCAGGAGGGCGAACGAGGTCAATATTTGCGCGCAGAAGAGGACGGGCACAACATGGGTGTTTTCTTGTGAGAGTTACGCAGAAAGGTCATCATTAGGACCACTTTTTGGGGCCACTTCACGTGGTGGCGAGATGCATTATTGGAAAAAAGCTGAGTGCCAGGTGTGCGGATGATGCAAAAAGGTGACAACTATGCACTGCGAGGTCAGTTTTTGGCCTGTTCGGGGTCCGTTTGAGGTCATCTAAAAGGCCAAGGGTGCCGAAGTAATAAAGCTAAGTGTGGGAACTGAAAAAAGAGAGAGAAGACCAGAAAAAACGTGGAGAAGAGAGGAGGAACAGCCGCAGGTGTGTTTTTGGAGCTTGTTTTGGCCGTAAACTGCTCATCCGAGGTCGGATTTGAGCACTTTGACATTGTAGACTGGGGTTTTGGGCCGTTCCGGACGCGATGGCACTGTCCATTTTTCCAAATTCCTCACTCTTTTCCTGCTGTTTTTCTATGTAAGTTTCTCTTATGAGCGAAGTTTCTGCTCTAGTTTGTGATTGTATCTGGCTTATTTTACCTATATTGTGTGAGCTATTTGCCCCATTGGTGTTGGCCCAAGCTCAATTGTATCTAAACATCAGAAATTCTCCTCTTTTGAGCTGAGTGTTTTTGGGTGTGTGTGTGTGTGTGTGTCTCTGTGTGGAGTGGGCAAGTGGATAATCTCTCTCCTCTCACTCCATAGGTGTGTTTCCTGTCTCGGCCAGGTGTGTTGTGTAAGCCGAGTGGTGCCCCCTAGTGTGTGTGTGTATCTTCCCAAGAGTGTGTGTCGGGTCGTTATAGAGGCGCTGTGTGTGTTTTCATCCCACTCACAACGCATCCGAAAATTCATCAGCTACACCTGTCGGCGGCTCTCCGAAATCTAACCTAGATAGGTAGTCAACCACCGCATGCTGGGCCCCTGGCCGATGTATGACCTCAAAGTCAAATTCCTGCAGCAAAAGCACCCATCTGGTCAATCTTCCTGTCAAATTATGTTGCCTTACCAGGTATAAAAGAGCCGAATGGTCCACATGGAAGAAAAAACGTCGGCCCAACAGATAGTGCCGAAATTTCTTCACTGAATAAATCATCCCTAAACATTCCCTTTCAGTTACGGAATAATTTCTGTCTGCGGATGATAATCGTCTACTGGCATAATAGACAGGTCGGAACCATCCTTGACTTTGTTCCTGCATTAGCACACTGCCAAAAGCTCGATCCGAAGCATCCACGAACACATGAAGATCCTCACCCCAATTTGGTGCTAGCATAATCGGAGCTTTGGACAGCTGCAGTTTTAATCTCCGAAAAGCCAAATCACATTCTTGTGTCCATTCAAAATCTATAGCATGAGCTGCCTGAGTAATCGGGATTGCCAAAAGCGCGACAAACCGCAAATGCCTCCCATGCCATCGGGCTTGACCTAGGAAAATCGTACATTGCTTCTGGTTCCGCGGTGCAGGCGCTTCCATAATTGCGGCAATATTATCCGGATCCACAGAAATACCATCTTCAGAAATGATATGCCCCAGTAACCTGCCACTGCGGACAAAAAATGCACACTTTAAAGGATTCAAACTGAATTTCACCTCTCTGCATTTCATAAAGCATAACCGTAATTGTTTCAAATGCTCCAATTGTGCTCCAAAAACACTGAGATCATCCAGAAAAATACTCATAAAATCCGTCAAATAAGGCCCAAATATTTGAAACATATCCCTTTGAAAAGTGGAAGGTGCATTCCGAAATCCAAACCACATTACTGTACAAGCAAATACTCCCCATGCGGTAATAAAAGCTGTTTTTGGATGATCCCGCAATGCCATTCGGATTTGATTATATCCACTAAATCCATCCAAAAAAGTATACATCTCATGTCCTGCTACATCATCCAAAATGGAATCCAAAAACGGAAGAGGAAAAGGATCTGGAACAGTAGCTGCATTCAATTTCTGGTAATCCACATAAATTCGGATTTGCTTATTTTTCTTTGGTACGACCACAATTGGAGAAATCCACTCCAGATTATCAATAGGGGTAATAAAACCCACTTCCAACAGGCGATCAATTTCCATCTTAACTTGCTTTGCCACATTCGGATTCATCCTGTATGAGTGCTGCTTCACTGGCACCGCATCCGGTTTCAGATTGATCGTGTGCTGATAAAACTTAGGATCCAATCCCTGCATATCCGCATATTCCCATGCGAAAACATCCTTAAACTCTGTCAGTAACTTGATCAAATCATCTCTAAAACTTGCCCCCAGCTGCTTACTAATGTATATGGGCTGCGACTCCGCTTGCTCCCCAAGAAAAACCTTCTCTAATTCATCTTCCTTAACCATTGTAATTTTTTCGATTTGCGCCTCAAACACTCGTTCTTGCTGAATAACGTCCTCCAATGATTCAGGACTCGGAAGCACCTGTTGTTGCTCCCCTATTCCTCCTGGAGTTCCTGAAACCCCCACCAAATTCCCTTTCGGAATCAGAGAAATATCTGCAAGGTATAGAGAAACCAAATCCGGGTTAGCTTTGAGAAATTGTTCCTCTTCATCCTCTTCTGATCCTTCCACCATATTAACTGTTTCAGATCTTCATCCACCTCTTGCAACACTTGGTAGTAGGGGTTTACCATGCTCCACTAATACAACAAATTGTTGGGGATTGGCACTACTTGTTGTACTTATTCTTGTTTAGAGCAGCTATTTTGGTCCTAAGTTTCACCTTGTGTGTGCTGCTCTTGTGAGGTTTTGGGTTGAGAGTCTTGAGTGTGTGTCGTTTCGAATCCAAAATCCCCTTGAGACCTATCATCGGAGCTAGGGCGGGAACTTTCGGTGGAGCTATCCGACTTTGATCTCTCCTCTCTTCTCTTTGTTTTGAAACCTCTACAGTCTTTTTTACTTTTTCTTTTGCAAGCTTTTCTTGTTCCATTTGTGCCAACATGCATGGCCTCTAATTGTTCTTGAGTGACAGGGGGCATTGATGGGTTTTTGATGCAAAGTTTGGGTGGCACCAACTTTTTTGCAAAGTCTCCCTCGTCCACTTGTCGCTTTTTGAATTCCTCTGCTAGTCTTTCTTCTTGTGCTTGCTTTTGAGCTTTCTTCTCTTAAGACTATAGTAGGTATTTTGGTAAGAATATCACATTCTGGGAATTTCCAAATTGACCATATTCATGTATCTTGGGAACCATCCACTTAAAGTCAAAAAATACGAGGAAGACGTGCTGATTTATGGTTTGTAAATAGAGTGCAAATTGTAATGGATTGTGGTGTTGACAAATACCAAAAGTCAAGAGGATGCACTACACATGAACTCTTATAGATATTCCAAATTACATAAAATAGACGAAGATACAAATAAAGATCTTGTTCAAAAAATTGACGTGCATAGTCACAATAGAAGCTCCAAATAAATTTACTCCACGTTTGATACCACATCTACACTTTGATCCAAGTGTGGTTGATGTGCATGCATGAGGCCTTTTTTGGCTCTTTGAGAATGCCTTTCTAGAATCTTAATTCTAGAAAATGGTCCTTCTTTGTTGGGTCTCCAAGACCAAACAATTGCATCTACAATTTCCCACACTTGGGGATATTTATAGCTGACAACCCAAAAACCCTTCCAACAATTGTTGTAAGCTTGAGCATCTGTCATCCCACTCTTTCTTGCACAAAGTGCCCAATATTGGATCAATATTTTGTTTGTAGTTTGGTGATGTAGGATAATTATCAATGCCAATTAGAGCCACTACAAGCCAAACTGGATAGATTTCTATATCATTTGGAACTAGCATAACAAAGTCACCTTGATGCACATGAGACATAGGGTCAAACTCTTCCCTTGGTCTATCTCATTGAGGCCCACAAAAATGTACATTCACCTCCTCAAGGCCTAGGAATTTTTCTGCTCCTTGTTGTAAGCTCCTTGTAGTGCTTTGTAGGTTACCAAATTCTTGAGTTCTTGGCCATAACATTTCATAAAATACTCTTCAATATCTTCAATTACCTTGCTCCAATAATCTATCACGGGTCTATAATACCGCGGTACACTTGAGCCATTTCCTAAATTTTGCCAGAACTTTATGTAGTTCTTCAACCTTGAAATCACCTGTTCATGAGCCTTTATTCGCCATTGGTACACAAGGTGGATCTCCATGCGGTAGCATTGGCTTTCCTTTTGTGTCTATTTTCCAAAGGCGAATACTTCCACTCCAACTTGAAACACCTACATGTGCCGTATATTGCATCATTCCTAAATTTTGCCAGAACTTTATATAGTTCTTCAACCTTGAAATCACCTGTTCATGAGCCTTTACATATTCCGCCATTGGTACACAAGGTGGATCTCCATGCGGTAGCATTGGCTTTCCTTCTGTGTCTGTTGTCCAAAGGCGAATACTTCCACTCCAACTTGAAACCTTATATTGCATTATTGGTGTCTCATCCTGCATAAAGAACCTAAATTGAAGTGGCTTGGAATGGCCAACAAGCATGTCTTGAAAACCCCCCTTGCAACAAGCATTGACAAATAGCCAAATAAGTATCGATTCTTGTTTTCCCCTGCACAATTATCCAATTGTAGCAACAAGTTCTCTAGTAGCTTGCAAAATGTTGATCCCAATTCCTCCTCTGTAATTTTAGATGATTGCACAATGGGATCTTTTCCATCACTCAAGTTGTGATGTATAGTCCAAAGCTTCCCTTGAGTTCAAAGCGTTCAGTAGTGAAATGGTGCCCCTCGGAAGCCCATTTGTTACTAAATCACAAAGAGGGTACTGATCATCTTTCTTCTCTAGGTTACGTAAGCAATTATCAATTGAGCCAATTATAAGATTTGGATCAGCCGGCCACAAACCATTCAAGACAAAGTGGTCGTAATGACCTTCTCCATGTCCATGAGTGATCATGCCTATCAATGCCACCTAGAAACTGTATCATGAATACACAGTCTTAGAAACAATGTGTAATCTTGGAATGGTAGTCTTCTTTTGATCTATCTTATCATGGATTATGCATATATATTTTTGTGGTTGAGTTTCAGAATATGTGCGCCATGCATAATATAGACTCCTGCAACTCTTTTGTTGTGCCATGTGAACTTCTCTCTCCCTCAAGAGAAGAGCTCACTCCTCAAGAGAGGGTTTAGCTTCTAGCCTTGCTTTGATTGATCTACATAAATTGCACTTAGAGAGCTCACTTGTCTTTGTTAAACTGGCATGTGGGTACTCTTTGTTCTAAATTCTACCAAAAGAAGACTGGGATAGCTTCTTCTCATAGCCCATTTGATCGAGCGTCGTCTTTATTTCACTTAAAATATCCACTTGTTTGTACGTTGATGAAATCACTAATTGAGTCTTCCTTGAGCCATCTAGTAGTGTTCTACTTCTATGTGGCATCTTCTGTGAGTTGTTATCTACAAACTCATTTAGCAATGCTCGTGCTAAACTAGTATGTTGGAAGTCCTCTTCTCAATGTACATGTGTTTCCATGCACATAGTGGCATACACCATTTTTGAACTTTTCTTTGTAGTGGTAAAATGATGTCTTTGGTATTCCATGTAGATCATACCATGCTCTATAGCAAACAATGGAGCCATATATCATGAGCTAATATTGCATCTTCTCAACTTTCTGATCGCATATAGAAAGAACATCATTAAAATAATTAGTGCGTTCTTTTTGAAACTCTCCCCAAAATTATTGTCGTAACCTTGTCACAATATCACGATCTTCAAGCTGGAAACATTTTTTTGCACAATAGTCAATGCATGAAACCCTTTGAATTGATTCATTTGATAGATAAAAATTAAGTAGAAGTTGGTGTTGCTCTTGTTTTTTTGAATCCTATTGATGAAAGTATATCGTGTCTTCCTTAACAATTCAACAACATTACTCCCATCAAGGTTTCTCCCATCATTGTCATCATTGAACACATCCTCACGTCTTGCATGCATACCATCAATTGGAACAAAGCGTTGTAAGGGGCTCCCATTCAAGAGTGTTGTCTGCTTGATGGGCCACCTTATCAAAGTGATGCTACCCACTTCTATTGCATCCTTAATGCTTACAGTTTCCCTTTCAATACCCACACTCACAATCATGACCAAGTTCTTGAAAATTTGACTTAATCATGTGGAAATACATATAAGATGGTCTCTTCATTCACAATTTTCATCCTTGTATCATCCTTTAAAAGGACCCTCTGATGTCTCCAAGATTCTCGGATTGATGCTTCCAATTATAGGCTTGCTACAGGTATTACATTTGTAACTAGAGAGGTATTGCATTTTTAACTAGAGGATCATGTCATACATGGCATGCCATGTAGGCGTAGGTTTTTTATAATGCTCTAAGCCTACAAATTTTGCAGCTCCTTAGTCCAAGTCAACCCTTGTCTCCATTCGTACGTATTTTTACCATAAGCATTGCTTCTCAGGCAACCACAACTATTATTTAAAAAAAACTTCTAATTGACGTTTAGAATGCTCTAGTTCAACTATTCAACAAAACTGCCTTAAAAAATCATGGTTATGATAATTGGTTGAAGTTAGCTATTTTGGGAACTTCTAGAGATTTCAAGATTGTCATATATATATATATATAGTGCATAGTGGTCGATCCTTGCATGATGCATCTTAGAGAAATGAGAGAATACCAAATTAAACCCCGTTCTGGGGGGTGCAAAACCTGCTCTTCAGAATCCGGCTTGGGTTCACAGGCTCAGAGCCGGAAACCTTTCGCACGTTGTGGAACGCTGCCTGTCCAGGAAGTTTTTGCGCAGCCCGCACCCCTCACCATGCCGCCTCTGTGTATCTCCCCTCCTCGCCATTGCTCTCTCCGCTAGACCATCTCCCCCCCCCCCCCCCTCTTCTCTTTCCCCCTCTCCATCTCCCTCTCGGTGTTTGCCCTCACACAGCCACTTTGCATGGCGTTCGTTACACCACCGTGAGGTAACTCTTGAAAACCCCCCCACGTATGGACACAAGAGCTGACCATCATCAACTCGCCAAGAGAGATAGTTAAGTGGCTGTCTTAGAGAAGTGTTCAATCTCATGTGGCTTCACACGCATCATCCTCTACAGAAAATCCAGAGCAGTGCGTATTCTCCCAAGGACCTGCCCTCGCAGCTCCACGTCCTTGAAAACACACTATGCACCATGGCGATGAGAGAGAGAGAGAGAGAGAGAGAGAGAGAGAGATTGCTAGGTGAATTCTCACAGCATTCCCTCATTGCTGCCTTTGAACTGCAACATTTTCCATCCCCTAAAAGATCCTCCCACCACCGTAGCAAAAGAAATAGAGATGTTCACCGCCTAGGGACGGGATGGCAAGGGTCGCCTTGAGCCAACCATCCCCTGGGCCCTGGCTCAATCTGCAACTACCCTGACTAGCCTACCTTCGCCACCACACAAATTTCTGTTGCACTTGTATATCATACAAGATGCTAAAACTAGAATTTGAGTTGGTTTTGTAGGCTGTGGAGATGAATTGCTTCATTATTTTTAGGCGAGGTTTTTTGTGACAAACTACATGCTAAGCACTCAAAGACGGATCTCAATTGTCAAAAAGGAATAAAGATTAAAAAATCTTGAACAATCCAACAAAAATAGATACAAAGGCATTCTGGAATGGGAATTTTTGAAATTCGAGGGGTATTTTGGGCTTAAAAATAATGGGTCCTCCCTTATGCACATGGACGGCTCCATGCTTTCCTATTAATTTAAAAAAAAACGCTTAACTTTACCTTTACACCCCTTTAAAGAAAGGTATATCCCTAGATTCTACCCAAACAATTGCTTTCGAAAATTGTGGCGCTTTGTATCCCCAGGGAACGGAACTTGTGCTTCGCGAGTCTGGTCCATAATGTGTCTATTGGGGAGCTCAAGCCTACCTCGACCAAGGCTTCTATGGCATTGCAAGCTGCTCAAGCAGGCTTGAAGACCCTCACGCATTTGGAGAGCTTGACGGCCCTCACTCGCTACACAGTCTCGTAAGAGCTTGATCACGGTTTTGACGGTTTGGCAACCCTCGTAGTTTGCAGAGCTTCATGGCGACTTGCTGCAGAGATTCCATTGCAAAAATTGTCAGCCCTGACTCTCTCTCCCTACCCCCCCCCCCCCCCCCCCCCCCAAACACACATGGTTGGGCTTCTAGCATGGGCAGCAGCAGGAGAAGAAGAGAAACATGGGGCGCCTTGGTGCGACGGTTGGAGGAGCATGTATCTACCTTGCATCAAGCTGTCTAGCATCTGTGCCTCTGCATCCTGCCTTCCAGCATCTCTCGGAGCTTGACACAACTTCATTCAACGGACTCTCTCGCAGATCACTCCACTCTAGACAGGCACACGTTGCCGTGTGAAGCTTCGTGCTGACATAGCTCTCGTAGCTCACTCCACTCCGGATTGGCACACGCCGGCGTGCAATGGTATGCATTATATCAAGGGCTTCATGGATGGTTTTTAAAGGCGAAGCATTCTGCATATTCTTTGCATCAAGCTAACTAGCATTTGTGCCTCCCAACATCTCTCGGAGTTGCAGATCATCCACTCTGCTCCAGACAGGTGGGAAACTTCATGGTGGCATAGCTCTCGCAGCTCACTCCGCTGCGGATTGGCGCACGTCGGCGTGCGATGGTACGTATACGGGCTTCATGGATGGTTTTTAAAGGTGAAGCATTCTTCATCTACCTTGCATCAAGCTATCCAGCATCTACACCTTTGCATACCGCCTCCCAACATCTCTCGGAGCTTGCCACAGCTTCATGCAACGGGCTCTCCTGCAGATCACTCCGCCCCAGACAGGCGCACGTTGGTATGCTGACACAGCTCTCGCAGGTCGCTGCACTCAGGATTGGCGCATGCCAGCATGCGATGGTGTGCATAAGGGCTTCATGGATGGTTTTTAAAGGCGAAGCATTCTCATGCTGTGCTGACATGGCAAGCTTATTGCAATTTTGTGTTTCTCTTTGCCTTTGGGTGACCCTTGCTTGACCTCAACATGAATTATAAGCGATGCGTTTTCTTCGCCTTTGGGTGGCCCTTGGCAAAAGGGACCTAGCTAGGCAGCATGCAAAATCAAAGTTTCCAATGTTCCCTCCCTCCCTCTCTCTCTCTCTCTCTCTCTCTCTCTCTCTCTCTCTTCATTTCCCTCTTGAATAACAGGTCTTGAGTTCAACTCCTCGTCGGCTAGATCTTTAAGGTCTCTTGGGATCTTGGGATAGTTTCCTACGACGGAAAAACTTTCTTCTTCTTCTACTTCTTCTCTCTTTCTCTCTCAATGCATCAAACCAGCTACCCATGGAAAACTGCAATGGCGGCCCACAATTACTCTCGTGTGAAACCCTTCATCTTCTTGCATCTATGCATGAGCAAAATAGATTGAAGCTAGCTTGAAGCAGGAACTAGAGTGTTATTTGCATTAGCGGACGACTTTGGGCATCCAAGAGTAGTTTTGTCTAGAGTCAAAGAAGGTTGTATGTAGTATACTCGAATGAAGAGAGCACCTTCAACACACTAGCTTGCGCGACCCGCCTACTGGCGGGTCTCGCTCGCTCTTACTATGACACCAAAGCTGTTAGTAAGGTGCATGGGTGTGTTGGGCCAGTAGTTGCCAATGCTTCCCTTTCTGCACTTTTTTACTGGCACATGCATGAAATAGGTGCATGTGTGCATGCACACACACACAGAGTTGGATAAAGGTTCTCGCCACCATCCCCTGCATGCCTTCTACTACAATGTCTGTTGTCCCAAGTGTTGACCTTGTCGACTTAGAACATGCATGATCATGCCACATATATTTCCTTTGCGAGGAACACACATTGAGGATGCTGCTAAATATTTGTTGTTAGATGGCATCAACTTTGAATAATCAGTTGCTATTGAGGGAAATTACGTTGCTATTGTATAGTATTCAAGTTTGCAACCTGGAGCAACTCGCAAGCATTCTTTGCACTAATGCACGACACTACATCATGTAGATCATCACCAACACCAACAATATTATAACACTTATCATCTTCCCTTAGAGAATGGGGCTCAAAATTTGCTTCTATTATAGGTACTACGTGAAGCACCTTTGGGGTTTGGTATGACAATTTATGGGGTTGCCTCATTTACTTGCAGTAGCTGTGTGTTGGAGTAATATAGTGCCTTTAGTGTATTTTTAAGGACAAAAATTCAAAATTCTCGGCTGATTTGCCTTGACGGAAATTGGCTGAATTTGGAGGATTTTAGTGTAAAAACCGATAAAAATCCTAAAATATCAACCAAAAACCGGGTTATTTTCAATGGGTTCCTTTTTCCATTGGTTCACATAAAGTTTTTGGTGAGCAATGGTTGCAATGTGTAGGGTTTTTGTTGCAGACAATACTTGTGCTAATATCGTTGGGATGATTGTCGACGATGTCTTCCCTATGATGCACGACTTCTTGTTCCTGAGCACGTCGTTTAGCTCTTATGTGCCTATCGTATCATTGGTGGGGGTCTCCTTTCATAGACGCTGTATTAGTAACATGGAAGATCACAAATGAAGTCCAATACATTGTTGAGGGCAGCTTCCGACGATGATGCTTGCCTGCACAAACAAAGGTGGGAGACCCACACATATGTAATTGTTGACCTTGTAGATTGCCAATCTTTGTTGGTTTTGCTAGTGAGTGCTCAGAGCTGTGATCTCCTAGTTGAGGAATCGGCATACGCCATAGGCGCCCATGCTGTTGTGGTTGGCGCGGTTGTGCATCGTCAGTCAGAATAACACCATCTGCCGAACACATAGTAGTACACCTTAGCCACCTCACTTCCTATTGTGTACCTAAGGCTTTTGTTTCTCGTACATTGTCGTAAATGCATCTTGTAGACTTGTAATTGTGCATGCTTCTCATTCTACACAGTACTATAATTGTTGTGCAACCGCATGACAAAATAGTTATTATAGCCTTTGCCTCCACTAATTATCCCACCATCGTTTCTCCATCTCAGATGACCTACCCTACTCACCTCTTTCGTTGCCTAATTGGGACGATCATCTCCGTGATGGCTGTTAGCTAAAGCCCAACTGCAAATGTGACCACCTCCTTGGCCTTTCTATCCTTGATTGCCTCTTACTGCTCTCCACGACGTTTCAGGCCGCGGGCTGCGAAACTGATGGATATGATGTGCTTTCTTGGAAGTTGGAAGAGTTTATCCAAGAAGCTAGGTCTCTCTCTCTCTCTCTCTCTCTCTCTCTCTCTCTCTCTCTCTCTCTCTCTCTCTGTCATATATACCCAAAAGGACGTCGGAACTCACCGGATGCAGCAAAGTTTGACACATGGCACTGGAAAACCAGATTGGGAAAATTACCAAAATACCTCTCTAATTTGTGAAAATACCTAAAATACCCCTAAAATTTCAAAAATTCACAAAACTCCCTTATATCTATTTTGGTTAGATTGGGAAAATTACCAAAATACCCCTCTAATTTGTGAAAATTCCTAAAATTTCAAAATTTCACAAAACACCCTTATATCTATTTTGTCTGGCAAGATTTTCTAATCATTATTCTTTTTTGAAAATTGAGATTAATTTTTGAGTGCGTAGCATGTAATTTGTCACAAATTATCCTGCAAAAAAGGCAACTGTGTTCAAAAATAATGAAGCAATTCATCTCCAAAGCGTAGCTACATAACCAACTCAAATTCTTGTATAGCATCTTGTATTGATAAACAATCAATCTTCTTATGAAAAGCCACAAAAAAATTCATTTTTGAAGAAATTTAATCTCACAACCACGGTGTTTTTTGGAAATTTTGAAATTTTGAAAGGCATTTTGGGAATTTATGACAAAGTTCTTTGGGAATTTATGAAATTTGACGGGTATTTTGGGAATTTCCACAAAGTAGATTTCGCTATATTCTTTGGCCTCCATCTATTATCATTTTGGTCTCAATCGTCAACTTCGGCTCTCTCTCTCTCTCTCTCTCTCTCTCACACACACACACACACACACACACACACACACATACACACACACACACACTTTCTCATGTGCAAATACACAGACGGGGGATTCTCTCTCTCTCTCTCTCTCTCTCTCTCTCTCTCTCTCTCTCTCTCTCTCTCTCTTAGACGCCGGTGGGCAGCACCTTTAGGCTGCTGCGAGACAGATCCCTTGCCTTCGCTTCCTACGTTTCGTGGCCGGTTTCCTTTCTGTATGCTTAACATTGAACGGCGAGAGAGAGAGAGAGAGATCCTGCAATAGAGCTGGACCGGGCCTCGTCAGTCTCTCTCTCTCTTGAAGATGTCGCGTTCAGTCACCGGTGGCGCTCACAGTGTGTGTCGCGCTCGCAGTCTCGCCGGGCTGACTTGTGAGAGTCAGAGCACACTCGTCGTCTCCCCTCACTCAGGCTAGTATGGCCAGATGAAACCATTTTGTATTGATAGACAATCAATCTTCTTATCAAAAGCTACAAATGTTTTTATCTTTGGAGAAATTTAATCTCACAACCAAGGGTTTTTAGGAAAATTTGAAGGGCATTTTGAGAATTTATGAAAAAATAGGGAGGGTACTTTGGGAATTTTTGAAATCTGAGGGATATTTAGAAAATTCCACAAAGTAGACGGATATTTTGGTAATTTTCACTATATTATTTTGGACTGCCTCTTGAAGTCAATATATCATTTTGGCCTCAATCTTGACGTTAACATATCATTTCATTTCTTTCCCATGGCCATCAATTTCAAAATTCTAAGGATCAGATGTGCCTCTCTCTCTCTCTCTCTCTCTCTCTCTCTCTCTCTCTCTCTCTCTCTCTCTCTCTCTCTCTCTCTCTCTCTCTCTCTCTCTCTCTCTCTCTCTCTCTCTTATCTCGCTGTTCCACTAATGTGATGAATTAAAACCACAATGCATCATCATCTCTCTCTCTCTCTCTCTCTCTCTCTCTCTCTCTCTCTCTCTCTCTCTCTCTCTCTCTCTCTCTCTCTCTCTCTCTCTCTCTCTCTCTCTCTCTCTCAAATCTTGCCGTTCCACTAATGTGATGAATTAAATCCCCGATACCCAATCTTCATTTTTCATAAGTATTACAATGTCCGACTTGAAACAACACCATTTACGGCATAGATTGAAGTGCTCACAGATCAGCATCGCAAGCAATATGTGAGAGTTCTAAAGTACACACACACACACTCTCTCTTTCTCATGCGCGCACACAGAGATGGGGTATTCTCTCTCTCTCCCTCTCTCTCTCTCTCTCTCTCTCTCTCTCTCTCTCTCTCTCTCTCTCTCTCTCTCTCTCTCTCTCTCTCTCTCTCTCTCTCTTTGACGAACGCCGATGGGCAGTGCCTATTTGCAGGTGCCAGGATCTCTCTCTCTCTCTCTCTCTCTCTCTCTCTCTCTCTCTCTCTCTCTCTCTCTCTCTCTCTCTCTCTCTCTCTCTCTCTCTCTCTCTCACACACACACACACACACACACACACACACACAGAGGTATATCTCACGCGGGCATCTCAAAATGGGTTGATCGAAGGAATGGGACCGCTGTTCGATACTCCTGCAAATCTCATCGCCCAAGTCTCTCTCTCTCTCTCTCTCTCTCTCTCTCTCTAAAGCATTCATTGTATAGCATGAGAACATCGCGTTCAGTGGCACTCACTGTGTCTGCGTCTTACTGTCTGGCCGGGCTGACTTGAGAGACTCAGAGCACACTCGCTAGTTGATTCAGCTTCTGCCACGTGGCCGCCTGAATTCCTATCTCATTCATTTATAGTATAGATAGCCTTGCAATAACTTCGTATTGATGGTTCCTCTCTTGGCCCGATATATGTTAATGCAAAGCTATTTTCAAAACAATGTTTCTATTATGCAAAGCCTGTAAAATGTTGTACACAATTTTTAGGCTTTTTAAAGCTATTATAAGATACTAATTTGGCATACCTCACAAGCCATGTTTGTAATAAAAATAGCACTTGCGTTAAAAAAAAAACATTGCTGGTAGCAATAGTGTAAGGAGACAAGGCAACAATGAGCACAAGTATGCTGCTAGAGTTCTCTCCCTCTCTCTCTCTCTCTGTCTCTCTCTCTCTCTCTCTCTCTCTCTCTCTCTCTCTACTCCAATGCAAAAAATGAATCTTTCTCTAAGTGTTTGTAAGCAATTTTCTCTCTCTCTCTCTCTCTCTCTCTCTCTCTCTCTCTCTCTCTCTCTCTCTCTCTCTCTCTCTCTCTCTCTCTCTCTCTCTCTCTCTCTCTCTCATAGCAAGTGTCGTCCTTGGTAACTTAATGATGGCCTTATTTTTTCTACTTTCTCACAATAGGAGCAACACAGTGGTCCCACTAAGAGGGCTTCCCCATGGTGGATTTTGTGATAGGAAATGAGCAAAAGTGGACCAATATCTAACATTCACACAATGGGCCAAGGGGATAGTTTGGAAATGCACATGAAGCCTACGGCTTCAGATTCCTTTTCGTTAACTTCTACTAAAACATCAAAATTTCGAAACTCTCTGTGAGATTTTACTCTAAACATTGGAGCAACTTCTAAGTCTCGTTAAATGTTGGAGTAACTCCTTGGTCTCATTAACTGCTCACAATTAACAACCATTGGAAAATCTTGAAATCAATTACGGCTAGCTATACATGTAGGCATAGCCAGAGTATTGTAGCAAGCATTTGGGGGGTCTCTTTAGGATATATTACCTCCTTGCATAAGGTGTCTATGGGAAGGTTCTACTTTGGTTGTGTGCAACACACTACACCAGGGATTTCCAAGGATAGTTTCTCTATCGAAAGAAAATAACAACACACTTAATAATTCTTGGAGTTCATAGGTAAAATTTGAAGCATTTGTTGGTATTTATACTATAAATTTTACAATTCTATTGGTTTTCTTCAAGAAAAGCTCGGAATGTAGTCGAGATTTTGGAATTTTAGCTAGGGAAAGATACGCTAAACAACAATTTTTTGTGAACACTTCAATGCATTGGCCATTTGAGGCCCTCATGTAATGGAAGGTAAGAGACAATTCACAAGGTTATCGATTGCAAACAATAACAACACAGTTTAAGTTTATTTGGTGTGAAAAACAACGAGAACATGAACATATGATTTTTTAGATTGTTAAAAGAGATCCATTTCTACCAAAGCTTAAGAGAGCATGTAGGTTAGGAAAAATTTTATTGTTTGTGTGGTTGCCCTCCCACTTCATGCCTAAATAGGTTGAGTGGAAACGGAACTAGTTATTAACTAGCAACCGAAAATAGGACCCGCAACCAACCATGGATTCATTTTAAGTTTGCAACTTGATACCAACTTATTGGTAGAGATGCATTCATGTGAGAAATATTTTGAAATGTTGAAGCATGCAAACATGAATCATACATGCCACAAGTTATGTGAGTGAGTAGTTTTGGAAAAAAATGGAAGGAAGGAGTTGTCTCTGGCCTGTCATGTTTTTGAAATGGGCTAGAGAAAGCTCCATGCATTCTGTCATTGCTTGGGAGATGAATGCTTACCACTAGTGGATAGACCTATCAGAAGGCCATGTTCATGCCTGATCAGCTGCATCTACCTCTTCCATAGGTTTCATTGACATGTCAAAAGGTCACGTTCATGCCTGATGAGTTGCAGCTACCTCTTCCATACGTTTCATTGACATGCTATACCTAGCTATGCCACATTTGATTCTATTTTGCTTCATTATAATAGAAATTCCTCGCATAGTTATTGCTAGGAAGAGGTTTTCTTTCATCCAACTTGTGGAGACTCTCATGCATTTTCTATTTTACTTGCATGATTCTTGATGCATGCCTATTTTTGGAGACTGCATTGATATAATTGTTGACTTTACAATGGGTATGCACCGTTTGTCTTGGATCCCTACTTATGAGCAAATGACTCAAGCATGCTTTAATGGAACTTTGCACATTCACAGTGGTACGACGATTTTATGTGTTAATAACCTCATCTTTTTGAATTTTTCCTTTGATGGATAACACTTGAATTCCACTAGTGTGCCTCATCTGGACCTTTTCATAGAAAATCATGTTCAAGATGTCATCCACCTTGTGTACTCAGCCTTGGGAAACTTTTGCTAGCTCTTATTAATACATTCTCTATAAAGGTCTCTTGGTTGCTTGGCTTAAACCTTACCCCCATGACTTCAATGGAAGACTCCTCTTTAGTAATGTTGCCACTAATGTCTTCCTCTAAGGTGCTATCAATCCAGTCTTCCTCCATCTCACTTTGTGATGATTCTTCATGGAGCTCCTCTTGCTGTTTCTCCTTCATGTCAAAGACAACCTACTTATTTATGATTGTAATTCTTGCAAATTTTCTTTGTAGTCTCCCAATCTTGGAAAGCTCACATTTTTATTAGACATGGTCTTCCCAGGAGAAATGGGTAACCATTTCCTTTGGTAGACATAACATAGAAACCCACTATGCTCTTAATGCCAAAGGCCTCCACAAAAACATTTTTACAAATGCCTATGCACCATCCTTGCTATTGTTTGTCATTTTCACTTTGATTTTAGGTGTCTCATGGATGTGTATGCCTAGTTTTTGCATGAGTCCCTCTGTCATGATACAAATTTGTGCACCCCCATCCACTAGAACTTTCGTAACCAATCTCCATTTGGTATAACAATCTAGCACAGGTGTAATATCTTCATTCATTTCATCTTTTGCAATTTTAACAACCAGTATACTCTCTTTTACCTTTCTGCTAGTGCTAACTGCCTTCATTAAATCCCTTCTAACTTGTCGACATAATGCAAGAAATTGAGGCCATGAGATATTAGGGCCCTTAGGGCTCATGTCTTCCAACAGGTTGTATGGAGCCATACCATGTCCAAGAGGGAAGTCTTGGAGGTTGATACAACATCGAGTCCTCTGGGCTTCCTTGGTCTCTTTCACCTTCTTTTCTTGTCCATGGTCACTTTGTGGTATGACTCCTTCTTTCTCCTTACCTTTTCCTCGGTCACGCTTATTGCCATTTGCTTCCATGTCAAACTCATTTGAATTGTCACCTCTACCACATGCACATTTGGATCTGGCAAAGGTGGAACTCCTTCCACTCCTTGTGGAGGTGGTCTTGCTCCATTTTGTCGTTGTAGAAGCATTGGTTGTTGACTAGTTCCTTCACCTACATTCATCACTGGATAATTCAAGTTAGATGTCCCTGACTCCCCATGGGGCCAAGGACAATAATACATCCCATGTCTAGACTTTCCACAATTCCAACATTGCAAAAGTCACCTAGGTCGTGGCTCTTGCTCCTCTACTTTCTTTGTTTGTCCCTTAGGACCTACGACTTGTGCAAGGTGAATTGACAAATTGCTTAAGGGTTCAATTAATTTTTCAATCACTTTAGATGTGTTACCTTAGGAATCTCTCTAGATATTGATACTTGCAACTTTTCCTTGGGTCTAGGAACATCTATTGAGCCTATCCTCTTAGGAACTTGAGTTTTCTATACTTCTTGGAAGATCTAGTTTCAACTGCATCATAGGTGCAGGTGCACCTGCCTCCACCTTTACCTTAAGACCAGGAAAGAGTCCGGCTATGAACCTCTCCTTCTTTAGAAATTCTGCACCATCGCTAGGGTTAGCAACATTTTGTATCCATAGAGCCCAAAGAGGTAGAAACTCTTGCTTGTACAAGTAGTGGTCATCTAAGTCTTTTTTGTTATGATGAGAAACAATGTCTTGCCATAGTTTTTGAGTTTCATGGGGATCAGAGAAGTATTTCTTGAAACGATTCACAACTTCTATGTAATTCTCCTTAACTTCCTCAGGCAAAGAGTCAAACCAAGTGCTAGCATCTTTCCTAAGGACCACCTCAAACATTTCTACAGGTTCTTGATCAGTCACTATCCTCCTGATACGGCAAGACATCTTGAAATTTGCTAAAAATATTTTGCATCCTCTCCAGGCTCTCCAAAGAAAAGAAGATATCCGGACATTTGGCATTGGCCTTCCATTATTATGAAATATTACAACACGAGTTTTCATAATAATCAATATCTAATTCTCCTAAATGATTTTCTCATATTAAACTGATCATTTAATGTGGGGAAGGCCAGGGGAGAAAAAGCTAGAATATTGGTTAAGCTAGCAGACCGGCCACAGTAGGGATCCAAAGGAGGGAAAATAGGGATCCAAAGGGGGGGCCATCTGCAAAAGAGCCATGTGCAACAATGGGCTAAAAAGACCCTAAGGTTCAGCCCATTAAGACTTCCAAAATTCTAAGGTTCCAAAATTCAAAGGTTGTGTCCAAAGGTCAACCCTAGGGAAAATTGGATGCTTTGTGTGTGCCCTAAAAGTCTTTGCACATCCCTACATGGGAGGGGGCGAGCCCTAAAGGTAGGGGATGAGAGAGAAAGCCACACACACACACACACACACACACAGGCTCCCTTTACACAAAGGGAATGAGGGACACATGTCAGCTCCCTAGGCCAGATGCCCACAAATTGTGCCCAATTTCTATTGGATGACCCTTGAAGTGGACCAATGAAGATTGAGCTAGAGTAAATCTAGTTTAATTAATTTAAAAACATTTAATAAAAGAAACCAATGAGAATTAAGTCTCCTAGAAGACTATTGGGCAGTCTCCCAAGGGGTCCAATGAGCATTCAGGAGCCCCATGGCTTGCCTGATTCCTATTGGACAGGAGGCAAAGGGGTACAATGAGAGTTTAGTTTAATTATTTAATTACCTAAAGCTCTCACAAAAGGGGAAAGGGGGACACATGTCAGAAGGCTATCACTTATGCTCCTTAATTGTAATTGGCTTGACTTGGGGAGGGCCAATGAGGCTTCAGAAAGAGCATTTAGCAAGAGGGATCGCCCAAGAGAGAGAGGGGGATGATTTTTGCAAGGCATTATCACACACACACTCACACAAGCTCATGTGTGAAGAAAGAGAAGACTATCTCTTCCCAAGCTTTAATGGAGAACTCATCACCTACTCCAAGCTTGTGAGATAGAAGCCTACAACAACACTCTCTTGGCATGTGGATGCAAATCCAACCAAGAGCCAAGCTTCAATGCATGCTCATCTCCTCTACCAAGCTAATTACTAAGCTAAGCTAAGATACATATGAGTGATTATGTGAGGAGATGTACATCTTTCTCGTAAGATACTCCTTCTTCCTCTCACTCTACTCTCATACCCTGCTAGCTCTCACCATCTTCGAAGGTGTGTGAGGTCTTGGGTCTGAGAATGGGGATAATTCAAGTTGTGTTTGTTAAGTGTTTTGCTTAGTGTATGAAGTTTGCATCTTCATTGCATTAGCTAGTCTTGAAGGAACACAAAGAATTGTATTGTACAATGTCTCTCTTGATGGGAGAAACCATAATACAAAGCCTTTTGGAGGGGGGACCGGCTCCATGAAAATCCGGTCCTCAACTGTTGTCAATAGCTTAATTGCTCTCTCTTTTGAACGTATTGTTGATACTATCTAACTAGGTGTTATGCTTTTTGTTGCTCTCTCCACCCAAGCACTCTTGTAATTCTCATTAGGAATCTATTCTAATGAAATGCCCACTATGTTCATGCTAATTTCCGCTACACATAAGTTATTAGGCCATTAAATGTTACATTGGTATCAGAGCTCAAGGTTTCTTTTTTCTTGCTCAAGAAGGGAGGTCCTCAAGCTAGCTACAAATGGTTGGGATTATTAATTGCCTGTGAGTAAGTAGAATAGGGATTTTTCAGCCTTGCAGTGCGCCTACCTTTGTGCAGTTAACGGGGCATCACCGTCGAGAGGTATGGTCTTCATAGTGGAGTCCTATGGGGCTTGCCTACGGCTTAACCACTATTGAGCTATTAGAAGCTTGACAGGAGCCGGTGCTGTTTTGGTGTCGAAAGACCCTCTCTTCTATTCCTTGCAATTAATGGTATTCGAGCCGCGGGTACAGTAGCTTGAGTGCTTTTTCTAAAGGGGTAAAGAGGAGTAGCAACTAGGTCTTGAAGTGCCAAAGTACACCTAAAAATTTTACACCCAAAAGTTGTTAGAATGGCTGACAATAGTCAAGAGAGTGAAATTAATGTTGATAACTTTGATTTTGCTCATGAGCAAGCTACTAATGATGCTTCAATGCTTGTTAACTATCTTGTTTCTAGGCTTCAACAAGCCATGGGCAATCCATCTCTCCAAAGTGAAGTGCAACGGCAGCTCCGTGCTCACGGGATTCTCCAAGCTCATCACCATGACGAGAGAACACCTAGGAAGCCTCCTTGTGAGACTACCAAAAGAGGTCTCTCTCCGATTCGGGAAGAAGAAGAGAATCCATATGAAGGGCTCAAGAATTGACTTCTTGATGATGCATCTCCTTCCCAAAGGAGAAATCAAGAGCCTCCACCGAAGGAACGAGAAAGAAGCGAGTCTCCCTCCACCTCGGAGGAGATGGCTCCACGAAGACGGCGGGCTAAACGCTCTCCATCACCACCAAAGCGGAGAAGACCATCATATTCTTCTCCCCACCACAATTCAAAGAGGGATGATAAAAAGCAAGAGAAGAAAAAGGCGAGAAAGAGGACACCCTCTTCTCCATCTTCTTCATCCTCTTCCTCTTATGAAAGCTATGGTGAAGATGACAAAGATCAAGACAAGAAAAAGGCGAGAAAGAGGTCACCCTCTTCTCCACCTTCTTCAAATTCTTCACCCTCAAAAGAAAGTGATGGTGCAACCTTTGAACCATCAAAAAGAAGAGGCCATAGGAAATCCTATGCCGCATGGAAGAGGTCGTCCAAGTTGAATAAATTCAAAGAGGGAGGGAAGAGCATCTCTTTCCTTACCTATAATGGTACCTTTGGTACTACGGACAAAGTCTTGGCCTTTATCCAGCAATTCGATGCAGCGTTTGGATATGAGGGCTTCACGGAGTCCTCTAAGCTACGCCATGTAGCTATACACTTTCAAAAGTCCGCCAGACAATGGTGGTCTAGCCTACGAGCCAACGGTGAAGCTCCACGAACATGGAAAGCTTTAAGAGCTTCCATTATGAAGCAGTTTTTGGCCACCAATGCCAAAGACAAAGTACTCACCGAATGGCGAATCTTAAAGCTCTCTCCCAATGAATCTATCCACAAATATGTAGACAAGTTTTGGGACCTACAACTCAAAGCCACTGTCTTCAAAAAGTTGGATTTTGGAGAGCAAAAGCAACAATTTTGTGCGGGCTTAACCGAAGAAATGGCGGAGTATGTCAACTCCCAAAGACCACGTACCATATCGGCGGTAATACACCACACTATGGTCGGCTCTCGAATCAATTTCCAAACGGGGGCAAAAAGAAATAATAAGCCCCCGGAAAATAAGGGTTCCAATGAGCCTAAGGGGAAGGACAATGTCCAAAAGTCTCCTAAGGGCAACTCCAACAAAGCTAAAGAGAAGGGAGTTTACAAAGGTAAGAATAAACTCTCTCCTGAAGAGCTTGAGCATTATCATAAGGATAACCGGTGTTTCAAGTGCAGCGAACAAGGGCATGCGTACCGCGCTTGTCCCCAAAAGAACAACCGCCAAGATCCTCCTAGAGCTTCCTTCGTTGAAATCCAAGAGGAGGAGACTCACCAAACTCAACACAAAGGATCTCCTCTATGCCATGCTTGGGGAAAGGTAAGAGAACATGATGCTTTTATTCTCTTTGACCCTGGTTCTACTCACAATTTTATATCTATAGAGTTGGCCACCAAGCTAGGAATACAATCCTACGAGATGGGAGATGTCCTACCCGCAGACAGTGCCTTCAAGGGGCAAGAAGCTTCAGTCACTCCCTTAATCCGGAAATTGAGGCTTCATGTCCAAGGCTATGTGGACAAAGAGGACTTCTTTATCTCTCCTCTCAAGCATGAGGATGTAATCCTAGGGGCACCATGGTTTGACCGCCTGGCTGCCGATGTTAAATTTCCTGAAAGGAGAATCTCCTTTAAGTTCAGGGAAAAAGACATGTATATAGATGCTAAGGAAATGGGTAACACCATCCCCATTGTACATACACCAGCTTTCAACAAGTCAATAAAGAGCTCTATTTCCATGTACATGATTTTTGTTAAAGACTCTCAAAATGAACCTAATGCTTTAGCAAAAGAAAATAAAAGCAACCAAAAGGAATTAGAGTTATCCAATTTTCTCAAGGGGTTTCAAGATGTTTTTATTGACGACATCCCGTGTGAGCTACCTCCTAAACGAGGTAATGATGACCATACAATTGAACTTCTTCCAAGAAGTTCACCGCCTAATAAACCTCCTTATAGAGTTTCTCAAGCTCAACAAGAGGAGATTATGCGGCAAGTGCATGAGTTAGTTGAGAAGGGTATGGTTAGGCCAAGCTCATCTCCATTTTTCTCACCTGTGCTATTAGTGCAAAAGAAAGACGGAACATATCGTATGTGTGTCGACTATAGAGCACTAAATAGGATCACTATCAAGAATAGGTTTCCTGTTCCACGGGTAGAAGACCTATTTGATAAGATACAAGGATCGACCTACTTCAGTAGGGTTGACCTAAAAAGTGGCTATCATCAAATAAGGATAGTTGATCAAGACATTGTAAAGACCGCATTTCGTACTACATTTGGTCTTTACGAATACATTGTCATGCCTTTTGGCTTGACCAATGCACCAGCCACATTCAATCGCTTGATGGAGAAGCTGTTCAGGCCTCATCGAACTTTCACTTGAGTGTTCTTTGATGATATTATCATCTACTCTAATTCATTGGAGGAACACAAGCAACACCTCCAGGTAATATTTCAAGTTTTAAGAGAGAATAAACTTTATGTTAATCAAAAGAAAAGTGAATTTTTCTTGCAAGAGATTCAGTATTTAGGTCACATTATCTCTCAAGATGGCATCCAAATGGATCCATCCAAGTTAGAGGTAATAAAAGGATGGCCTAAACCAAGGACTCTGCATGAACTAAGAAGCTTCATAGGTATGTGTGCATACTATAGACGCTTCATAGAAAAGTTCTCACAAATTGCGGGACCATTACATGACCTAACAAAGAAAAGCGTTAGGTATACATGGTCTGCTAAGGAGAACAATGCTTTTGAAAAGCTTAAAGAAAAGCTTATCTCTCAACCTGTGCTTACACTACCGGATCTCTCAAAACCATTTGAGGTCCAATGCGATGCTTGTGGTGATTGCCTTGGAGCTGTTTTGCTCCAAGAAGGGCACGCCATAGGCTATGAGAGTCGAAGGCTCGACCCTGTTGAGCAAGCTCTAGGCATATACGAAAAAGAACTCCTTGCAGTTCTACATGCCTTAGACTCATGGAAGCACTATTTATTGGGGACTCCTTTCATTCTGCGAACGGATCACCAAATTCTTAAGTACTTCATGACGCAGACCAAGCTCTCCAACAAACAAATGAGGTGGGAAAATTTCCTTTCGCAATTTCATTTTCATATTGCTCACATTGCTGGCAAGCATAATCAAGTAGCCGATGCACTCTCAAGACGACCGAGAGTGAATGCGGTTTCCATAGCAACTCACAATGATCTATCTTCAATGATAGATGGGTATGCTATTGATCCCGATTTTAGAGATGTGATTTCAGCCCTTACATTAGGGAAGAAAGAAGAACCATTTACTTTACAAGATGGTTACCTTCTCTATGGCAATAGACTATGCGTTACTAACTCACTACGTGAGAAAGTAATGTATGAATCTCATGCTCCACCTTATGCGGGGCATAGAGGGATTCAGTCTACCTTAAAGGGAATTGAAACATATTTCTATTGGCCTACCATGAAAGTGAGCATACAAGAGTATGTTTCCAAATGTGTGGTATGCCAAAAGACAAAATTTGATAGAGGGAAGCAACTTGGATTGCTTCAACCCTTGCCAATCCCTAATTCACCATGGGAGAGCATATCCATGGATTTTATCTTTGGATTGTCTAAGTCTATCCATGGGAATACGAGAATATGGACGATAGTAGACAGGTTTAGTAAACAAGCTCATTTTATACCTGTCAAAAAGACTATCAAAGCCCATCAAATGGCAACCCTCTTTATTTCACAAATTTTCAAGTACCATGGCTTGCCCATGTCCATAGTGTCGGATAGAGATCCTAGAATGACCAGTAATTTCTGGAAGGGTCTCTTTGAGAATTTAGGAACAAGGCTAAACTTCTCTTCGGCCTATCATCCACAAACTGATGGCCAAAGTGAAATAACTAACCTAACCATTCTCGATCTACTAAAAGCCTATGTAACGGAAGTAGATCAAAGATCCCAATGGGAGAAGTACTTACCCTTAGTGGAGTATGCTTACAATAACACTGTACATACTTCCACAGGAAAAGCACCTTTCGAGGTAATTGAGGGAAGATCAAAAAGTCCCTTGCTAAGGTACATGGGAAGATCTTCGCTGCAGATGAGTATAGCCGAGACCTACAAGAATCTTTCCAAAAGATTAAGGATGCTATCTCTATCTCACAGCAAAGGCAAAAGGCTGCTGCTGACAAGCACAGAAGAGCCCAAGCCTTTAAAGAAAACGATTGGGTCTTGTTAAAGTTTCCCAAGGCTCGATTAAGGCACACAACGGGCAAGAATCTTACGGGTCACCAAAAGTACTATGCTAAACTAGCAAAAAGGTACTATGGTCCCTTTCAGATTCTTAGGCCAATCAATGAGATGGCCTATCAACTCAAGTTTCCCAATCATTGGCTCATACACAATGCTAATCATGTGAGCCTATTAAAGCCTTACAAAGGAGCGCCACCTCAAGAACCAACTATTGAAGACCCACCAGAGATCGAGGACCAAGAAGAGGTGCTGCAGCCCAAGTTCATTCTCCGACATGAAGACAAGGTACTAAGAGGGGGTAAGACTATCTGACGATATCTTATTAAGTTTAAGAATTATCCTTTTGAAGATGCTAGATGGATGCAAGGCATACAATTAAAGGATAACCTAAACCTTTTCAATGCTTACAATGCTTCCCAAGAGTAAGCAAATGTACAAAATGTTAAAAATGAACAAAATTTTTGTCTTATAAGACTCTCTTTTTCTTTATTTGTGCACAAAAATGAAGTAGTATGCATGCTTAGATCAAGTTTGCGGAGACGACGTCTCCCAAACACCAAGTAGAGCTTGTCACTCTACTATGGAAGACTGATAGGACTGATGTGCAGACATGCTTGCGGCAGCCTCAGGCTCTCAAGCGCCAAATGGACTAGTCATCCATTATGGAATGATGTCGTAGGGTAACATAGGGATCCTCTACCCGCTAAGAAAAGGACTCATGAACATCCTTTATCTTCTCTACACCATAGTCGAGGACGACTATGATTTCAAGAGAGAGGTAATGTCATAATAATCAATATCTAATTCTCCTAAATGATTTTCTCATATTAAACTGATCATTTAATGTGGGGAAGGCCAGGGGAGAAAAGGCTAGAATATTGGTTAAGCTAGCAGACCGGCCACAGTAGGGATCCAAAGGAGGGAAAACAGGGATCCAAAGGGGGGGCCATCTGCAAAAGAGCCATGTGCAACAATGGGCTAAAAAGACCCTAAGGTTCAGCCCATTAAGACTTCCAAAATGCTAAGGTTCCAAAATTCAAAGGTTGTGTCCAAAGGTCAACCCTAGGGAAAATTGGATGCTTTGTGTGTGCCTAAAAGTATTTGCACATCCCTACATGAGAGGGGGCGAGCCCTAAATGTAGGGGATGAGAGAGAAAGCCACACACACACACACACAGGCTCCCTTTACACAGAGGGAATGAGGGACACATGTCAGCTCCCTAGGCCAGATGCCCACAAGGTGTGCCCAATTTCTATTGGATGACCCTTGAAGTGGACCAATGAAAATTAAGCTAGAGTAAATCTAGTTTAATTAATTTAAAAACATTTATATAAAGAAACCAATGAGAATTAAGTCTCCTAGAAGACTATTGGGCAGTCTCCCAAGGGGTCCAATGAGCATTCAGGAGCCCCATGGCTTGCCTGATTCCTATTGGACAGGAGGCAAAGGGGTCCAATGAGAGTTTAGTTGAATTATTTAATTACCTAAAGCTCTCACAAAAGGGGAAAGGGGGACACATGTCAGAAGGCTATCACTTATGCTGCTTAATTGTAATTGGCTTGACTTGGGGAGGGCCAATGAGGCTTCAGAAAGAGCATTTAGCAAGAGGGCTCGCCCAAGAGAGAGAGGGGGCTGATTTTTTCAAGGCATTATCACACACCCACTCACACAAGCTCATGTGTGAAGAAAGAGAAGACTATCTCTTCCCAAGCTTTAATGGAGAACTCATCACCTACTCCAAGCTTGTGAGATAGAAGCCTACAACAACACTCTCTTGGCATGTGGATGCAAATCCAACCAAGAGCCAAGCTTCAATGCATGCTCATCTCCTCTACCAAGCTAATTACTAAGCTAAGCTAAGCTACATATGAGTGATTATGTGAGGAGATGTACATCTTTCTCGTAAGATACTCCTTCTTCCTCTCACTCTACTCTCATACCCTGCTAGCTCTCACCATCTTCGAAGGTGTGTGAGGTCTTGGGTCTGAGAACGGGGATAATTCAGGTTGTGTTTGTTAAGTGTTTTGCTTAGTGCATGAAGTTTCCATCTTCATTGCACTAGCTAGTCTTGAAGGAACACAAAGAATTGTATTGTACAATGTCTCTCTTGATGGGAGAAACCATAATACAAAGCCTTTTGGAGGGGGGACCGGCTCCATGAAAATCCGGTCCTCAATTGTTGTCAATAACTTAATTTCTCTCTCTTTTGAAAGTATTGTTGATGCTATCTAACTAGGTGTTATGCTTTTTGTTGCTCTCTCCACCCAAGCACTCTTGTAATTCTCATTAGGAATCTATTCTAATGAAATTCCCACTATGTTCATGCTAATTTCCGCTATACATATATTATTAGGCCATTAAATGTTACACAAGTTGCAACAAGGGATACAATAAGAGATTCAAAACCACTCGCCTGCAAATGAAGAAGTAAGAAAGTACCACTCTAGGTTTTCTTCTTCAGCTATCCAAGCTTCAATGAGGTCTCGATTTGTTTGATTAAAACAAAAAGGTGGACTATTGATGAGCTCTAAGAAGGGTTGAATTCTTTAAAGCTAAGGTGATAAATGGAAATGTCTAGAACTTCATTTTCTGGATCCAAAAGAGCAACGACATCCCAAGTGATGAATTGCACTTGCTCTACAATTCCAACGCACAAGCGGTTTGTATAAAAACTAGACCTTCATGCTTGTTGAAGGCTGTGAGAAAGTAGCAATTGACTAGGAGATCCTTTCCTTCAAGTTTTGCATAGTCAGAGTCAGGAAACCTTCTCACAATTTCATACAGAACATCCTCATCGAGTCCAATCAAGTTTGCAAGATTTAAAGACTCCACTTGTGGGACATAATTTTTGGACAAAAACTCCTTAGGATTATGGTTAAATTATTCATAAGCATAAAGAGATTTACGATGTATCTATGAACAAAGTGTCATAGAAAGTATAGAAGGATGAGAATTTATACAAGTTTGCAATCTTCTCTATGCTCTCTTTATTAAGACAAGCTGTAAATAGCTCCCTATCTCGCTCCCTATCTCCTTTGTTAAAAGTGAAAGGGAGACTATTAATAAGATGCATATGAGAAAAAAATTCACTAAATGTGAGTCTATGAAGTATGAACTCTGGCCGCAAGTTTCCTGTAGAGTCTTCCTCAATGGTAAAATGCACTCTCCAAACACCAAATTTCACTCTATTTACCAATCTTAGGTGTTAGCAGCAAGGTAACACGAACACCATTTTTCAGAGTTCTCTTTGTAAAACATTTATTATTTTGATAAATCGAGAATATTGTAACTCCTATTTTCTTGGATAAACTCTGTAATTAATGAGCCAAGGCTGCAAGCTTCCAGAATGTATCAGCCAGTCATTACTCAGCTTTGGTAGAACTCGAGATAATTAGTTTTGGCGACCCAAAAACCTTGGCTAAGGTATAAAATCCAATTTTTGTAAGTTTTTTATAAGTTTCTGGATAAGGATTACACAGCGTGAGCTAATGACGCTCACTTCTTTCCTTCTCGCGCTTCCTACTCCCTCTCCGGTTGTCACATTGCAATTGTGTTTGTTGCATTGAAACCGCAGGTAAGAGCTCTACGCATTGATGTAAGCCATTCATAGTATTTCGTAGCTTTTGGTGTCGCCTTCATCATAACTAGGAATTTACACTTTTAAATAAAAAACTAGACATAGGTGGGGTATTGGAGCATCATTGCTAAGCATTTATATGCATTCTGGGTCGAACAATATTAGGTCAAAAATCTACTACTGTTAATAATCGCAATTTTGGAACTTGACCTAAAGTGGGGTTTGAACCATAAGCATGTGTGCTTAAGTTTTATAAACTTGTCCTAGAAGTTTTGTTATGTTTGGATGTCATTTGGTGTTGTAACGGATGTGATTTTGCTTGCCGATGAGCGATTGGCTTTTGGTGATTTCAGTCACTTGAGTGTAGCTTGAGTTAGATGCGAGTTGTTAGTTGTTTTTCGAGAGATTGACAACCTCTTGTAGACTCTATGCACTAGTCGAGTCAGTTTCGTTCCATGGTTTGACAAATTAATCGTGGTTCTCGCTAATACTGCAATAAGATAGGATGGTGAGGTTGGTCATGCATCCCACATTTGGCACCGTTGCCAGGGATCGAAGAGACCTAAACTAGGAAAAAACACGAGCGTCTTGTGTAGCTGTCCTTTAACTTCCTCTAGGTTCATCTAGAGTTCAAAACTTTCTTTTAGAAACCGCATAGCTTAAGATTGTCATCTTTTGCTGAGTAGAGGTAATCGTACTTGCTGATTACCTTTAGGACTGTAGGATTGTAGATTTAGATTAGGATTTGGAGAATGATTGGTAGACGAGACAAGTCTTAAGATCAAGGTTCTAAAAAACAAAAAAAACACAAGAAAACGAGTGTTTGTGGACACTTTCCACAACCCCATTGCATGAGAATCTAGGAGTAGGGTAAGTAGGATCCGAGGTGGATTTCAGAATATTGCTCTCTCTAAAAGAATAAAGTGTGAGTTGTTATTGGAAGTTGCAAAATTTCAGGTCTACGGCTAGAAATAGCTCGAAAAGACTTGAATCCACTCAATCCGACTGGATAGCAAGCCTAAGAGTTGTCTGAACCAGTTGGTAAGCTCAAAGACACTTCGAGATAAAAAATTTCAAGAGTTGACCAAAACTCGGATTATTTAATTTTTCTTGACATTTTAGGCCAAATTAAGTTTTGACTTGATTCATAAGCTTAAAATAGATTATATAAAGACTGTCTTTGAAAAAATTGCAAAAAAGTGTTCATTTCAAGCCTAAAGTTAATGATCGCGATTATTAACTTTCTACTCTAAATTGGCCAAGGTTCATACCATTGACTCATTGCATGTGTACAAAGAACTTTTGTAAAGACCCAAGAGATTTGGATCACTAAACTGACAAAAAACTGGGTAAAAACTAAAGTTTGTACTGACTTTTTGAATCTTGAGTATAAATTGGGGGAAAATTTATCCAAGCTTGTTGAAGTTTGATTCATAGGTTTATGTTGATGTGATAAACATGTGTACATGCTCAGTTGACCAAAATTTTACAAAAATTTGTCAGAAGTAAATAATCGCGATTATTTACATATGCCCTATTTTTCAACTTTTTTGACCAAGTCTGTACCACTAGTTTCACCATGTTGTAATAAGCCCACAAACCAAATTTGGTAAGATTTGGATCACTGGATTGAAAATTGTGACTAAAATTGCAAAGTTAGTCTGCGGATAGATAATTGATGACCATTTGACCAAAAATTGTCCAAACTCGATGAAACTTGGCTAGTGACCTTAACTAAACGTGCTTAACAGATTTGTGTCAAAGTTGGGACATCTGCTTCAAAACTTGATGATTTTGCATATTTGAGTACACCACAAGGTCAAGCACATCAAGTAGACCTAATAAATCCATTTTGGTGAAATTTGGGTCCCAAAAGTGAGTCTTAAGCCAAATTCTTAAAATCAGAGTCTGCGGACACCAAACAGTTAATAAACTTGATCAGATTTTGTCCAAACTTGTTGAAACTTGTCCAAGGACTCTAACAAGTTGTATACTTGCGAAACCAATAAAAAAAAGTGCAAAAAATTGACAAAAGTAAATAATCACGATTATTTACTTCTGTTATCTAGAGATATCAATTTTGACTTTTGAACTTATACAGTGATAGACCAGCATAATATAAAGCCACAGGGCAATTTTGGGTTCAATTGGATCAAAATTGATACATGTACACTTAGTAACAGATGCATATTAGACCTTTGATTTTTTGCTAAAGTCGAATTTGAAAGTCAAATTTTGACTCTCATAGCTCGATTGGAAGTGATACACAGAGACCAATCGCAAGAGTAGCACAAACTCTACTATCTTTATAGAAGAATATCTAACTTGATCAAATTTGTACAGGAATCAGGTTGCAGACGAGGAATCAGTGGCTTGACATGAAGTTGCAATTGAATCAGGTGGAAATTGACGACAAGTCAATCCAAAGGTGAGTACTCTATCCAGGGCTTCATAAGTCTATATGAACCTTAGATCTGGTCGTGTACTAGGAAATCAGGGCATACTCAGAGAAACCTCCATTAGAATATCTATCAAAGAAAGCGTGAATCAAGGCAATTCCTTTCACACAATTCCTGAAGAAGTCTCAGACACTTTCTCAGATTCAATATCCGAAATGTCTTCTTACTCGACTCACTCAGAAACCGGAACGACAATGCGCTATAAGCATATACTATCTTTTTACAAGACTAACCGTCATGGATCCCAAGTTTACTTGGACCCTAACGAGGAGTATGCTATTCACATTGATGACCATGGTATTGAGTTTGAAGAAGAGGTTAGGGCAAACAAACAAGAAAAAATGTACATGGATCGAAACGGAACTCAGTATTTACAAGTCAAGAACCTTGACATGATAGATAAATGGGGGTTAGAAGAAAATACCATAATCCCATATATGTCAGTAAAAGAAGGACCACCAACTTTAGAATTTGAAGGATACGATCAAGTAGACTTGAAGCCTTTGAAACAGCTTAATACGGATAATCCTCGGATTGGAGTCTATTGTTGGGAAGATAGAAATATAAAAGACCTTCTGTGGACTTGTCATGCCAAACCAGGACAATTAACGACCATGAAGACAATCTATATCTTCAAGATCAAAGATAAGGGATCAACGGATCTACCAACCTACCTATTTAGGGATTGTTATAACAACAACTTTGTTATGATGACTCCTGAGGAGGTAGAACAAACCAAATACCAAGGGTATTCCATACGGGATTGGATATTGGGGCAAGGACCAGAAACAATTCCAAGAGATGAACACCGTGAGAGATCATCAGAGAGTAATATGAAAAAACCAGAAACCACCTCATCACGTAGAAAACCGGGTGACACTAAGGCCAGTCCACGGCTACATGAGTCACTATTTCCAACAAACTAGAAGAACTTGGAACATGATCAACTCCCAGAAGACCTGGAGTTGAACCAAAAAAACGTGTCAGACCAGTTGATTTTCAAAAATGGATCAAAAAATACAGTGGATCAGGGGATCCATACGACCACTTAGCAAGCTTTAAGCAAGTGCTAAGAGCAGAGCGTATATTCGATTTCCATACTCAATTTGAGGGGTTTGGAATGACATTAGAATATAAAGCATTTACATGGTTTAAAAGCATTCCACCAAGGTCAATCATGGACTTGAACACATTAGCTCAATGATTTTTAGATGCTTGTTCCAAAATGGGAATCAAATATAATACGGTAGCTCAAATCTATAGCTTTAAACAAAAACATGGTGAGTCTGTTAGGGATTGTGCAACTCGAATGAAACAATACATTGCCAGATGTCCAGAGATGGAGATACCTACGGAAGAAAAACTTGTATCTTTGTTTCTGGAGGGACTGCTTAACAAAGAACTTCATGCTATACTCTATAGTAAAAAGCATACAACCCTAGAAGCGTGTGTGTCAGATGCTATTGACCTAGGAGACAATTGCAAGATTTTCAACGAAGAAGATGTCCCTAAGGATAACAAAAGTGAGAAAACAGCATCCACTAAACCAACACAAGTGGGGACAGCTACTGTGGCACCACTCTCATCCATAGAAGATATGCTAAAAAGGATAAATGACATGATGAACAACATGCAAAAAGCACCTATGAAAGGAATAGGACAAGGGATACCTCCACAGGAATAGCCAATTAGGCTACAAAAATGGTATGCAATCAAGGTTAAATGGACCAATCATGAGACCCACGAGTGCTACTTCAGACCAAAGTATGATGGGAATGTTCAGTACATGCCCATGAGGCCACAAGGACAGCCCATGTACAGATATCAGCCTAATATGGCCCAAGCTCAAAGACCACCAATGGGTATGGAAAGACCTCAACCTGTGTTGGGACAGCAACCTCCGTATCCAAGACATAATGCAGTACCTGTAAAGTACATGCACTCTGAAAGAATCATAGATGAACAAGCATTAGTCCCTATTACACCCTATGTAGAGCCTAGTCCCTATTACACCCTATGTAGAGCCTAGTCCATCTACAATAATGGTAGAGGGAGATTGGTATAATCCACATCCACCACCAATGTAAGAAACCGTGACTTATGCTCCACCAGAGCTAGCACCAATGTATCATGTTGCTAATCAAGGTGTCAGACCTCCCATGGGAAGACCATGATGAAGCCAAGAACAGGCAACTGTCATAACTGTGGTGCTGATGATCATTGGAAAAATGAATGCTCAGAGCCTGACAAAAACCTCAAACCAATTGAAGCCTATTGCATACAATGTTGCAAAAAGGGAGGACACTTTTCGGAAGATTGTCCTAAAAATCCTTTGAACAAGGGTAAAACCGTAGTAAATGTAGTCCAAGTGATGCCTTGTAGCTCATCAGAGAGTGAACCAATTGTTCCAATTAAGGTAGTCACTAGCTCCCAAGCAAAGAAAAAGAAGCACAACTCCTCTAATGATTCAAAAAATATGAAAGTTTCTTCTCAAAGAATCAAAAGGAAAAGAAGCAAAAGATATGAAATGAGAAAACAAAAACAACGTGTTGAAATCGAGGAGAAAGCAAAGAAGCTACTCCAAGACAAGTTGAAAGAAATTGGCAGTGAATTCAAGGAAACAAACGTGCAATCTGGAGGATCCATTCTGGTTGATAAAATCTTTGAACAAATTAATGCTGCCTTGGAAGCCTACCAAGCAGGACTTAAAGCTGGAAGCTTATCAAAATTTGGTGAGAATCACGTTGGAAATTCTAGAAAAACAAAAACCCAAGCTTGAAAGATTGCAAAACCTGAAGAGCTTGTTGTAGAAGAAACAAAAGCAAAATCAGATGTGGTGGCAGAAACCCACCTTGAAACCAACGAACTAGAGCTTATAGTGCCTGACAGCGAAGATGCCTAGATGGAATTACATTCGTAGAGGACGACTGGACAGGACACTTATGGGAAAAAGTGAGAGAGATCAATAATGGGAGCCTAACTCTAAATTCATCTCCTATAGAGGAAGTCTGGTTGGATAACCTACCTTCTGATATGAACATGGATATACAATCCTTGTACGAGGATTGCTGATCGGAAGCTTAAGGAATATGAAAACCATTGAGCTTGAAAACATTACCTTCTTACTTGGGAGATAACGAAGAAGAATTCATCATATGCAGGACCACTCAAGTAAAAAGAGCTGAACAAACCCTAGAAGTAGACAACATTCATTCAATCATGTCTACACCCATTCAATGCACTCTTACCTTGAGAGAATTGTTAAAACTCAGACCATAGTTATGGAATGATCTACAGAAAACCCTAGAGAAGGTGGGGATAACGGGGTTAATATTGAAGACTTTGGGAAAATTGAAAAATGAAATGAAAAACAAAGAGATTTGATCGTTCCATGAGCTCAAATATTCATGTTTGACATTAGTGACCATGAAGCCAGATACAGATTTGCTAGAAAGCTTTTCCTCAAAAGACGGTCGCCTATTGCATCCTTTGAAGACAGCTCAAAGCTTTTCTTACGATCACCACCCCTTGCTGAGCATATAATCATAGAAGTGCAGCCTGTAGTCCAAGACATGTAGACATCCGGGGAGAAATCTTTCGCTGCATATTCACCGAAAACAGCCCAAGGGTTTCTTTGCTATGCACCCGTTGCATGGCATAGTAGGAAATCTTCATTGCGCATTCATCAAAAAGAGCCCCTTTCTTGCTATCATACCCTGCCACATGTGGCTTGCGATCAAATCAGTCCAAGAGACCTTGTGCTTTTAGAAGTACATCACGTTTTGCATACATGTCTACTCACTTCAAAGCTCAGCATTTTTTCTCAAGAGCCCCTAATGTCATAGTGCATCACATTTACCTTTCTGTGTCTTGCATAGAAAACAAAGACCCTTCCCTTTCTCTGTAGCACTTGGTTCCCCTTTTTGAAGAAACAATGACCCTCCCCGTTCCGGCTTCTCACCATAGGCATAGCTGCAAGTGCCTGGAATGCGACTCTCTCCTGATGCACCCGCCCCGGATGCAAACTGGTTGCTCTCTTTCTCACGGCACTTTGCATGCTCCCATCCTGCTTGCTTCTTCTCGCTCTAATTTCAATGCATGCCTTTGCTTCTATTTGCTGCGCTTATCTCAGCAGGCGCTGGAGAAAGCTCGCTGATTAGTGCTGCTGAGACAGGGCTCGCTGGCATTTGCTTCGCTTATCTCACTGAGACAAGTACCCGGCTAGAAAAAATCACAAAATGTTGGCATTAGTTTGAAATGAAAAAGGGAAGCAGTACTTCTATTTCCACATGGCCCCTCATCTGCACTTTTCCTAACGCGGACTTTGTTGATCTCTCTCTCTCTCTCTCTCTCTCTCTCTCTCTCTCTCTCTCTCTCTCTCTCTCTCTCTCTCTCTCTCTCTCTCTCTCTCTCTCTCTCTCTCTCTCTCTCTCTCTCTCTCTCTCTCTCTCTCTCTCTCTCTCTCTCTCTCTTTCTATGCAAGGCAGAGGCGAGACGAGGGTGTGGAGACAAATTACTGATGTTGGTGTTCTTTGAGTTGAAGCTACAAGGAGAGATTAACCCCGCTGCTCAGGGAGGAGAGGAGCATTGAGAAAGAATGTGCAAGTGGCATAGCTTTTGGTTTGGGGGGGGGGGCGCTCGCACTGGAATTTGCAAAGGAAATTAGGGGAGGGGAATAATCACGGAATCTCAATATTGAATGGGTTTTTATTTTTGTAGAGCCAGTAGTAGTAGTAGTAGTAGTATGTGCTACAAATTTCAACAAAGAAAAATTGAAACGAATCTTCAATGATGCTGACGAGGAAGCATTAGCAGAAAAAGCGGCATACGTTGCTTCGCCATGCATGCACATGGCAACAAGGCTTGTCAACAATCCATCAATGAGTGTTGGCGCAGATTTTCCCAGGCCCATGACATAGAGAGAGAGAGAGGGAGGGAGAGAGAGAGAGAGAGGGGGATTGGTTTTCTCTTTATAGAACTGTAAAGGGCACTTCTACAGACGGCGTAGGCGTTTGTTTGCATGGCTTACTCCAACATGGAAGTGTCATCGTGATTCCATGAGGTAGATGGTTCAATTCTTCAATTTCCATTTTGTGAGAGTAAGAGAAAGGGGGATTTGTTGAGAGTAAGAGAAAGGTGGATCCAGTATACGAGAAAGATCATAGCCAGTATGTTGAACACATTCTGAAAAAGGGTCATGAAGGCGAATCTTGGAAGATGCGAGTGAAAGCAGAATGGGCGTCGAGGATGTGATAGCTGAGAAGTGCAGAGGCATGGGCAGGTGGCAAGTGCGAGGCTAGGAGCGGAGCCGAATTTAGAGACGCGACGATGAGTTGGAAGTACAGTTTCTTGAATTTTCCAAGAGGAAATTTAAACCAAGCCTTTACAGGGCCTTCACTCAGGGACTCCCAATCGAGCTGAGAGACATTTTTCTTGACCATTGGCGAGCCATGACTTTGCACGCCACGTATAAGCAGTGCTCAAGAAAACATTTTTTCAAAAGCTTGGTAAACCTACACATGAAAAATAGTGTAGGCAAATTGATTAAATTTGAGGGTTTTTATACTAAATTACAGTACATCTCTAAATCGTGTAGATTTTCACCTTCAAATTTTAAATTTGAGGTTAATCTCAAAAATTGTAGGGGGATTACACTAAACAATACTTAGACCCCAGTTTTTGAATGCATGTGTTATTGAGTAACCCTAAAGCACAAAAGCTGATTCACATGTCTACAGGCATAGGATGTCACTCAGCATAGACTTAACTGTTAGGGTCCCAACCTAGTGTTATTACAATGTCAATCTTATGGATATATATATGTCATATGGAGTGCTAAACTAATTGGTTTGTCATTTGCATTCACACTTGTAGGAAATATGTTCCCACACTCTTATGAGATTTTTGTATGTATGCATGTGTAAGTAATGGCAGGGGAGACAGTAGTCGACCATCTAATTGAAAATGTAGGCCTTAATATGGAGGGAATGATGGCATGGCCTATAAAAATGTTTTTCTTATTTGGAAGGGAGAGACCGCCAACCCGTGTATTGCTTATCTTTGTTGATGACAATGAGTGGTGGAAGGAGAATATGAGATTGTTGTTCTTGAAGTTTAGCTTGCATTTAATTGACTACTATAAAGTTACATATTTTGATAGAGCTAACACATCTTCGACAATTGTCCTTGAAAGGCTAGAAGTCATAAAAAGCGTCATTCCTTGTAATAAACTATGGATTGTTTAAAAATTTGTATCGTCAATCTATTATTCTAGAATGTCTTTTGATTGCAATGATTACTCATTTTTGGCTCGTCAATAATAGTGTTAATACCACCACATTCAAACTCTACTCTGTGTGTGTGTGTGTGTGTGTGTGTGTGTGTGTGTGTGTGTGTGTGTGTGTGTGTGTGTGTGTGTGTGTGTGTGTGTGTGTGTGTGTGTGTGTGTGTGTGTGTGAGAGAGAGAGAGAGAGAGAGAGAGAGAGAGAGAGATGGTTAAGTATTTCTCTTTAGTGTTGTTTTGCCACTTCCTTACATTTTTTCTTGTGTGGTTGTCATCTTTTATTAGAGCGGGTTTACAACATGGCAACCAAGGAGGTTGTAGTTATGTTGCACAATGTAGAAGGAGAAAATTTAGTTTTGGGATTTGTCCTTTTGAAAGAGGGTGGAACATACAAAGACTTAAGGCACGAGATTCAAGATGGGGGAGTTACCATTGATGAGTTTCATTTCTTAGGTGGTTCTAGAATACTTCCGATATCAACGAAGCAAGAGGAGATGTGGTTGGTCAATGACGATGAAGCCACAATCAAGTATGTATTGAAAGTGTGATGCCCTCAAAGCGTCCACAACTAGATTCAAGTGATGCCAGCAACGAAGTGGCCACAATGAGTACCTTGGGATTAGAGAAGGAGGTTGAAATTCCTAATGTTACTGTGTGTAGTGATGACTTGGAGATATCTAGCAAGCCACAAAGGTCCTTTTGAAGAGCTCAAATGCTACTTCATCTGAAGTGAGAAAGTGGAAGAGAGATATCCAAAATGCTAGAGAGAGGTTGCAATTAAAAGGTCGACATGACAGGTTTGAGTTGATGTCAACAGACAAGGAAGGGAAGCCCTTGTTTCAAATTTGGGGTGCAGAGTGTGAGAGTTCCTATGGACAAGGGGGCCCAGATACTATATACAACTTTTTGAACTCCCACATCAAGACAGCAAGCCATATGCGAGCTATGGGATTGTTTGATAAGAAAAGGCAAGCTAGCAAAATCTCAGAGGAAGAGATGATTGCTTGTAACAAGGACAAGGTGCAACAAGCAATGATAGAGGTTCAATCTTTTGGGGTTGAAAAAAATGTGGTGTTCAATTTGGTCCCTGAAACTATTGGTGACTACAAGACTTTGTCTAAAGCCTTCATAGCATGCAACATAGATGGAAAATGGCTTCCTTTGTTTCCGAAGACAGGGTCTCTCCAAAATTGTATGCTTGAGCACCTGAAGTCAAAGAACCATGTTCAAGCAGGTTATCCCAATGTGCAAGCGGTGCCTAAGAAGATTGGTCGTCCAAGAAAGAATAATGTACTAGATGAGAAGCAAAAAAATCTTATTGGATTTTTCAAACCAATCTAGGTAACTAGTTAAGCATTTTTAATGCCAATATGCAATTGTTACTACATCTCTAACATGAGAAAATATGTGCATGCAGATTCGGATAAAGAGGCATGTACTCCCTCAACCATGGATAACCAAGGTAGCACCATATTTTAATAAATCAATAAGTTAGTATTTCACATCATATTTTATTTGTTTTGTGGCTTTTTTGCACATAAAACACTATATTACTGTCTCTTTGTTGGGGATTTTGGCAAAAATCATATACAATAAGGGTCAAAAAAGTTGATTTATACCCATTCTTGGATGATAGCAAAGGGGGCACTAATTGGTATTGTGAACCGTCCATGAAAGCATCATTGTTGATTGGTACAACAATGATAGAAATTCTTGGTACGTTTCGTCACAAGAAGTGCAAAAGAGTGAATGTCCTTGGTGTGCCATATGACACTCTTCAATGTAGTGAGTGTGCTTAAATTCCTAAAGAACGAGATTTTCTCATGTGAGTTTATTGACAGTCTCAAGCGAGGTGCTAGAGACACTGGGGGAGGTCAAAGGTTGGATTACTTTAGTAACTCAGAGATACTAAACATTGCTCGAACCAAGAGTTTCTTTGTTCACAAACTAAAGAAAGACATCTGGTTTACACGGACAAAGGTTGCAGCTTTAAGCATTAGGGTAAGAAGCCTCCTAGAGAGTGTGTCTGAAGCTTTGGGTCGTGGAGATGTCAAAAAGTTTTGCAGTGACATCATTAATGCACATGATCTCGGCTTGTTTGAGGGAAAAAAGGCATTATGGAGGTTCCTTATGGATGTCTCTCAGAACATTGGTAGATATCCCCAAGGAAAGCGGTACTCGAAGTCAACAAAGGATTTGTTTGAAGCTATAAAAATATGGGGTGGAACAAGATTGCACAATTTTCTCTCATTGAATCTAGGTGGTCCACACATGTCCACCACAATGAGATCCACAAGAAAGGCCATCTGGTATAGGACAGGTCTGAGAGAGAATGTGTTTGAGCATGTGGCTAAAGTATATAGGAATCACATGATAAGAAACAATCTCTCCTTGGGATATGTGCCTGTCATTGTTGCTGAAGATGAAACTGTCATCAAAAGAATGGTTAGATGGATAGCAAAAAATGATGAGCTTGTTGGATTTTGTGGGAAAAAACAGGGACACATATGCACACCAAATTTTCTTGTGCGAGTTGGGGAGGGGGAGGATGTATGCAACAAAATAGTTGATTCTTTCCAAGAGAATGAGATTTCACATTATGCTAGAGTTTTGATTGCAAATACTCTCATTGATTGTCTACCAAAGGTTGTTCTTTTAGTTCATCTCACCTGCAATAGGTTTGACTCCTTTTTCATAAGAGAACAATGGGATGGAGTATTATCATATTGAAATGTATATTTGAAGAATGTAGTTGGCCCTTTAATTGGTCATGCCTCCGATGGGGATTCTCGACGGAGGAAGATCATGATTGAGAACTACACTTCCCTTGCAAGTAAGAGGTTCTCAATCCCTTGGAAAGGTTGGCCATTAACAACTAACATGGATGTTGATGGTAACATCTTGGATCTGCATGACTCTGACTTTATTCACAATGGAAAGAAGTTAATTAATCCATTGGACAATGCATCCAAAAGACTTGTTCTTGGTAGGGATCTTGCTACCTTGAATCATGTGGCTTTTGTTTACCAACGTTTCAAGGTTGATGAGCACATATTGCAAGAAGGAGACGTTGAGAGAAAGGATCGACAAAATTGGAGGTCCGCACAAAGACTTGCAGGAAGAAAAGTGCAAGCATGTTTGAAAGCTATGAGGGATGAAGGAGGTATCCATCAAGAAAGAACTTTGGCAACAAAGATGTATCTTTCAATAGTGGCAACATATATTGATATATTCTTATCTACAACTCTCACTTTGTATGAGAGAGTCAAAGCCGCTGGAAAAGTTTCATTCTTTCTCAGGTATGCAAGACAATCATATTGCACTAAATGGTATGAAACACACTTTTTACATTCTAAGTGAACTATGTAAATCATCTTCCAATGTAATCTTTAATGTCTCTATGTATGTCTCCAGGATCTGGCGGACATGTATCATGAACCACGATGCATATAGTCTAAAACAAAACTTCATGAGCAGAGAGGCATTTTTGGATATCCAAGTATCATGTCACTTTGTGGTTCTCTTGGTTAAAGTATTCAGAGAGAAGCATCCTAAGCTAAAAGTTCCATTCTCTTCAACTGGTTCTAATGCTTGTGAGAATTTCTTTAGCAAAGTTGGTGGCATGGTCAGGAATGAAAGATGTTATGATGGATATGACTTATTAAGTAGTGCAGGAGCACAAAAAAGAATTTCCGAGATGAAATAAAGAGAGACACTTTTTTTTCCAGCTGCCCACTCCAAACAAGAAAGCATATGGTCTGGTATGAACCATGCACATGGTGTTGCCATGGCTGATCTTAGAGATTTTACCTCTGTGGCTATAGATGAGCATATAGTACATGCTTTAAAAGAGGGTTTACAAGAAGCGAAGGTTATTTGTGTCTTGTTAGGTATGCAAGATGAATCTTGGTTGCATGAAGGGTGGGAAGAAAGAGATCTTTCATATCTATTCGATACAGGTGTCCTACTTGAAATCTTAGAAGCAGATAACGTAGATGATATTTCTCTCGAGGTCCCTGAGGAAAGATTTGAAATGAGTGTATGTGTCGAAGATGAAGTTTGTGTGGCTGAGTCTGAATTGCGTCATGTTATGGACTCTATAATCAATGAAGAGGAAAACATTGCAAGTGATATATCTCCTTTTGTGGAAATTAATGGAAAGAAAATCTGCAAGAGTACTCTTGTCAGTCAGTTGAATGGAAACCCTACATTGTCCAAGGATAGACTTACCAAGGTGAAAAGTGGGATTTGCTTCCCAATTGATATGAAACAAAAGTTTCAGACAGGCCTTGTAGTAGGATCAGACTGTGCTGTTTTTTTTTAAAGCACCTCTTCAAAGGAGAATTCTAAGTGTCGAAGGAAAGGAAAACTTGCGAGTACAAGTCATGGTGTGACAAAAGGTACCTGGTACTTGGGCAAGATTATGGCAATGAGAAGAAAGACGGGCTATGCTATGAAAGAGGTAAGAGGTCCAATTGATCTTCTTGATCGTCCTCCTAATGTGGAGATACATTTAGCATGGTATCAAAAAGCAAAGGGAACAAGGAGCTACACTTATGAACTTATCGACAATCAATGTGTCCCCTTGGAATCAGTGATTTCCATTGATAATTTATCATATGATTTGGAGACAAGGAAATATCAACTTGATGCTGATGATTGTAAGATCTTCAATGACTACGTGAAAGGTATCATGTTCTACATCAGTAATTTAGTCTAACATGTAATTAAATGTATACTAATAAACATAAAAGAAACCAATGATCTAAAAGACTTTTACTTCAATTTTTTGCAAAAAAAAAAACTAGAAAGAAGCTTAGTTTGAATAGATGCTTTCTTGCAAGTTAAAAAGCTTTGGAGGGCTTTGAAGATCTACGACACTTTTCTCAAGATTTGGTGATGCTTTTATTGGAGACCATGCCATTATTGTAATCGATATCTAGAGAATTTATCCATATGGAGGTTTTAGTTTTATTTCCATTTTTGAAGCCTTGCAACCCTTGTAGCAATCCTCCTCAATAGGAGACATACTTATGATGAGATTTTGAAACTAGTGGCAATGTACAAATGAAACTCTAGATTTTTTTTAACAGATGACAATATCTACAATTCGTATATATATTATAGAGGGGGTTAAGTTGAATATACAAACACCGTAGAAAGGGGGGTATATAACCACTTTAGCATTTATAGATAGGGGTTGGGACTATTGTTATAGGGTCCGTAGATAGGGGGTTTTTCCTATATGGTTGCACGCAGGTGACGTCCCCCCATAATTGTAAGTGAATCCCTCGGGGAATGATCACTCTCTCTTACAACGGCATAAAACTCCCTTGCTAATCACCCCCAATACAACACATGCATGCACATAAGCCAATGCGATTTCACTCAAGAGCTACTTCTCAAGAGATTGAGCTTGGCTTCTAAAGCTATAGCATGGTGCTCTTTCTTATGACTTTCCCCCTTTTGTACTAGCTACACCCTCCTTTTATAGCATTTTTTAGGACTAAGGCTACTCCTCTAACCGTGGTTGGGTTATATTTTTAGCATTTTATCTATTTTTTTGCTCGAAATTATCAAGAAGCTGGTGGAGTTAGATGAATAAAAGAGAGAGGAGAGAAATGGAGGCCAATTTTGATGCTTGTTGACGATCCACTAGCTTTGACGACACGGTTTTTGTCCAATTATGTCCTTCCTTGGGAGCCAAGGTAATTGAAAATGAGTAATCAATCATCATGATTTTATTCTTCAAGAGAAGAGGCTGAATTTTGTAGTCTCTTTGATACATATGGGTAATTTGGAGGAGAACAAATGAGACTAGGTGGTCAATTTTGAAATGGAAGTGTGTGTAGGAGACATGAGTTCACCATGGTTTCTCTTTTTCTTCAAGATTGAGGAGAAGGTGAGTAGGGTGGAGAGAAGAGAGGTGAGAGAGATGGGGATGATGAATGGAGAAATGTGTGTGAAAGAGGGAAATGGTAAAGTGGAAGAGGGAGTATGGCTGCATGGCATGGGAGGACTAGGGTCCACCAATTAAATCATATCTCACATCTCATAGCTCCAAAAACTATGAAATAATTTGAGGAAAAACTCAACTCACGAGCTACAATTCTTAATGTTATCTTCTTTTCAAATTTAGAGAGCAAGTGGTCTTTAAAAATTCTGCAAAACCTACTGTCTTCTTCCACTGCACAAAGTCCTTGTGGGATCCCTCTTTGGATGATTATTTTGAATGTCTCTCCGAAGAGTGAGCCCTTCATAATGCATGCATGCATGCCACATATCCTTGACCTTATTTTATGGTTCTATAATGGAAGATATTGTTGAACTCATGATATAAGTGAATAATACAACTAAGAAAATCAAATATTGAGCAGTCTAAAAAATATTTTCATGTCAAAATATAAATAATTTGGTGGAAAAATATAAAGGGGTCAACTAAAAAAAAAAATCTCTCATAATGAGAGTACCATAAAAAGATGAATATTTTTTGTGCTCTAATTTATGAGAATGAAAGAGAATAATTGTAGGAAGGGAAAAATCACGAAACTATATATACACAAATAAAACTAGTTTTTTTGGATTTGTGCTGGGGTGGAGTTACACCAAGGCTAAGTTATAGCATTTTGGCATTATTATTTAAAATATATATACACAAGTATACACATATATGAACAAGAAAAAATAGCAAATTATTATGTAGAGTAAAATGGTAAAAATTGGCGTACGTAGGCTCGATAAAAACCCACACTTCAATATAGGTATATGCACAAATTTGAAAAAAAAATTACATAAAACACACACTATAATTATGCCAAAATTAAGGTGAAATATTATGTATAAACTTGGCTGTAATTCTTACTTATATATATATTTTGTCTCTCCTAACTAGAAACCTAGCTAGTTGGGGTTTCTTCCATGGAATAATAGGTCACATAACACATATGTACATATGAACATGTGAGGAAAGTTATATTGTTAAAGTGATTTTACCTGGGTGAGGTGGCTTACTATGCTAATACCATAGTAAGCCACATATGTGTATATGAACAGGTGAGGATAGTTGTATTGTTAAAGTAATTTTACATGGGTGAGGTGGCTTACTATGGTAAATACAGAGAGACGAGAAAAAGGATATCAATACATTTACTCTCCTCATGTGAATTAATCCCAAAAATAGTGTTGTTCTCTTGAAAGAATAAGATCTTAATGTAGAGTATCTCTACTAAACTTAACAAGATCCTTGTAACTTCCTAGCTCCAAAATCTGAGGAATGATATAGTGTGCCCAATTTTTGTGGCACAATAGTTGAACCTACATCCATGTGTGCCCTTATGGCTACATGTTGCCTCTAGTCTTAGTAGCCAAAGGTGATCCTATATGTGATCAAAGCTAGCTTCAAATTGCACACTCATAGTATCATGAAATAGACCTCAGGGGAATCACCATGGAAAAATTAGTGGACCACGTAAGTGCAGGGGAGGGTTTTTTTTACAAGTTACATAAGAAAATAAGCTAGGGATAGGCCCCCAATAATTTATCTCCCAAGCTTAAAAATAAGGGAGAGGGTATCGTATTTATGGTGTGGGGGATGTTTGGGGGGGGAGAAGTAAGAAAAGGGGAAAATGAGAGGAAGTTTTTGTGTTTCAAAGTTATGGCTTCCCAAAAGAAAACTTGTGAGTCAATAGCTACAAAGATACATGCAAGAACTAACACTGCTTTGTCTCAATTGTTTTTTTTGTAATTATAGTTCATTTGGTGAGAGATGAAAGCTATAAAGAGTTTGTATAGATGGAAATTCACACGGAGAACCTAACACAACTTTACAACCATGTTTTTGGAGTATTTTAGATGGGTCAAAATTGGACAAGTAGCTAGAGTCCAGGTTGAACGTGCACATAGTTTGAAAGTCAAACTAAGACACATTGAGGGTACATTTAGTTATCAACATAAGTGGTTCCTTAGTACATTGCCAGTCACTATGCTACACGCTCTTTGACTAGTTTTACTCAGTTAGATCATGTGAGACCTAAATTTTATATGTAAGATAGGGGTATCATAGTTTTTTGCATTGGTTGTTGTATAAGCGTGGAAAGGGGGGTCATATTTCCTAATATGACTCGTATATAGGGGTTTTATCAAAGTTTTCCGCTCACAAGTGGTGTTTTGTTTTTGTATATAGACTAAATCTCCCAGGTAGGAGATCTTACATGTTTGCTTATCCATGCCTGCTTCATAAATTTGATATGGATAGTCATCGGACCTTGCATACAAGCACAAGAAGTAGGCATGCATCATGCATGTGTAACTGCTTCTTTGTTTTTCTTGATTTGTTTTCTTGTGAGCCTTGCCAATTTGTTTTGATAAGTGTTTTGAAACCCTTCAAGAATTCATATTCCTATGGGTTTGTCTAATTCTTGAGACCTCTACAAGGTAACCTTGCAAGTTTGCAAGCAAAGATGTGTATGCTCTATGATTGAATGGTTGGCCTTGTTGTAATTCTTTTGAGGTCCCATGCTTCAAGGCTTGTATCTATTTTGGGAATGTGAATAATGCAAGTGGTAAGTGTGGGTATACTCATCTCGCTTCAAAAGTTTGACACATGCAATAATTGTCTAGCTGCCTAATATGTAGTGATATAAGGATCTCCTTAGAAGTAATCAAAGATAAAATTTTACTATGTGCCCATAAATTTTGGGTATCAAGGAATGAGCCTAAAAAAATGGAGAAGTTGGTAGTCCGTTTGGCATTTTTTCCACAAAAATTGCATGGTGAGGGTCAAAACTAGCCAAAAGTGGCCCTAAAAAGGCCAAAATATGAGTCCAACTTGGTATATATAGGGCTATATTTTCTACATTGCCCACGGATCTATAAGGTTCCAAGGTAAGGGATACTTTCTTGACTAGATATTGGTACTTCTACCTCTTTGTGTGGATGTTAGCGGGTCATGGCAAGACGGACATCTGTAGCATAGCTATCTGGCACTAACATAATAATGTCAATACTCAAGGAAGTGACTTGGATGGGGCATGGAGATCTTTGAGGTTGTAAATGCTCAATAAGTAAATTTAACAAGAAAACACATAAACTCAACAAGAACATCACCAGCTCCTAGATTTAAAAATTTGCCTATATCTTATCTCACTGCTCTAGGTGGTCATGCCATTTTGATGACTAAATGGACTCAGATCCTCACAAAACTTTAAGGGAAGCTATATTAGTTCTAAGGGGACAAGTCTACAAATATTGGTGGTCGTTCGACAAGGTACCAAAACCAAAATTCATCATGTACTAGGTCATAAAAACTATAACAGAATAGCATAAACAAGTCGCCCTAAGGTCTAATAACACTCTCCTATGGTCAAAATGTCAAAAAACAGTGATTTAGACACCCAAAATTGAAGATAAGACTCACATATGCTCAATTGCAAACCACAACATTAGGGCCAAAAACGGCTAGAAAAGGGTTGTTTGTTAATCTAATGATTAAGGAATAGTCCAATAGTCATTTGACACGTATACAAAAGAATGGCACTCTTGTCTCCTCTAACTTCGGTTTTGGTAGTCCTATTTTGACGGAGAGCAGCTAAATGTCTTGATCATAAGGCTAAAATTGCTATATTTAGGTGCTTTTGGCGAGTAAGCTCATTAAATTTGCGGCCCAAAGTAATGAAGTCTCATCTTTTATTCTATTTCATATTTCACAAAATCTCTGTCAAAAGATACAAGAAGGCTCTAAAAACAAGACTATTAATGACAAATCACCTACTTTTTTCAAACGTATACCTTTTCACTTTCCCTCTATTTCGTGAGAGGTTTGTCTTTCAGTTTCTGTATTTTCTCTTTCTTTTCTAATCTCTGAGTTTCCATGGTGTCTTCTACACATCGTCCTTCACATAATATAACTTCTTGTGACTTTCATAACGTTAGAGAGGATGATCTTTGGAAACCCATATCTTTTTGTGTGAACGACTGGGTAACAATGCTTCCTTCATGCAAAGGTGTACAGAGTGAAGAGAACTAAATGTGATGAACTAAAAAACCATTGGAAAGGTCGTGTTCTTGGTTTCAAAGTGACCGACAATGGATGGCTAGCTAAGGTTCAACATGTGTACATGGCCAAGGATATGGTGTTAGACTTGGACTAGCGTCCCACACTTCATTCTTATTGTAAGTAAAAAAAAAACCTCTATTTGATACAATGAAGTTTTCATTCTCCCATTGTTTTTTCTTATTTTTTGATTCCATTTCAGATATATTTCCTTCAACACCTGTGGAATGGCAGCCTGTGGAGAGTCTAAGTGGGACGTTCAAAGCAATGCATAAAGGGATTGCAGATGTTATGTATGCTTACAAGCCACTTTCTTTTTACAAAACAATGGATTTGTTTGTCTACTTTGCAAAACACAAGGTTCCATCACAAGAAGGTTCATATGGAGAACTACATCATTTAACCGTTCCCACCATAATTTCACTTCACTAGGAAGCTCCCGATGCACATACTATATCAAGCTTTAAATCAAAGATAAAAGAAGACACCCTTAAAGCTATGTCAACCGGCAGGATATCAAGAAGGATTAAAGTTCGATGGTTCTTGCCTATACATATCTTTGTGGCATGTTTCAAAACAATGGACTTGTAGAGGACAAAGACGATGTGGCTTAATAGAAGACTTTCTATGAATGAACTAGATAATGTACTTGGAGACGGATGGAGTACCAAAAAAACTTTCCATATTGGCGATAATATTAGTTGTAGAGTAAGCCCAAATTCTATGTCTATCTCATATCAACTATGTTCTCAATCATTAGTTCTGGGCTATGACTATAGGAGATGGAGAAGCAAATTAGGTATTTGGGTTCCTCTTGACTCTGAGGAAAATTGTTCAGAGTTTGAACTAAAGGTCACAGCCCATCCACACACTGAGCATAGAAGCCTTATAGTAACAAAAAATTGGAGACTACAGGATGTTAGAGAATCTCTTGAGTTTCTTGATGAAACATCTCCTGAGTAAAAATTTAAATTGGATGGAATTGTGGTGATCACAAGGATGGAGAGTTCAACCTCTTACATCACATGCCTTCCCCCAAAAAGAGTTGTATTTGAGCCACTTCCAAGGACTTGAAAAAAAAGTCCAATATTGTAATCATTGCATTTTGCTAATATATTTGTCTTTTCTATAGAATTTATTGTGATCATTATTTATGTTGTTTTAAACTGACATTACACAATGATACACATTTAAGAATTCGAATCGTTGGTATTAAGTATTTGAAGTACAAAATTGTGAACCACCAAAGGGTATATGTTCATATGGACAAAATGAACAAAAGTGTACATAACTTTTGTGGAGTAATCAATCATGAAACTCCACTTTTTTTTTTGAATGACAGGATTTGGCATCCTCAAAGACCCTTTTTCTTTTATTTTCAAAAAGGGGTGAAGTCACTTCATGAGGGGGTGGTGGTGACTTGGACTCCTCAAGGCTTGGCACATGGGACTTGGCAGGGGTTGGTGATTTGGGCTCCTGAGGAGTGGTTGGCTTGGGTGACTTGGCAATCTTCTTTGGCAACATGAATGGTAGCTTGAAAGGTGAGCTAGGTGCCTCTCCCTTATTGTTCTTAGCTAAACGACGCTTTTGAACCTTGGATTTCAATGGTGAGTGGAGTGGATGGCCCTTTGTATCTGCTTTTACTTTTGCAGGGATCTTCTTTTTAGTGGGGCTCTTCCTCTTGGCATGGCTCTTCTTTGTAGGACTCTTCTTTGTATGGATCTTCTTTGCAGTACTCTTCTTCTTGTGCTCCCTTTTCTTTGCATCCAAACCCTTGGTGGCTTTACCTTTCTTTGGTGACAAAGGATACTCTTCTTCATTTGTAGTTAGTGCCATAGGAGATTCTGGATCATTTGGGTGTATTGATCTTTCCAAAACCATAGAAACAGCTGACCCAAGACTCTGGATATTCATGCAACTGCAATAAATAGAAAAAGAAAATAAAGGACATTAGTACATACATAGGAAGTCAAAACAAATCAATGGCACATGAGATACACACTTACAATGAGTGTAGTCATCCTACACGTTGACTCAAGATATCTCCATGCATTGGCAAGCATCCTCCATCCACAAGATGTTGAGTCTGTTTGTAAAGGCACTTTTTGATTGTAGTACTTGAAACCTTCTATATTGTAATCATTATTTGTGGTACTCATGTGACCAATGATAAGTTTGGCAGCATTGCAAGAAGACATCAATCAAAAAGCTACTAATAGAAAACAATGGGCCATCAAGCATACATCTTAATTTATACTTACAGTTTACTTCTCCCATGGATACTTGACAATGAGTTCATAAATATAATATCTTTCTCCAAAAGATTGAAGATAATAATACTCCAATGTCCTCTACAAAAAAATAAGAATTAGCTAGGAATACCATAAAATATTATAAATTGTTAGGATTTAAGATTTACCCTTCAACATAGGCGTATAATATGTAATTGCAGGTCAGCATGTCAAAATCTTCAAAAAAAACTTGAAAGTCCTCTTTCTTGCTTGTTAAATAGACATGATGTCACTAGAGGATCAAGTATGGAAATCTGCTTAGCTATAGCCTCTGGAAGATCTCTCATAAGACACCTGAAGTCAAAGAAAAAACATCTCCCAATGAGGCCCTTGTAGGCGCACATGCATTAATTAGAAAAGGGACAACACATACCTGAGACAGATAAAGAGCACAGTATCTCCAAGCTCAATGTTGGGGTTTACAAGCATACTTATGTCTTGAGGGAATATGTCAAGGTACACCTCAATATCCCCACACATGGAGACATCTAAAACCATTTTTCCTATCACTTTTTCATAAAGGAGAGAGTTGGATGCTCTTAAATTTTTTTCTTGCTTTGTAAGGATAGCATCCTTTGACATCATGTCTTGCTCCCTCTCAACCTCCTTGCCTGCTTTGATATCCTGGGCCTTTCTTGTCTCATACTAATGTGTAACATCTTCAATGACAACCTGTGAATTCTTCTACTGCCTGGAAGGGGGAATATTTAAAATTTGGAAGGCCCTAAGATCCTCACTAGGAATAATCTCAAGACCTAGTATCAAACTTGTACCTTAGCCTTGACAAAAGCACAAAATATTTGCTCATCAGTGTGACCCTGTGAGCAAATGCAGCTGCAATGTAACTATCATTCATAAAGTCAATAAGGAAATCCTCAGCAGCCTCCTGAAGGCACATCAAGGCTTGAGATTGCCACCTTACTGAAACAAAGGTTTTGATATTCAACATGCTCACAAGTCTATCTGATATTTCTTTGACAACTCTCATGAAGGGTAGATTTGGAATAAGAAGACAAGTAGACTTTTGTGCTTTTCTTATCTCCCTTAGAAATTTGATATGATAATTCAATCTCTTCCTAGCGGTAGCCCTCTAGCGAGGTTGTGTAGGTGGTTTGTCTTCTTTTTTCCCAACCAATTCTTCCTGGTTGTCATCATCATCTTTCTCTGAATATTTTGGAGCTTGGTAAACTTTTCTTGCTGTTTGCTTTGTCCTTGCCATTTGATGGTCGGAAAGTGCTTTGTCCTTTGACACAAAATTAGTCAATACAAAGCCCACGGGAAGTTGAAGGGACTCCTAAAATATCCCGAACAATGTGATAAGAGTATCTACCATAGTCTGGAAGAGCACGCTATCACGTCGTAAGGCAAACTGAAAAAATAACCGCAGGACGTGATAGGACGTCCTCCCACAGTCTGGAAGTGCCCCCTATCACGTCGTGAGGAAACAATAAGAAATACCGTAGGAAGCAATAGGCGGTTCTCCCACAATCTGGATATGCTCTCAATCGTGTCGTGAGGATTCGAACTTGAACAAATACAGCAGGAAGCGATAAGAGTTCCTCCCACGGTCTGGAAGTGCTCGCTATCGCGTCGCTCGGGTAGGTTAGGTCATGAAAGAGGGGGTGTGGGTCGATGAGGAAAATGCAAAATAAGATTAAAGAAGAGATGCGGAGGATTCTAACTATGCAACGACACGAACATGTTGTTTAGGGGAGATGAAAAATGAACACGTGACATGAGCTTTTTATACATCCGGCCATCCTTACAGTGTACATTGAAATTTTGCCATGTGGTACGTGTGCATGAGTGACATGTGTCAATAATGGTCATTTTTTTGACTCCTTAAATAAGCTTGATCTTGTACTTTTTTGGCGTGTTATTTTTAGTTTGTGCCGCACGACGCGAGAATCCTATAAACATAAGCTTTGAAGCTCTCTAGTTCTCTCACTTCAACTCTATTTTAGAGCTCTCTCCCCTTATCCATGACGCTTGTCGCTCATCAAGATCATAGTTTATCAATTTTTTACAGAATCATTTGTAAATTAATACAAAAAATTAGTAAAAATACCAAAAATTTTGCACAAATTATTCAAAAACATCGATTTATGTTTTGAAAACTCTCCTCACATAGATGAATGTTGTAGCTAAATATAATCACAAATATTACATTGATTCAATCGCCAATTAATTTTGCCAATAAAAATCAAGACTATGCAATTAAACTGGTGACTTTAGGTCAAAAAGTGACACAATCGGAGTGTGTAAAACCCTATTTTGAGCTACAAATTGCGGCATTTAACCATTATACACATCAAATTTGCAATCAACCATCCAATTAACCATGCACATTAATCAACTGTTATGCACACACGAACTAATAATTGGTAGTTTTTAACAATTTTTAGGTGCACACACACAAGTGTTAATCATGTCGATTTTGCAAATTGAACTCACAAATATCTAATTGGTAATGACCATATCACAAATCATTCATCACATTGACAAATATTTAAGCACACATTGATTTTTTGGGGCACACACAAGGGTAAAATGGTGCACACACACCTTAAATTAGGCATACACAATCAAGTAAAGTGCACACAAACTTAATTTTAGTGCACATAATTGCAATTGACCATTCAAGCATGTAATTAGGCAAAGTAACAATGCACATTAGCACATGAAACCATCAATTTATGCACATTTGATTCTAGAAAAAAATCGGCATTAGGACGGAATGCATACACACAAATCAAAAATCCAAAAGCACAAAATCAACAATGGCTATGCATACTTCACATGACTTGATTCCAATGGAACCATCTAGTTTTCAATTGCGCGATGTGTAGGTAGATTTTGTCTATGCTGCAAGCCCTAATCTTACATTCCAAAATCAACAATTTAACAAGTGATTAGCACAAATTGGCATTGTTAGAATGCAATCCAAGCCTCTAATTAGGCAACTATCAAAGCATAAGCACAAAATGTTAGTGATTAGTAGAAAATTAGAGTAGAAAAAATTAGTGAAATTAGCAAAGGATTAGTGAGAAATTAGAGCATGTAGACACACAATTTGCAAGATCTGGTATAAAATTAGGAAAAATTGAACACAATGCCTCGTGCACACATCCAAAATCCACAAAATAACAACAAGTCAATTTGTGAAGAAATTAGTAAGGAAACCAATTCGATTATGCCATAATTACACTAGCGTAGACCATCGATCCCCGGCAATAGTGCCAAATATTGGGGGTACACATAGCTTCAATGACCAACAATAATTGTCAATTCGGAGTGATGATCCACCCGGCTAGCGCATGGAAAGATCAAGCTAATCAAGCATCATTAACAATCACAAGGGAGTGTGAGAGAGGCATAGTGAAAGAGAATTAAGCATTGATTAGTGTTAATCAAGTCACATGAGCATGAATAAGTTCAAGGACTCCATAGCCACACACCTCATGATCTCTCACTAAGAGTGGTCTCAAAAAATGAGGATGAGAATCCTATTTCCATATACACACTGCCTTATATACCTATGATAAAAATATGCAATGTTCAGGCGCCCAAGGTATTTAGGGCTCCACAACTTACTGAATTTGCAAACTAGGCACAAAATAACTGATTTATTTTTTACAGCTTGAACTCTCATTCAGTCCGCTACACATTACAGTTATTACAATGGCTTGAAATAAGTTGGGAGATTATGATACATGGCCATTTTGGAAAAATGAGAAAATGTGTAACTCTAATCTTCACTAATTCTTTGTATTTTTCTTTGAGATGCAGTCACTAGGCTTGGGCCTTTAGCAAATTTTGTTAACTAACATCAACTCAATTAACAGCCCAAAATTCAAAATTCTCAAAATATCAATCTAAAAATGGTCATTTTGACCCAAATAAAGGAAAAAGTGACACAAAATCCACAAGTTGATGATCAAATGCTTTAGCAACATGCCAATTCTTTCCCACAAGTTTGTGAAATTTGGGTTTCAAACATGGATCGTGATCCATGACTCCCAAGTGTAGAACTATCAGATTTTGGGATCAAAGGAATATTAGTGTGTTAAATGCATAACATGTGATGAAATTCTAGAAGATGGGGATGTGTCCAATGATTTGCAGCTTCAAAGTGTTACAGCATTAATGTCAGAGTTTTGGGGAATAAAGACCTTAAATTGGAGTTTTGAACATGTTGGTATGCTCAAGGAGTCAAAGTGTAACGAAAGAATACTGAAACGGTCCGGGGCGACATCAAGAGAGGAGACCTCTAAACACCCCTCAAGGCTCCCGTGCTGCTCAATTGGGGTTGGGGGCAACCACAAGCAGGAAACAACAACGACAAACCCGCAGAAAAATGAGTGAAGGGGCACCACCTAGTTATGGTATGCGAACTAGGATGCAAGAGAGATTTTTTCACAACCAAGAAGATGCACCACAAAACACACACAAGCAATCTCTCCCCAAGACACGCCAAATGAAGCAGAGAGAGGTAGAGAAAAGGGAAGAGAGAGAGGAATGGAACTTGTGTAATAACTTGTTTGTGACTTGCAAATAGAAATGGTTCGTTGTGATGCTATCGTATAGCTTATACAAAACTAACTCAATGCTTAGTGAATGCTAAACATTGCCATCACACACACATTCTCTTAGGGTGTGGGAGACCTCGCACCACAATACCCTCTAAGAATGGACAAAAAATTGGCAATGAAAACAAACTAATGCACATTCTCAAATAAGATCAAATGATAGAAACTTAAAATACACAAGTCACCTTGAATTCACCAAACCATATTGCACAAGTGAAAGGACGAATATTTGAACGTCAAATCATGCCTTTGATGCACCAAACCTCAATTTATGGATGATGGAGGAACATATACAATAGTGGTTTTGAGATTTTGAACTCACACTCTCTCACTTGCAATGTGTAGCTTGAAAGCTTCTCTCACACCAAAAGTGAAGCTCACAAAGTGGTTGCTACGTCTAAGTCTCTTCTCACACATAGAGTGTTGAGGTGCTATGTGAGATATTGGAGGTGGTTTTACAAGAAGGAGAGGGCCCTATTTATAGGTTGGAGACCCCTCATTAAGATTATTGGAAATTCTAATTAAAAAGCTAGCAAATTAGGACTCTGATTTTCTAAATATCAAAACATCATGGGCCTTCTTTGTCTGCTTGAGTCATGGATGTGGGCTCAAGAGATCGCATTATTGCTGGTAGATAAGATGAAAATAAAGTTTTAAGTGGGGGGGGGGGGGGGGGAGAGAGAGAGAGAGAGAGAGAGAGAGAGAGAGAGAGAGAGAGAGAGAGAGAGAGAGAGAGAGAGTTCTACTATATGTACATGTCTTGAGGGAAGGTGCTTTTTATAGTCGGGTTAATAGGTTAGTAGTTAATGTTAGCAATTACTAGAAAAAGTTAGTAATATATTTACAACGGCTAAAATGACTTGAAGGATGAGAAAACAGGGGTGAATGAGATGGGTGTACCCTTGAGATAGTGAATCCTTGAATCTTAGACTCACCTATGCGTAGATTGTCGAAAGTGATGCCGTTCTTCTTCTTCTTCTTTTGACGCCACTACCACAGTTGAATCACCACAAAGGAAATGAGGGTGTTATTGATTAAAAAAACTCCCATTTTACACAGATTAAGGATGGTTAGGCTGCTGAATTTTTATGCATTCTTGAAAGGGTAGAATAAAATTGTAATATGGGTTTAATAGAGAGAGATATGGAGATGGTGGATGTAGGAAGAGCTTCAAAAGAGAGCTATGGGTGTGAGAGGGGAGGCTAATGGTCAAGAAGATTAAAGAAGCCATGAAAGTTGCAAGTTTGAGTGAGGGATGGAGAGGAATGAGTGTGTGTGTGTGTGTGTGTGTGTGTGTGTGTGTGGAAGTAGGAAAGGAAGTGAGAGAAGACTATGGGTTATTTTGTGAGAAAAGTGGACAGCCTGGGGTCCACACAAAAAATCCTATTTCACGGTTGATAGCTCCAAAAATTATCAAAAGTTTTAAGGTGATTATTCAGCTCTTAGTCCATATTTTGTCTTTTAACCACTACTTCAAATTCGGACTGGAGGTTGATATAAAAAATCCAACCAAAATGACTATTTTTCTTCACAAAAAAGTCTTCAATGGCCCCCCTTTTGTTGAATTTGCATATGGCTCCAAAGGTGATCCCCTCCTTGCATAAGAGCGTGAATTAACTAATTTTAAGGGGTTTGAAAATATGCATGGTTGTGGGTTATGCACAAATATAATATATGAACATGATGAAAAAAACAGGCTAGTATATATAAACAATTCGTGGAATCTAAAATAGTGTGAGATATATATATATATATATATATATATATATATATATATATATATATATTATATATATATATATATATACATACATATAATATGTGAAAATATAAAGAATCAAATGAGGAGGGTCCTCATTTGTTTTTAGTGATATATATTTATTTGCAAAAGGTAAGAAAATACCTATAGAAAATAGGAATTTAGTGAAAGGCAATGACTGATGGTGAAAGGTATTTTTGAAGTTTTTTCTTGGAGTGGATTCACACCAAAAATAAGAGAAGCTTGCATGAAATGATTTTTTTAGAATACATAGGTCAAAAAGATCATAGTAATGGTGAATAACTATACATACCATACTTAGGTCAATAAAACACACCTAGATAAAAATATTTAAATAAATATCAAAATAATTATAATAAAAATCCCTATATTTAGACCCTATATACAATGAAATATGTATACACAAAAGGGCCATAATATATTTTGGCTTTTATTTTTATTTATTTTTTAGCTCAACTAGCTAAGTGAGGGTTTTTAAGGAGATATGGGGAAAGTCCCCTAACTCACACACGCCTATGTACGATGAAAAGGTAGAGATAGCCATAGTGTTTAGGTGATTTTGGTAGGGTGTGGTAACTCACTATGGAAATTTTAGATAGCCAAAAAATGGCTATCATTAGCCCTCTCCCAGGATGATGGTATATTCATATACCATCATAAATCATCTTTTCCAAAGAGAGTGCTTCTGAGTCCTTGACAAGATTTTCATTGTTTGGTCCCTTGGCATTTTGGCCCAAGTTACACTCATGCTTCATGAAACACAATTTACATGGGAAAGTTGCCTTTTGACAGATCTTTGGTAGATCCTTTCGTAGAAGGTGGCTCAAATAAGTCTTTAGGCGATACCCGTTTACCTTCCTAGAGTGCTCTTTATCATTCAATCCCATAAGCTGATAGTAGCTTGAACTGGAAGCCTTCTTGACTATGTATGGCCCTTGCCATCTAGTTTCAAACTTAGCATGAAAACAATTATCAAGTTCATTCTCATTACTTAGCACAAGATATCCTTCCTTGATGCCTTTGTCCTTCAGTTTCTTGTCGAGCTTTCCTTTTGCTTGTATAGCTTTCCTCTTGTGGCGCTTGTAAGCTGATTCTCTTTTCCACTCAAGCTCAACTAATGTAAGAAGTCAATCCATCCATACCTCTTGATCATCTTGTGCACCTCTGCCGTGAAGTTGTATTGTTGGGAGGTTGAGCTCGATAGGCTGCAAAACCTCTTGACCATAAACCAAGTGAAATGGCATGAACTCTATGCCTTCCCTATATGTGGTTTGATACGCCCACAAGGCACCATCTAAGAATTCATCCCACAAGTTTGTCTTGTTTTGCACCATCTTTCTAATGATTTCTTCAATGACACCATTAGCCTTGTCCACCAAATTATTGGATTGTGGGTGGTACGATGTGCTATGACAATGTATAATGTGAAGCTCTTCACAAAATCTCATGAGTAAACCCTTCTTAAACCCCGGGCCATTATCAAAAACAATTTTCAAAGGTGTGTCAAATTTGCAACAAATATTAGTGTAGAAAAATCTGATCATTGTTTTGTCATTTACCCTTGCCACACTTTGAGCCTCTACCCACCTAGTCATGCAATCTACAGCCACACTAGAATGTAGAGTTTACCATTTTTTTGTTCTAGGCAAAGGACCAATAACATCAATGCCCCACTTTTCAAAGGGTCCATTTGCAAGCACGATCTACCTTGGACCATGGACCAATCTTCTATTTCCATTTACTTGACAATTGTGACAGCTTTTATACCAATGCTGAACATCCACATGTAAGCTTGGCCAAACATACCCCGCAAGCAAAATCTTCTTCATAGTTAAATCTTGGGCAAAATCACCAACATATGGTTCCTCATGAAAACCTTTTAGAATGGCTGGAATTTCTTAAATAGTTGGTACTCTTCTGCACACTTGATCCTTCCCTCTTTGACAGAGGGAGCCTTCTAGGAAGACATAAACACTTGCTATCTTCATGAGTCTCCTCTTCTGAGCTTTTGTGAAATCTTGTGGAAACCTGTCCTCCAAAATATAGCCAATAAAGGGAGCCAATGACTCCAATCCTTGGTATCTCAGTTGCTTGATAGCTGCTACCACCATGATGACATGCACTTATTTCTCAACACATGTAACTTCTTGTTGTGCAAGTAAATCTGCATCTTCATTTTGTTTCGTATGAATATGATATAATTACACTTCTTCAAATTGATTAAACAACCTACAAGTGGCATGAACTTTTGTCCTTAGGCTTTCATTCTTGCATGCCCAAATGCCTAAAATCTACTTCACAATGAGAAGTGCATCCTCCTTTACAATGAGTCGTTGTATACCTTGCCAATGCACATCTTTAAGCCATGAAGTAGTGTGTCGTATTCTGCTTCATTGTTGCTAGTTGAACCTGGTAGATTGACCTTCTCTTTCATGAACACTTTCCACTTGGGTTGAGCAACACTAGCCCTCCCCCTGCTTTTCATGTGGCTCATCAAAAATCTCCATCAAAGAACAAGGTAAAAGCATTAGGAATACTTTTTGGTGGTGGCAATGGTAGGCTCTTTACTTCAGTCACATTAATCTCCTTCTCATGTACCCTATAAGTGAGAATCCCTACCAATTGTGCACGCACACTATCTTCTACCTCGAAAGAGGTTTGGAACTCTTACAACTCCATTTCAGATCCTAGTACTAAGATTCATTTGAGATGACACCCAAGGGAGCAATTTTTTCAATGAGAATTACAAAAGGTTTTGGTAGCAAGTAGGATCTAAACTTCCTCACCACAAACATGAAAGAAAGCATCATGAGTTCTTCCTTCATGTAGCCTCTCTCCAAATCATTCATGACCCTACTAGCAAAGTAGATGGGTCGCATCCTCGTACTATGGGGATCTTGTTGTAATAAAAGTGCACCAAGTGTTTCCTTCCCAACACTAGAGCTAAAAAATAATGTGTACTCCCAACAAGGAGGCATGAGTGATGGTAGCTTTGACAAAATGACTTTAATGTTACAAAAGTACTCTTCAAGCTCATCAAACCATGCAAATTCAACTTGTTGTGTCAATTTTTGCAAGGGGTGAAGTAACTTTGAGGCTAAGTGAATGAAGCATGACATAGACTTCACCTTTTGAATGAATGAGATGACCTCCTTAAGACTCTTGGGTGATGGTGACTCAATAATAGCCTTTGACTTTGAAGGATCCTATTCAATGCCTTTATAGGAAACCTTGTGAGATAGCAAGATCACTTCATCCTCACCTGTGTGACATTTGTTGAGATGGAGCTGACCTCCCATGTCGTAAAGTTTTTTCAAACCTTCTTCTACCTTTTGTAGGTGCAATGATTTTGGGCTATAAATGCAAAAATCATCAATAAAAACCCTAACGGACTTCCCAAAGAATGCTTGAAACACCAGGTTCATGAAGTGTTGGAAAGTTGCAGGAGCATTTTTCAGGCTAAATGACATGACTCTAAAAGCATAACAACCCCAAGGAGTGATGAATTTTGTTTTTAATTGATCCTCCAATGCAAAACCTATTTGAAAGTAACCTGAGTAGCCATCTCACATAGTGTACTTCTCGTGACCAGCTACCTCATTTAGTATCTCATCTTGAAATGGGAGGGGAAAATGATATCTTTTTGTTGCCTCATTCAGTGGACAGTAATTCACACACATCCTCCACTTTCCCTTCTTCTTGGGAGTGACAACAACAGGAAACACCACTCTAAATTCTCCACTGGATAAATGAAACCTGCTGCTAGAAGCTTTCTTACCTTCTTGAGTAGAGCCTGCTCCTTGATAACTCCTAGTCTTAGTAGCTTTAGATCTTTAGGTGTGGCCTCAAGCTTTAGCTCAATCTTGTGTTGAACAGCATCTACTCCATGCACGTCAATGTAGTCTTTAGCAAAAATCATAGGAAACTTCCTTAGCACACATTTGAACTTCTCTCTTTCTTCCTTTGTAGGTGTTGTAGATAGCATACCTTCTAGCATTCCTTCATCTTTCACATTTTGGTTATCTCGAGTACCTACCTCTTACAAACCTTGACAAGAGGTCTCTTGGTTGTTTGGCTTAAACCTTACCCCCATGACTTCGATGGAAGACTCCTCTTCAGTAATGCTGCTGCTACTTTCTTCTTCTAAAGTGCTATCGGTCTAGCCTTCCTTCATCTCACTTTGTGATGATTCTTCATGGAGATCCTCTTGGCATTGCTCCTTCATGTCAAAGACAACCTTCTTATGATTGTCATTCCTGCAAATCAACTTCCCATTTTCTCAATCTTGCAAAGCTTGCATTTTCATTTGCCATGGTCTTCCAAGGATAAATGGATAGCCACTTCCCTTGGTCAACATAACATAAAAATCCACTCACTTCTTAATGCCAAATGCTTCTACAGAAACATTTTAAAAATGCCTACGCACCTAGATTTGCTATTGTTTGCCATTTTCACTTTGATTTCAGGTCCTCATGGATGTGCATGCCTAGTCTCTGCATGAGTCCCTCTGTCATGATGCAAATTTTTGCACCCCCCATCAACTAGACCTTTCCTAATCAATCACCCTTTGATGTAACAATCTAGAATAGGTGTAATATCCTCATTCATTCAGCTTGTGCAATTTTTAAAGCAGCACGTACACTCTCTTTTAACTTTCTCCTAGTGCTAACTGCCTTCGTTAAATCCCTCCTAACTTGTGGACATAATGCAAGAAACTGAGGCCATGAGATATCAAGACCCTTACCTCTCATGTCTTCCAATGGGTTGTATGGAGCAATACCATGTCCAAGAGGGAAGTCCTAGAGGTTTATACGCCGTCAAGTCCTCTTGGCTCTTTTTCCTTCTTTTCTCGTTTCCTAGTGGCAAGGCCTATAAACGGAGGTTGGGTGGAGGATCAAGGCTAGGCAGCCCCAGGGCTTTACAATAACCGAAATTTTGCCTCATCCTGTAAACTGTATTGCAACAATCACAATAATATAGCTTGATCTAGTATATTTTGTAGTAAGCAATTAACTTCCAATTCTCAATAAAAGACGTGCATTGTCATTAGGTAATCCATGAAACTGCGGAAACTCTTCCTCCATGTCCAATTGCCACAAAAACACTTACATGTGACATTGTAAGTTCAGGGGATGTCGATGGATCGCTCTAGTATCTTATTTACCTCACACTAGGTAACCCGGCCCCAAGTGCTTGGCTTCACAAAACCTCACGACCCTCTAAAGGCTACAATCCAATTACACGGTTGCCTCAAGTCCCCAGTCCATAATTTTCACATACATAAGCAGTTGTCCATAAGGACCCACAACCCCTTACATTCTCTGCCTACAAAATAGACATGTTCTACAAGAATTTGAGTGCATGAGCACTTACATCTTAGTGGGGCACAAAAATGATGTTAGCATGCAAAAAACAAGGAAAAAAAGTGCCTCTATAGCCTTTCATGAGTCACACCATCACAAAGAAGACCTATTGCACCACCGAAACCACCTGATAGGCACCTGTAAAGTTTGATGAAGAACCCTTCTAGCATGACGCACAATTGTAATTAGGAGAAACCAAGGACATAAAGATGCATCTTGTCTTGATTATATGTCCATAGAGCATCCACATGCTAAAAACAAAAAAGAGATGAGAGAGATATGGACACTCGAAACTGGGGTTGTACTCTCTCTTGCTAAAAAATGAGCTCTCTCGAAAGTTTGCAGGTGTTGTAGCTATAAAATGGGTCCTCTTTTGATCTTTTATTCCAAGATATTTCTTCTCTCTCCTCAGCCAACAAGGCTCTCTTGCAAGGCTTCATTTAATTGGTCCATTTTTTGCCTCATTTGGGTAGGAAATGGGCAGCCGATGACTTTTGGTCCAAGGGAAGGGCCACGTGGATCTTGTGTACAGGGGGCCAAAAAGGATGGCCAGGTGCTTGGGCAGCTGTTGACCTCTTTAAGTTCCCTAGCAAGTTTGGACCCTTTACCAAGCATTTTTTTTACTTTCCTTGTACCATTATAAGTTCATATGTCTTTTCTAGCTATTCATTCAAGCCAAAGATCCCACTTTGAGACTCTGATTCCCTTATATATAGACTTGACAAATGAAGCAGTTTTTGGATCCAAACACTGAAAGGAAAACACGTTGCACGATTTCTAGCTTGTACACACACTCTGCACTTAGATCTGAGAAAATTGAGTTGTGGGGGTCATGGATCGCGTTCCATGTTTAGAACCAAAATTTGACAAAACTTCATGGGTAGGTTCTGAGTATGTTTGCCAAGCTGGTGATGCACTTTTTTCCAAGTCTAGACCATTTTTTCCATCTTTGGGTCAAAAAAAGACCATGTGGTGACTCAAATTTCAATTTAACTTGAATTTTGGGGTTTTTGATATCCATTTCACACCAAACTTCCAAGGAACTCTTCCCAAGGTATGAGCAAACTATCTGTATCAAAAATTTGTAGTTTGGGCCACTTGGGGGTCATGGATTGTGATCCATGTTGGGAAGAAATTTTTTTCTCTAGTTAGAGCAGTTGAAAGCCGCTTTCCCTAGTATCAGTTTGCACAAATCTATTTTGAATTTGAAAGTGGGGTGTCATGGATCTTGATCCATGTTCCACCCCACTTGACAATTTGGCTTGCATGGACAAATTTTATAATGCAAATGGAGCACCTCTATGCACTTATAACTGAATTTGGATCTGGTTTTCTTCCCCTAAGTTCCCTTGAAAATTTCCCCAAATCTTGACTTGGTTTTGATTGATTTTGTTGTTTTGGTTGTTTGTTTGCTTGTTTGACCATTTGCAGATGTTCATGTGATCATACCTATGAAATTTGGGTGGGTGTCCAATGTGGTCATAGCAAGAAAAAATTTGCCAAGCAGCTCTAGCTCACAAACTCTCTCTCTCTCTCTCTCTCTCTCTCTCTCTCTCTCTCTCTCTCTCTCTCTCTCTCTCTCTCTCTCTCTCTCTCTCTCTCTCTCTCTCTCTCTATGTGTATGTGTGTGTGTGTGTGTGGAAGGTATTGAATGAAAATGAGAACTAATCTGCCCATTTTGACTATATGTGCCTGGCTAATCCCGATTTCCATGTGCATACTTACCTTACTTGCCCCTATTTCTCATGTCATACCACACCTTCGGCTTAGACAGCTCCTCATTTGGATACCTGGTCATTAATTTCTCTTGATTTGGCAATGTTGGCCCATTGTAAGCTGGCCCAAATTTTGACATCTACCAAATCCATCCATGATTGACATGCTCAAAGCTCTTGCTTGGTAGGTTTGGTGCTTGCTTTCAAAACTTGAATCTAACTTTCTCGACTCTTTTTATTAAATTTTTATCATTATTAAGTTAAAAAGAAAGAAAATTTCTAAAAATTGTTATTATTTGGGCAAAAATTTTTCCAAGATTATTCCTCACACTCATATGTACATACTCTCACTCTAGACATCACACCCACCAAAATGTGTCAATATGGCTCAATACTATGCCTGATAAGAGAAAAAATATGCTAAAAGTCCACAAAAACAAAAATTTAAGCATCAAAACACACTTTATACAGTGTACACATAATCTCTCATTGTCTTGCAGTGAGATTATCTTGCAATATGATCCTTGTACCGTGATTAATCACCCCTTATAATTCTAAGTTGCCCCAAACAAAGGTTTGTGCGATGTGCATGGGTGCAAGTAACATGTCTATTCAAAGCCGTGAAATGTGACAAATTATCTTACAAAATGCTCATTGTATCGCGATTAATCACCCCTTCCCATTATGAGTTTCCCCAAACAAAGGTTTTTGCGATGTGCATGAGTGCAAGCAACGTGTCTCTACAAGGCCATGAAATGTGGCCCTATCATAGATATGGAAGAGATGCAACGGTAACAGAGGATTGTGCAAGATGTGGGTATTGAAACAATTGTTGAGTGGTTTTTGCTATCAAGGCTTCATTTATTTTTCATTTACCAAAAAAGTTTATTGAAGACAAATTGCCCTCTGTTTGATAGTTGGTTTGATGAGTACCAGCGGTTGGTTTTTGTTAATACTTTTTTGAGCTTTTAGGTACCTACTAGAAGGTTGGTTTGGGAGACAGGGAAGATGGTTGGTGTCTTGATTGTTTCATTTTCCATTGCCATGTTGATGTTTGTCCATTTTTTACTTCCAATTGACATTTGGAAATCCATCTATAGTTGTTGAAGCTGGAAGAAGCATGGCCATTTTGTTTGGATTTTTGCCATCATTTTTGTTGTGGATGAGAGGCAATTGTGAAGCTAGATTATTGAGTTGGAAGATTGATTGTGAAGCAATGCTTTGGGTATCCACATCTAAGGTGGCTTGGGTTGCCATGACGGGTTTTTTAACCCAAATCTTCTTAACCCTATTGCTATGAGTGCTTGAAGATGGTCAGTGTGAAATATTTGACTGTGGTTCGTTTGTGATCGTGTTGTCTGATTGTTGTTATGTATCACTAATGTGATATGTTTGTGCCAGTGGTGTAACATAAGCTATGCCCATGAGATTGTATTTTAGCATGTTGTCTTGCCATTTTGAAATTTCTTTGTAAGTGTGAATCCAAGAAACTCCTAATATGATTTTCCCATTTATATGTGTATATGGAATTGATGTGGGTAGTGGTTATTGTCAATGTTGATTGTGACATGGTTTGTCCCAAACTAACCATTGTTTCTTGATTAGATGCCTTTAGCTCAATCTGAGTTGGCTCAATCATGGAGTTCGATAGTTTGAGGTAGTTCGAGTATCTCATTGCATTGACCCATACCCCACAAGTGCTCTTTCTATTGTGTCATCGACTAGCTAGACATTGATTTGAACATCCATTCCTCCCACCCAGCCTTGTTCTATCTAAATTGATGTAATAGGAGGAGAAGGTGGTGCATCATGTGGTAGAATAACTAGATTTTGTCGTTCTTTTTGCCTTAAACCCACACCCAAACTTCCTCATGTGCTTGTGCTTTGATTGCTTGAGCCTTTTTCTTTTTTTTCTTTGCTTCATGTATCTTCTCTAATGTTGCTGTTGTGAGGGATTGATGATATTTCTTCAATCTGCAACCATTAACCAATTAGACATTACCTCTCCCTCCAATGTTTCAAGTTGGAAGGCACCACTTGGTGATATGTCATTAATCCCAAATGGGTCATTACCCCATTTTTTGATGTTTTGGGAGTGTTTTTTTAGGGTATAGACTAAGACATAGTCTCCCTTTTGAAACTGTCTTTCATCTGTCTTTTTTGTGCGTTGGTGGTTGTAATAGATTTTAGTCTCAAATTGTCTAAGAAGATTAGTTTGTCCACTCTGTCAGACAATTCATTTCCCATCCATACCAATTCTTTTGCAAAGCATAATGTAAGAATAAAAAATTCCACGGGCAGTATGACATTTATCCCAAACATTGATTTGAATTGGGTCATGTTTTGTGGTGTTTTGTATGCTACTCAATATGCCCATAAAGTTGAGTGTAGTTTCTAATCCCAATTTGTTTTGGCTTCATTGACAAGTTTTGTGAGCACTGTGCATAGAATGTTGTTTGTCCTCTCAGCTTGCCCATTTTCTCGAGGGTGGTATGGTGTAGACTTTGAATGAAGCACCACAAATCCTTGGAGTAGATAACCAATCATCTCGTTGAGGAAATGAGTTCTATGATTGCTCTCTACCTCAATCAAAAGCCTCTATCGTATAAAGATGTTCTCATACAAAAGTTGCACTTTTGTTTGGGCATATTTCTTTTGCGTTGGTTTGGCTTCTACTCATTTGGTAAAATAATCCACGGCCACTATGATGTATTGGGCATGCGTTCAATATTCCAATGGTGTAATAGACCCAAAAAAGTATATTCCCCATTTGACAAAAGCTCTAGCTCCCATCATTGGTCATAGTTGCATCTCATCACATAGTATTGGTACTTTTGTTCGTTGGCAAGCATCACATTGTTTGACAAAGTGCTATGCATCTATGAATAGAGTAGGCCACTAGATTCCTACAAGGAGTATTGCTTTTGCAGTTTTGCCGGCTAAAAAGTGACCTCATGCCAATCATGCATGTGATCCATAGCATAGATTCTCAAATTGCCACCTATCCCTCTTTGGTACATGTTATCTTCCACGATATCATCGGGGATATCATAGTTCTCCGCTTCTTGTTGGATTGAGCGTAGTTTGGCTTGACTTAAGTTTTCTAGCGAAACTCCTTGCCCAATGTAATCCACAATGTACTTTGCCCACTTGGGTGTTGGTGCTATCCAAAACAGTGTAGCATGTTCAATTGGTTTTTGGATTGCACAAATATCACATGAACTAACATAGTCATGAACACCTTTTTGCATATGAGACAAATAAACTCCTAGCCTCATCAATCTTTTGTATGTTTATTTTTCTGCAGTGTGAAACTCCGTAATTTTTTTGTGAGCTTGCCTCAAGTACAGTTCTCTCTCAGATGGCTATCTGTAGTATTTGTCGTTACCATGCTTATGTAGCCTTCTAGCTATTAACACCAATGATCAAGATTTCTCAATGAGTGGGTGCTACCGTTTCATCTGTAGAGAATCAATGGTGATTAATGATATAACATGTTCACTCCAACTCGGTACCATCTGGATATTGAAAAGATAAGAATTTGTCAAGTCATCAGCGACCTTGGAGGCGCTTCTCCGTGTATCACTCGTAATAAATGATATATTTTCTTATGAACAGTCCCTTTCTTTACTACCACAGTAAAATCAAACTCTAGCAATATTATGAACCAACAAACAATACAGACCGGTATTGCATGGTTTATTCACTAAATACAATAGCATTTGATGATCCACAAAGAATATGAATTTGTTTGCAAGAAGGTAGTGTCTAAATTTCTTGTCTGAATAGATCATTCCCAAACCTTCCCTTTCCATGATTGTGTAAGTTTGCGCAACACTATTGAGTTGTCTATTGGAGTAACATATTGGAAAATCCATATTGTTCTCTCTAAGTTGAGTTAACATGCATCTAATAGCGTAGGCTAAAGTGTCTACATGAACGTGGAAGATCTTATTCCAAACAGGAACTTTCAAAATAGGAAAAAAAAATGATTCTTTGCTTCCATTTTTGAAACTCTTTCTCACATTCCTTTGTCTACTTGAATTTTGTGATGACAGCATAGAGAGATTTTGCAACCATCGCATACATGTTAATAAACCTTCTATATTAGCCGCAATGGCCTGTAAAGGCTTGTACCTCTATGACTCTTGTGGGTTTAGGAAGAGCAAAAATCACCTGGATTTTTCCAAAATTTTAGAAAGCCATTTTTTGACACAATATGCCCCAAAATTTTGCCTTGTAAAAACACATTTTTTTGGATTTAGGCAAATACGATAAGTTTTGCACTTCTCAAAGACCTTTTTCACAAGTCATCCATATAAATCTCTAAGAATTGTCTTAGAAGTTCATTGAATGCATGGTTCATGAGGCATTGGAATGTGGCAGGTGCATTGGTTAGGCTAAAAGGAATCATTCGATAAGCAAATATACCCCATTCTATTGCAAAAATCATTTTTTGATGGTCCTCAAGCTTGATAGCGAGCTGGTTATAGCCCAAAAAGATCTAAGCTTCCTTGCTCGCAACTCTCTTGATCACATGATATGTGATGGTAAGGGATAGTTATCTCTAATCGTGTCTATGTTTACCTGTTTGAGATTTACACACACTCAAAATTTACCATTGTCGGGGGATATGTGGTCGCAAAGTGGACCAGGAAGGCTCGGGGCCTTTGGCTATGAGGGGTGGTTAAGAGGAAGAAGCAAAAACAGAGAGATAAAAGACAATAAGATACCCGAGCACTATATCATCAAGAATTGAAATAAATCATACAAGCCTTGGTCGATTCATGATATTGGAGTCTTCTCGACGCAAGCTCAAGCCCTCATAGTTGCATGCATTCGAGCTCCTAAATGAACGGAGATTGGCTTTTTAGTGTCAAACAATGGCAATTATTTATGTGTTGCAAATCTCACATTCTTGTCCCCAAAGTCCTTAGATACATCCAATTTCAAGGAGTTCATCCCAGGCACCTTACCTTGTATATTTTATCAATTTTCTTGCTTTACCATCGTCCAGATATATATCAAAATAAGGCATAAAGTTATTAGAGATATTAAGATAATATGTATGTGGACTTAGAAAATAGCAGCTAGATCGAGAGCTTGATACTTCCTCTTGAAATCAATTTAAGCGGCTTGAGGATGCGAGAGGAGTTAAGAAGCTTGAGAGTTTGCGAGATATCAAGCATGGGAGGGAGAGAGAGATCACTACGGAGCTTTTAGCATAAAATACATTAGAGAAGACTATGGTGTCATGAACATGAGAGAAAAAAAGGGATCAGTGGAGCTCTTCCTTGTGATAAGAGAGAGAGAGAGAGAGAGAGAGAGAGAGAGAGAGCATTAATCCTTGCTTTAACTTGTTATTCTCCTTCTCCTTTGATCTTGATCACCGTCAAGCTTGCAAGATAAGCCCCTTTTTTAACTTAAAGTTTGACATACAAGTGGCCTCCCCTTATGTACTACAGAAGCCACAGACATGTCTACACTTTTCTTGCACCTCCTCAAACACCATAGGTGTGTCGTTCCCTTCTCTGGGACTCATAAGATCTCTCTCTACTTCATCAAACTTTGAGGTAGCCCATGGTGCTACAAAAATTGTAAGCTTTATGGCACCCAAGCCCTTCTTCTTCTATAGTAGCATGCCTCTATATCCTCCTCAATTGTTGCAGCTTGGAAGGCGCCCTCAGCTTTTGTACATGGACTCCTGCCCCCAGCCCAAGAGGCTTTCTAGGATTGTTAACCCTCTCCTTTGATGGCACCCCTCTCAGCTCCCTTGGCGGGCTCCTCCAGCTCGTGACACTCTTCTCCTCTTAGGTCGCTCTACATGCAGATAATGCCCACAACTGGTGGGCCTTCCATGCACACTGAAGTGTTGTCTTCCTTAGTCATCCATGTGGAAGAAACACCCTTATTTTCACTGCAGTATCACTAGCATCTCCAAACCAGGATGCTCGTTCATTTTTCCCCCTGCTAATCTCAGCTCATTTAAAAAAACAAAAAACTCTTATTTGACCATGTGGAAGAAACACCCTTCTTTTCACTACAGTATTGCCACCATCTCCAAACCGTGATGCTCATTCATTTCCCCCCCTGTTAATCTCAGCTCATTTATAAATTAAAAAACTCTTATTTGACCACCTTTCCCGCGCTTGATTGTCAAGTGAACATCTCCCTTCCGAGTCTTTAGAAGAACACCATATTAACCATTCATTTTGACCAAATCTTTGCCTAGCTCAATACATTCCTCCAATAGCCCTCGTTGAGCCGTCAATATCCTAGCTTGCCCATGTAGTGATCGGCTTTGTAAAGCTGATTTCCTTCAAGATGCAAATGATAGATTATAGCTTGTGGAGAAAGCCCTTCCCTTCAAACCTGGTATATTCCGCAACCAAGGCGTTACGAGTGATGATATTTTCTCTGATAAGATCACCACATTAGGATTTTATGATGATTAGCATTGTCAAGCACAACATTTCCACATAAAGCTTCATTTCTTCAGGATGCAGTCATTGATGAAAGAATTTGGAGAAATTCCTTTCCTTCGAATCCAAGTTAAACACTATGAAGTTTCCTTGCCATAGTATGTCGATCATAGCCTCAATCAATGCATTCCAAGTGGTGCCACTTCAAATGGAGTTCTCTTCAAGAATTGTTTTTTCTTTTAAAGTATCTCGTACTTAGTATAATTATAAATCAAAGCAGTGCCATTCTCCATTTTGGCCCACATATTAACCAAGGCAGTGTCGAGCACATCAATTTTTCCATGCTCTTCAAATCGACCTAGTTTGCATCCTTTGGACTTGTTTCTCATCATGGAAGTGCATCGACACGACATCCACCTCCTCTGAACCTGCAGAGCCTCTGGTCTAGGCCAACCGACCTTCAATCTACATCTGTTATAAGAACTTTTAGCTCTTTTCTATCATCAAGCTTACATAACTGGTAAGTATTTTTTGAGAGTTTTGTTTCTTAGACCTCTATAAAGAAAACTAATAAGCAATCGTCTTGTGGTAACTCTCACATTGGACATCTTTTGATGTATTGCTTGAAGTGAAGTGAAGCTTCTTTCACCTTTTCGTTTTCCCTTTGTTTAAAAGCATAGATTTGAGAAACCGTGTTGTGCTTGATTCCCCTCTTAGAGAATTCCTCGACAAACTCCCGCAAGAGTTGATGAGTGTTTAGGAAATCTCTGCAGTGTTTAGTGGTTGTAACCAAGTCAACACTATCCCTTCGAATGTCAACCTAAATCCTTCATAATGTGTATGGAAATTTGCAACTTGCTCCACCCTTAAGACTTTCTTAAATATGAAAACATTTGCATATGGATCTCCCGGTCCACTATGATTCTTTGGCACACAATTAGCCACTTAAGAAGTTTGCATTCTTTGCGTTTCTTCTACCATTCTCATCATTCTAGGTTCTCCTACCATTACATCTCTCGTCTCATACCCACTGATAGGTGCTCTTGAGGAAGTTTGGTTAGTTATGCTTCTCTCCCCTCGATTCTAATATTAGACACTCTTGTGCTGAAAATTGTGTCTAGTATATCACTACCTTGATGTGTAGACATGGGAACCATTGAACTTAAGGAGCCGATCAATTGTGGCTCAGAAATATGTGGTCAGCTAAAAGAATCTTCCACTCATGTTCTCAGAGGGCTCACTCTTAAATGTTTATGGTCATGTTTTTTCTAAGAGAGTAGCTCTATGCATGCTAGGGGTAACATAGTACTGATTGAGTGGCCACCCAAAGTATGTATATCCCTCAAGCTCGTTGCATCTCATCATCGAATATCTCAAGCCATACTTGTCTATAACATGACTTTCTGCGTACCTCTCTCCACTTCATATGTAAATACATACAAGTATTTTTGCTCCGTTAGCTTCCTCACATTTGCGTTTATCACACCTTTAATTCTAGCATTTGCTCTATCATACTTATACAAACCCACATGCGTATTGTCAATGTTGACGTGAATAGCAACATTTACTCGCCTAAAGCTTGGCATTAGGAATGTCTAGCTTTGGTGGCTTCTCCTCCTCAGGCTCTACATCAACCTTTTTCTTCGTGCCTATCAATCCGCACTTATCCACAATGAAGGGATTATGCTCAGACAACAAAAATTCACCAAAACCAGATGAGTCAATGTTTTACAAGTTTTTGAACCAAAAAAATGAGGAGACAATAGACATATCAAATGAGACGGAAAAAAAAAACACAAGAAACCAATGCCAATATTGATGAGCAAAACGCGGTATCTTATGCTCTGGGAGCAAATGATTGTGTCCTAGACAAAATAACCAAAAAACCTTTCACACAGACAACTTTTTGAGAAAAACCCAAAGAAGCTGAGTAAAAAGAAAACAAGAGACACGATCAAAACATCAATAAAGATGTCCAAAATTGAACAAAAAAGTGAATATCAAAAGTTTAAATAGACATTGAAGGAGATTGGGACAATGGAAATGGAAAGTGGGGGGATTCTAACACTAGAAAGTTTGATGCACCCTCTCATTACAAAAACTACACCATTAAAGAACGACATATAGTGGTTAAGCAAACAATGCACGAGCCTAAAGAACCGGGAACATTGTATGATGGGCTTGAAAGTGCAAAGAGAATCAATCTTGTTGAACCAAGGAAAGAACCAAGACTTGCTTACATTTCCATGGATCTCACCAAAGAAGAAGAGCATCTTTTGATAACCACTCTCAAGCAATATAAAGATGTGTTTTCCTAGTCATAGAAAGATCTTAATAAGGGGTAGATTTGAGCAAATGCCAACATATGATACCCCTTAAGAGCGACGCTAAGCCTTGCAGGCAATGTCCTTATCCCTATAATGAAATATTTGCAAATAAAATCAAGGAGGAGATAGCTAAGCTTAAGAAATCGAAGTTTATCTACGAGATAGAGCACACAGAATGGGTATTGCCAATAATGTTAGTGCCCAAAAAGAACGTTGTTATGTCGCTACGCTTACACGATGAGAAACAAGGCCAAAGGATGCAAACTAGGTTGATTTGAAGAGCATGGAAAAATTGGTGTGCTCAGCACTGGCTAGGATAATATGTGGGCCAAATATGGAGAATGGCATTGCTTTGATTTATAACTAGTATGCTAAGTACGAGACACTTTAAAAGCACAGACAATTCTTGAAGAGAACCCCATTTGAAGTGGCATCACTTGGAATGCATTTATTGAGGCTATGAACAACATAGTTGGCAAGGAAGAATTCAAAGGAAGCTTTCACCAATAATTGCATCTTGAAGAATTAAAGCTTTATGTGGAAATGTTGTGCTCAACAATGCTAATCACGTAAAATACTAATATGGTGCTCTTATCAAAGAAAATATATCACTCATAATGCTTTGATTGTGGAATTTACTGGGTTTGAAGGGAAGGGCTTTCTCCACAAGCTATAATCTACCTTTTCATCTTGAAGGCAAGCAGCTTTACGAAGCCAATCAGTACATGGGCAAGCAAGGATATTTCCAGCTCAACGAGGGCTATTGAAGGAATGTATTGTGTTATGAAAAGCTTTGGTCAAAATGAATGGTTGATATGGTGTTCTTCTAAATACTCAAAAGCGAGATGGTCACTTGACAATCGAGCGTGGGAAAGGTGGTCAAATAAGATTTTTCTATTTTTTAAATGAGTTGAGATTAACAAGGGGAGAAAATGAACAAGCGTCCTGGTTTGGAGATGGTCGCGATACTATAGTGAAAAGACGGGTGTTTCTTCCACATTGACGGCTAAGGAAGACAACGCTTCACTCTGCATGGGAAGGCCCGCCAATTGTAGGCGTTATCTACATGCAGAGCGACCTAAGAGGAGAAGGGTGTCACGAGCTGGAGGAACCCGCCAAGGGAGCTGAGAGGGGCACCATCAAACGAGAGGGCCAACAACAATAGAAAGCTGCCAGGGCTAAAGGCAAGAGTCCGAGTACAAAAGCTGAGGGTGCCTTCCAAGCAGCAACAATTGAGGAGGATATAGATGCATGCTACTACAAAAGGAGGGCTTGAACCTTACAAGTGGTGAAGCACCGTGGGGTACCTCAAATTTTGATCAAGTAGAGAGAGATTTATGAGTCTTATAGAATGGAGCGCCACACGTGTGGTGTCCAAGGAGGTGCAAGAAAAGCGTAGACAGGTCTGTGGTTTCTATAGTACATATAGGGAGGCCACTTGTAGGAGGAGCCAGGAAAGCCATGAGAATTCAACCTTTAAGTTAAACAAGGGGCTTATTTTGCAATCTTGACAGTGATCAAGATCGGAGGAGAAGGAGAATAACAAGTTAAAGCAGGGATTAATGCTCTCTCTCTCTCTCTCTCTCTCTCTCTCTCTCTCTCTCTCTCTCTCTCTCTCTCTCTCTCTCTCTCTCTCTCTCTCTCTCTCTCTCTCTCTCTCTCTCTCTCTCTCTCTCTCTCTCTCTCTCTCTCTCTCTCTCTCTCTCTCTCATCACAAGGAAGAGCTCCACCTATCTCATTTTTTCTCTCATGTTCATGACACCATAGTCTTCTCTAATGTATTTTATGCTAAAAGCTCCATACTGATCTCTCTCTCCCTCTCATGCTTGATATCACGCTAATTCTCAAGCTTCTTAACTCCTCTTGCATCCTCAAGCTGCTTAAACTAATTTCAAGAGGAAGTATCAAGCTCTCAATCTAGCTGCTATTTTCTAAGTCCACATATATATTATATTAATAAACCTAATAAATTTATGCCCTATTTTGATATATCTTGACAATGGTAAAGCAAGGAGGTTGATAAAATATACAAGGTAAGGTGCCTGGATGAAATCCTTGAAATTAGATGTATCTAAGGACTTCGGGGACAAGAAGGTGAGCTTGGCATTACATAAATAATTGCCATTGTTTGACGCTAAAAAGCCAATCTCCATTCATTCAGGAGCTCAAGTGCATGCGGCTATGAGGGCTTAGACTTGTGTCGAGAAGACTCCAATATGATGACGTAATTAGGAGCGAAGCAATGGTTTTAGGTTGATATTATTGCTGGAGCTAATGGCCTAACCCATTGTTGTTTATCATTTATCTGATTATAAGTGGTCAAGTTGACCAAGCTTTGTATGATTTATTTCAGCTCTTGATGATATAGTGCTCATTCGGGTATCTTATTGTCTTTTATCTCTTTGTTTTTGCTTCTTTATCTCAACCACCTCTCACAGCTAGAGGCCCCAAGCCTTCCCAATCCACTTTGCGAACACATATCCCCCGACATCTTTGGTGAACCCGATGTGAAATGCCGGGGTAGGAGGTAAAAATGGAGATGCCAAAACAGGTGATGCAGTTTATGGAAGATTACAATTCCAATGGACTTGATAAAAATCTAGCAATTGCAGGTTTGCCAAAAATGGTGGACTTAGTTCAGGATGTATGCAAGAAGCAAAATCCATGCAGATAAAAAAGTAGATCGATGATGCAGTAGGGATGGCACTTGATGCTGTATGGGAGCAATGTCGGGGTTTTCAAGGATATGATCCATAAGGTTTTATATGAAGTCGAGGTGAAGAGCCAAAATGTTCCACAAAATCAGATGATTAGAATTTTTGAAGAAGTTGTAATCTTGGATTTTAAGAAGCAGGTCCAAGAATTGGTAGAAGCATATTCCATACGGTGGGACTATTTTGCAAAAGAATTTATTCGCAAAAGCTCAAGGATTTTAGATCTCGAAATAAAAGAGATTACTGAAAGAAGCCAAATTATTTTCACTAAAGGTGAAGGGGATCAGATGCAGTTCCTTAATTATGATCAATTTTGGGAGCATATTCCTGAAAAAAGAAAACCCAAGGCAAATAGGCTTTGGAAGTCGCAGATTCAGCTTCAGAGGACCATATTTTAAGCAACCTAGAAAAGGTAAACAATGAATTTAATGCTCAAACATAAATATATGATTTTTTTTCAAAGATTTCTCGCATGGAAATTACCTCCGATAATGGTTTTAGTGAAGAGCTAGACTATACAACAAATGTTTTTCAAGTTACTGACCTTGGCATGGGATGTTCTCAAGTAGTCTATCAAGAAGATGAGCCACTGCATGCTAATAATGGATCTATAGGCAATATAGTTGAGTAGGACAACATTACTGCAGATGATAGCATCAATAAAGATATTATATACACAATACCTAAAAAAGTGCAGGAGGTTGATGAGCAGACACAGGATATGTTTGAGGATATCCCTTCAAAAAAGGTGTCAGATGAACCTTTGCAATGTTATGATGGGATGTTAAGTAGCATGGATCAGATGAGGAAACAAAGGATGATATTGATAAGTATGAAGATTGCACGGATCATGCTGATTGTGAATAGGTTATCCATGGGGATTCTACTTCTATGCTTATACAAGGGATGCATGAGGAGGTAACTCCAACAATTTTGATGCATGTTGAGGCTTTGAAGAGTAGTTTTCTTGAGGGTTCTATGGATGAAGATTTACAGGCTAAATTTAATCTCCATGATCAATCTCGAATCCCAAGTAAAGATATCTCTGCTGATATAGGTCCAGATTGTTCCAAGGTTCTTCACGATGGCTATGAAGCTAGAGGGGGTGATGAACTAAATCACCATGGGTACTGAAAAAGGTGTAGAGGTTTCTTCATTTCCTTGGACAGTGTGCCAATTATGGGAGGATTTATATGGTACCTTTTCTAATAATGTTTATGTTAGTGATGGTTTGACTACCAATAAAAGGGATTCAATGCTCTTTAAGGCTTACTGGTAATGAGATTAACTTGCCAGCAGTTTATGGGATATGGGTGTTGCACTATGCTTCAAGTGATGCCCTAGTATATTGTGGGCCCATCAATGCTATGTCCTATTAATGGCATTTGATCCAAGAGATTCTAAGGATCTTCAAAAGCAGGTTCAATATGGATAATTACTTGTGGATATGCATTTTGTTTGCATGCTATTTGATCTAGGAATAGCATACCTACACCACAAATGTTTGATGTTGATTGATATAGAAAATGTATTCTCATGTGGATATTATGATGCTCCACTATTGGGGCAATTTCTTATTATCCCATTTGATATTGGGGGCTACTAAAGTGCAAGTTGTAGACTCAAAGGATACCAAATGCCTCTTGTATCAGGTTGCATGGTACCAGGTTTTGTTTTCTAGATATATGCTAAGTCAAAAGAGTTTTTGGTTATGCAATCAATAAGCTTACATGGCTAGCTTCTATTTGACATCTTTGGACAATTGATAAAGTATCTTCACATCTTTTGAGTTGGTTCTACTACCAAAACTTGAAGTAAAAGACTTGACGGACATTCCATGTGCAGACAGAGTAAGGCATACTTGAGCTTGACAGGGTTTCCTAAAGAGAGCTTGGAAGGGTTCCCTAAAGAGAGCTTGATGATCAAGCTATGTACATCATTAACTGGAGCACTTGAGTGTGGTGAGGTTCACTAACGAAAGATGTAGAAACAAACACCAATTGTGCCTCTTCTACTGTCATTGAGTCAAGTACAAAATGTAGTGCTCCTACTTCAATTACATAAAATGTGGATCAAGTTGTCAAAGAGGTGATCCATGTAATGAATCAAATAAACCAATAGAATCCCAATCTGAGGCCGTAGCAACCACAAGCAGTCAATGCTCCACGAGTGTTGAAGTGGTGCGCCATTGAGCAAAAAAACACCAATCACAATACTAATGTGTTCTTTTATAACCAAAATTATGTGAGGGAAATTCCATATGGACCTCCAATTGTGTAACAATTGCCACCACCTTCGAGGTACCAAATTGGACCCAATAGTGCAGCACAAGGAGGAGACAAACTACACCCTGTGTTGTCACCTTTGCCTCATGAAAATAGGGTCATTGTGAGGCACGGATATCTAGTTGATTCACTCATAAGTCAACCATGTTACCACAAACCTATAGAAACCCATGTGAGAGAAATTGAGGATGTAGCTTATGATACTGAGGATAGTCCATGTTGGGCTAGCAGCAATGAAGGTGATGAACCATCATATGTAGCTCAAACTACTAGGAATCAATTCATGATGGATGAAAATACGCTTATATTTATAAACAACAAAAACTACAAACCTAGAGGATATCTGCCTAGGAGAGGACAGTAAATGGGGGCATCACTAGCCACCTAATCGAAGAGCTCATGCTTTGAATGTGAAGGTAACCATTGGACACGATGTTTTCCACACAAAGGTCAATAAACAAAAATCTTTGGATTCTGTGAGGGGTGTGGGAAGGATCACTTACTTCAACATTGTGCTAAGAATCTTGACAACGTGGGAAAAGCAACCCTCAATGTCATTGGAATTTTACAATGCTCAAGCGGATCCGAATCTGAACTAACAATTCCAGTCAAAGTGGTTATCAGAGCTCAAGCTCAGGAAACTATCAAAAATCAATCAGTGGTGGACAAGTTGAAACCTCCAAAACAAATTGAATTTAAAAACGAGTCAATAAGGACTCAGTGAAAATTCTAGAAATCCAAATGAGACAAAATGAAATCAAAGAGGCTAAAGAAAAGATGGCCTTGGAAATTGAATTAAACCAAACCAAGGAACAACTCAGACGTGAGCATGAGAGCAAAGAAAACTCAAAGGGGTCAAAAGAGTCAAAGACTATATCAGGTGGATAAGTCTTAGTAGAAAAGGTAAACGAGCAGTTAGATGCTATGTTGCAAGCCTATGAGGATAGACTGGAGAACCAAAATTTGGAGCAAAGATTGTTGAATTATCCACATCTTGAATTCAAAACCAAACAAATGGAGATGTGTAAGGAGCTCATAGAGATTTCCCAAGCTATAATACTGCCAGAAACCTTGAAAATTCTGGAGCAAAAAAAATATGTTCTTGAAAAGGTAAAAAGAAGTGCACTCGAGGAAAACAATGCAGACGGACTAATCAAAATCCATGGGTTTTGTAATGATTGTGGGTGGGAACACCTACACAAACATTATTCTAATAACCCATACAATATGATCAAATCAAAAATAGTACAAGAAGAAGGACCATTGGAGGCGAGGGTTGCAACGAACACCACAGATGAGGCTAAATTTCTTGAGATGCCGCCAATTCCTCAGGTGGAAGAACTATGGCCACGTTCTCTATGGGAGACAATCAAAAATACAAAGGATGGAAGTGCCACATTTCTATCGACACCAATCACTAAGATCAATATGGATTATGAAATCTATTCGAGGAACCAGTCATTATATGGAGATGCATGTATGGAAGTATCTAGGGAGAGCAAAGCAGCAACTATAAGGGCTCTTCCATCCTTTATAGGGGAACACAAAACAAATTCTTAAGTAGAAATCATACCATCTCAGTGGAATCCAATTCCACAGATGACAGATACTAAGAGTTTACATGATTTGTTATCTTCTCCTATTAGATGTACATTACTCTTGCTGAAATTCTAAGAATCAAACCACATTCGTGGTAGCAAATGAGAGAAAACTTGCAAAAAATGGGACTGAAAATCAATTCAAAAGATAATCTTGTAGGTGAAATCATAGAGACAAATCAATGGATAAGGTGGGTGACTATTACAAAGGTGACAGAAGGGAACACTACCTTACCGCTAGAGTACAAGGGAGTCAAGACGATATCAATACTTGACAGTGGAGTTGGAGTATCCCCAATGTTACAAAAAGAATTTGGAGAAATAGAGTAGACCAGCTCTTAGGAAAACATGCATGAAATTGCATGTAGCAAAGAGGTATGTGGGAAGACTCTTAGGAATGTTGGAACAAGTCATTTTATCCTCTTGCACAATAGAGTGCTTTTGCCATAGTTGATTTTGATAAAGGCGACAACTTTTAAGTCATTTTATGGAGACCATCCATGCATCACCTCCAAATGGTTCAAGATTGGTGCTACAACCCATCTCTATTTGCGGAATAAGGGTATCACAACCAGGGTCAGTATGAAGGATCATAGTTACAAGGATGTCAGTCACACCCCGATAGAAGACTTTGGTGTAACTAATCACTCCAGGACATGGTTCTTTCCTCATCAAGGTATTTATTTCCAATGTAATCTACATGAACCATGATCTTGAGCTCACTAGGTCTATCTTCTATTTCAGCGCAATAACAATCTATACCATCTCTGTAAATTTTGACATCCTTTTTATTTTCAAACTCATATTGTAAGTGCAAAAGTTTCATGGTTGGTGTTTAATGTGATGGTCCCGCTCCCATTTTGATTTCCTCCTTGAAACTCACACTTTGGATCCCCCAGCCATATAGGTATAAGATCTCTTTGAAGAAGTATCAAAGAGACTTTCCTCCAAAATCGGCTCTAAAGTAGGTATAGTCCCTTGATTGACGCTTCCCTCTATAGAAATATGGCTTGATTGGTCTCTAGCAGTAGGGTTTCTATTCTAAAAAAACTTGCTTGATCACAAATACATCAAGAAAATTAATCTTGCAAAATTGTGACTTGCTACCTTTTATGGTGCATTCTTCCCTTCGACCGATAGCACAGAGTGTTGTAGACCCTAGTTCCCATAATCTGTACAAATTCACTTGGTGGTTATAACTACCACACTTTCGACACAAAATACTATTTTGCTTGTAATATGCACAAATCAACTTCGAATTGAGTTTTGAAAACACCACTATGCTCCTAGGGACTAGTGCTAACTCTAGTATCATTCTGAGCTTACTTTGACACAAGAAGGGGTAATGGATTGCAATCCATATGCCCCAGTGTCAGAATCTTTTGAAACTTGGCATAAAAGTCTCCCACAGTCTCTTGATCCCTATTATGTGAATTTTATGTGGTTTTAATCCCTTTTATTCATCCAAAAGTCATTTTCTAGATTTGTTTGATAGTTTTTGGCCTTGAATGACTCTTGTCCTACTTAGACCCACTCCTTGAAGGATTTTGGTACACTTGGTTTTGAATAAGTTGTTTGTGTTGGTCTCTACTATAAGGTTGTATGGTCTTTCTTTCAAAATTTAGCCGGGGACATGGATCACGATCCATGTTCCATCAGATTTGAACCCCAAATTTGTCTTGGTGATCACGTGCAATCTAACAAGTAGACCCCACCACTTATTTTTTAGATTTGGAAATTTTTTCTTTATCAAAAGCCAAATTTTGTCTCTCTTGCGGTTTTCACTTGCAATTGATATTCTGGGGATTGGGTCAGCTTTTTGTGGTTTTTTGCTATTGTCCCCTTTACAAAAGTTATCCCAAATATTGTCAGCTACTCGATGCTTCAATCTCAACTTTAGATGTATAAGGGGGTCATGGATCATGATCCATATTTCATCACATCTGAACATGAAATTTTTTCAATTGTATGCATGTACCCTATAGAGGTTAAATTTCCACTTATTTTTTAATTTGGATTCAAAAAAGTCAAAAAGGCCCAATTTTTGTCTATTTACAAGGTTTTTATGCCTTTTTCCAATTTATTTATTTTGATGAGTTTATGTGTCACTTTTTGACCAAAAGGGTATATCTAGTGTCCTAGCATCTCAGAGGACCCTTTAGTATCAGTTTCTGCCAAAATTGCCTCAGGTTGTCATGGATAGCAATCCATGTTCCTGCACCTTTTGGCTTGAAACATTCTAGATCAACTCTCCCTTGCTTGTTTTACCCCCTTTTGCATTTATTTTTGGGTTTGTATCTGCCTTTGAGTTCTGACCATCAAATTTTCTAATTTCACAGTTTATGGTCTCAGCTACCACATTATGGTTTTGACAATTTTTTTCCTGATCTACTGACATGCGCAAAGCGAAAAGGACCCCAATGGCCTCAAACGTTGATGGGGGCTTTTCACAAGCCAAGCTCCCATACCCCTCTTCTCTCGTCCCCACCCCATGAAAACCCCCTCTTAGGGAGGGAGTGATAAAAGGCATTGGAAAAAGTAAGAAAAAAAATAAAGTATGATTATGTAAATATATAAGAAAGGTAAAATAGGCCACCTCATGCCTGCGGGGTAGCCCATCCCCACCTTGCCTCCTTTTTCTTCATTGTTGCCCCGCCGGGTGTCCCTTTTCCTCTCCTCCACTCAAAAGGTCAACCCCCTCTCTCTTCCCCTTGTCCTTTCTCCTTTCTCTCTCCCCTCAAGCTACCCCACCTCTCACCAATAATGCATTATAACTCACCAATAATGCACCCTAACTCACATGCAACTTACCCTATCTTTCAAAATAGTATACCCCACCCCCTCTTTCTCTCTCCTATCATATCCCATGACCCAAATACCCCCCTCTCTGTCTAAAGGGCACCATGTCTCTTGTCTTGTAGCTAAATAACCTCCCCCACACTCACACACACTCAGTTTCACTCAAAAAGGTGCCCACAGACCCATCCCCACCCGGTGGTTACCTGATTTTTCTTGTGTTCACACACATCTGCACACAGATTCACCTCTGAACACACTCCCCTCTCTCCCCTCTTGTAATTACTTTATTCTCCATGTCACCTCTCACTTTTTTTCATCAACCCATCTCTCTCTCTTAGTCTCTCTCTCATGAGACTCCTGTTCTGGCACATATACACACAGCCAGACAAGTGGGGCCCACAGTCACATGGCCTATGTAGATAATGATTTCTTCATTTCTAAATTCTATAATTTCTCCCCCCCCTCCTCCCCTATATAAAGAGGGGTCACCATCGCACAAAAACACACAACATCACCAAAGAACACACTATGCACTGTGTGTGCCTCGTGCACACACACACACCCACACCATCATTATCACCGCAATCACCATGCTTGTCTTGAGCATGACCTCTACACCCTTGGCTATGGAAGATGAAGGGCAACTAAATGAAGGATGATGGCCATAATCCTCGTGCGAGTCTTCGCCATCAACTCCCACCTATCCGCCATGTGCTCTACCACTCTCTCCCTTCTCATTCCCCTACCCTATGCTCCCCATTTCATCGCCTAATTCTCTAAATAAAGCTTGAAGTTTTGTGAGTATGTTTTCTTGCAATGTTTTACCCATGTGAGGTGTGCGGAATCGCCACCTAATCTTGTGTTTTGGAGTGAGCTTGTGTATGTGTGAAGGGTGTGCGGATTCGCCATCCTTTTGTGATGCCTAAGTACTAAGCCGCTATACCCCCTCCCTCACTCTCTCTCTCTCTCACACTTGATCTCATTCCCTTTCCTTTTCATCATTACTCCCAAGCATCCATCTCTCTTGGATGAAAACTTTGTTATGGTGGTGTGTTGTTTGCGTCCTAGCCGCTGAAGCTAGGTGGTGCCCCCTGTTTGCTTTACCATGACAGGCTCGAGGCACGCCATTCGGTCCCCGGTGTTTTAGAGGCCGTCGGGGTTCCGGGTTCGCTTTTCTCCCGTCATTTGGTGCCCCCACGGGGGATCGAACTCCAGACCTTCAGTTTACAAGACTGAAACCCTTAAACTATTGTGAATGGATGAATGGCTAGAAGGATTTGCTAATTGGACGACAGAAGAAGAAGAGCTCCAAGCACAACTAGACGAACTCCGCATCTCCATCGAAGCTCGAGTGCCAGGCGTAACGGTAATCGATTTGCAGTGGGAGAGTGGATATACATAGGCCAAGTGCCAAGAAGAAGAAGGAGAAGGTCGAAACCATGTCCGCAACCTACAACCAACCCACAACAACAAAATGGAAGGAGCTCTACACAATAGAGAATCAACACTATTCTACTTTGAGAATCGGGTAACTCAAGTCACCGAGGTAATTATCACAGTCAGTTTTCAAGTCGCACCTGATGATGCAGCACAGATAACGGAATCATTGGCTCACACTCTCACTAGAGAAACTAGGGATCTACTGAGTTTGTTTCAGGAAAGAACACCACCCTCTCCCACAAGCTTGGACAGTGACTAAGCACCTGTAAGCTTCACATGAATCAGTACAACCTACCTCAAGACATATCACACTTACCAACACGTGTATGCTCAATCAAGGTAATACTGGATTTGAAGGCTCGCTACTAGCACGTCATTGACACCATGCTGGGTGGGGAGCGGTTTTTGGAGGTTCTGGCATCAGATCAGCCATTTGTCTTAACTTTGGTACAAGGCAATGTACCGTTTGAAGTTTTAATCTATGTCCTAGTATAAGAGGGTATACACGCCTCCTTGTAAAGAAGAAAAAAACTTTTGCAAGTTAAGCAGTGTGTCTTTCTAGCTCTCTCTTAGTAATCATGGCAAGTGTAGCATTTCCAACATTTAAAGGAAAGAAGGGGGAGGATTTGGTAACAGACTTCCTAGATGACTTTGAAGTAACATGTGTAGTGAGCAACAAAGATACGGATGAATCCCGGGTTAGAATCTTTAAGCATCTCATGAAGCTAGAAGCTAGATCATGGTACAATGCACTTCCACAAGCAACCAAGGATGACTGGGAACCCTTAAAAACCGCTTTTAAGAGGCGCTTTGGGGGAGGTACCACTTCAGAAAAGTTGTGGGACAAGTTGAGAGACTTGAAGCAGGAGGGTCTTTTAGAATATGCCACCTATGAGTCCAAATTTTTGGATTTGTGGGAACGGTGGGTTGAGTCACTGGCTAGGGGGGAAGCTGCACCCGATTTCCTTAAAAAAGATCGGTTCACGCATGGCGTATAGCCGCTTCTCAAGGAGAAGGTGAAAGGTAGATTCCCGGCTACGTACGAGTTAGCCATTGAGATTGCTCGCCTTAAAGACAAGAAGCTGCGAATGAAAGCCAAAGAAACCGAGTCAACAGAATCAGGAACATCACATTGACCAGCAACTACGACAACCACCATTCCACCACCACCACCGGCTCTTGGGGTAAGAGATGACCAACAAGATATGTTGGCCCATATTACTGACCATTTGCAGAATTTGTCTGTCCACTTAATACAACAAGGGAGGAGTCAAGAAAGAGATCAAGACCCTGGAAGAGCACGACGACAAAACAGGGAGTATCATTGCTACAACTGCGGAGAAGACGGTCACGGTATGTACTACTGTCCCAAACCACGACAAAACTATAATAGAGGAGGTAGGAGGAACCAATCGTCACCCCCTAGAGAAAGAACACCCCCACCCCGAGCACCACCCCCACCAACACAAATTCTACGTCCACCCCAGACACCACTACAAGCATCCATCCCACCTCTTCCACCAACCCCACCACCTGATCGCCCTGTAAACATCATAAGGCTAGAAGAGAAAGGAAAAGCCATAGTAGTGGATCCACCCAGAGCAAAGGAGAGGGACAAGGGTAAGGAAAAGGTAACCTTTTTAGAACCACTTGAAGCCATGACTGTGAAAAGAGCTAGGAGGGAGAAAGCTACACAATCAGATGATGAGAGAAGCCTGAGAGGAGAAACTAGCAAGAGGCCATCCAGGCCACGACGGAAATTGGGCATCACCGACTTCCAGCTAGGGGAAAGTTCTAAGCCCTATGATCTAACATTGGATGTGGCAGAGCAAGGACCGAAGATTACATGGCCACAGCTGCTACATCTTGCACCAAAAGTAAGGCGACAATGGTCTAAAATGGTAAGTACAAGACGCTCCAAAACAAAGGTAGCCGGAGCAATTTCGGGATGCAACATGGATGACATCCTTCCAATTGTCGACGTAAACATAAAAGGAAAGAGGGTTGGAAACACCTACATTGATGGAGGTGCACAAATCTGTGTAATGAGCGAAGCTATGATGCTTCGATTAGGGCTCGAGGTTGACAGGCCTTCTCCATGCAAGGCAAAGATGGAAAACAACGCAAAAGTAAAGTGTGTGGGTGTGGTAATTAAGTGCCGTGAAAATCAAAGCTTTCAACACTGAGGTAGAGGTAGATGTTTTTGTAATGCCTACTAAGGGGGAGGGCTATCCACTAATTTTGGGAAGGCCAATGCTGATGGCCATGAAGGCAAAACAGGACTGGGGTACTGGCCTTCTACGCATGACCGGTAAGAAAGGGGAGACAATCTACTACGACATGAGGATTGGCAAGCAGAAGCAAATGAATCTGGAAACATCGGCAGATGAAACCACTAGCGAATCTTCCAGTTCTGAGGAGGAGGCCACATCCACCGACGAAAGTGACAGTTCCATTGATATGATGGGTATCATTATGAAGGATCCACAAAGGGTAAGCACAACTGGTGATCCATCACCAAAAGGGAAACCCAATGAAGAGGAGAGAAAATCACCTGGCCTAGGAGGAAGTAGGTTGAAGGGTATGTTGTCTACGGAATTAACACTTGAGGAGAAAGAGAGTTTTTTGCAAATGTTGATGGGATTTCCTAACCTGTTCATTGACAACTATGAAAGAATCACAGGCATTACAGTGGTGGAACATCATATTAAGCTGAAGGAAGGGGTAAAACCAGTTGTGCAAAAGCTACAACGATTGGGGGTCATACAAGAAAAGGCACTCTTGGCCGAGGTAAGGAAACTGCTGGAAGCGGGATTCATCTATCCTGTAAAAAACTCAGAATGGGTGTCACCCGTAGTGGTGACGCCTAAAAAGAATGGTAAGTGGAGGGTCTGTGTTGACTACAAACCACTAAATGCAGCTACAAAGAGAGACCACTTTCCTCTCCCTTTCTTGGATGAAATTCTGAATGAAGTAGCGGGTTTTGAATTCTATACCATCTGTGATGGTTATTCTGGATACTTTCAAATACGCATAGCCTTGGAAGATCAGCTAAAAACCACTTTTATCACGCCATGGGGTTGTTTTGCATACAGGGTTATGCCATTTGGTCTCACAAATGCACCTGCCACATTCCAAAGATATGTCACATATGTTTTTCAACCGTTCTTTGGAACATCCATAAGAGTGTTCATTGATGATTTTTGTATATATAGCTCCCGTATTTCACATTTAGAAAAGGTAACTGAAGGTTTGGCCAGGTTGCAGAGCCTAGGTGGACAATTAAATGTGGATAAATGCCACATTGGGGAGAGTAAAGTCATTCTACTAGGCCATGAAATTTCAGCAAAAGGTATCAACGCCGACCCAAGTAAGGTGTCCACACTCATAGCCCTACCTTCACCAACGACCGCACGTTGTCAAGAAATTTGCTGTCTTGCCAGGAAAGCACCGGGCTTATGGCTGTGAGAGTTTGTGAGAGAACTCAACAAAAACTATATAAAGGAGTTAAACCATAGATGCCATGAAGACTAGGGTTTGGAAAGAAGTGCAATCAAAGAAGACTCACTCTTTCTCTCTTGCATTCACACACACAAAGAAAGAACGCAAAAGAGAATGTCAAAACAATACGAAGATGAAAACATCAAGGCTATGGTCATATCGTATCATGGGTAATATGAAAGGGTTAATGGATGAGTTAATGACATTCAATCTTGGCTGACCAAATAGGCTACGAATTGTTCTTTGGAATTGTAGTTTTGTGCTTACCATAATATATATATTTTGTTTAGTGATTGGGATTAATTGTGTGTACAAATCCTCTTGGTTCATAGCAAGATAACTATGCTTACATCAAAAGAAAAATTATAGTCTATGAGAGGTAGTATGATGGGATCCGATGATAGAAGTATTTCATTGAGCCTTTCAGGGCCGAAGAGAAACACTATACGTTGTTGAAAGTGTATTTTACGGCTAATCCATACGTTAATTCTAATAGATCGTACAGAGTGAAAGCGATAGAAATGATCATCATGTGGGTTATTCATCTAGGATAGTATGTGAGAAATGTAGATATGAGAGAAGTGAAGAGATGAGAAGTTTCCCTCCCAAGCCCTATTCTTGCCCGTAGGCAATAAGGATACTGAGGGGAGAGATGTACCTGTAGCAAGAGAACCTAGAGAGGATGAATTACTAAGAATGAGAGAGATAGGTTTGGTTAAGGAGATGAGATTAGATACATATATATATATATATATGTTGGATTAGAGATGAAAATGAAAACAACAAGAAATCAAGAAAACATCAATGTAGAACACATCTTACTTGAAACCCTTCGGCACCATTATTGATGGGAGAGATAAGAAGAGTGGATAATTCCACTTTGATTGATACACCAAGTGCAAGACCTTCTTTGATTACAGTTGATCTTCCAAGGTTAGCTTGTTGCAAGAATGGCTAGTCTCCCTCTAGGAGAAAGTGTAGGCTTGGGCTTATGTTAATGGCTAAGTACAATTAGGCATTACTACTCACTCCCTCGACAATTCCTCTCATCAATGGCTTGAATGCTTGAGTTCCTTTTCAAGGAAGAAGAGGTCCCCTTTTATAGGTGAAGGGAACCCACAAGGGTTTACACAAGAAGAGAGGAGCCAGTGTGAACAGGAATTGGAAAAGTTGAAAATGAGCTGTCACTGCATGATGTGGACAGACTGGGGTCCAGTATTTTGATCATATCTTTGAAATCATGCCACCTAGTGTCCCACTAGGATTTGATTCTCTCCTAGTAGCTATTTAAAAAGAAATATAAGAAAAGTATAAAAAATACATAGAATATATATATATTGGAGTTTACCCTAGATATAGGATCTATCTACGGTGTGAGATGATAATGAAATAGTAGAAATAAAGAATCAATGCTTTTTGCCCCAAGTTAAAGAGGCGGGGCTATTGATGCTTTTCCCATAGTATTTTCTGATGGTAAAGTAAGGATATGTTACCCTTGAGAAAAATAATAGGATGAGATAGAAGGCTTATTATTATACCTAAATATGCATATGTACACTATAGGAAATATAATTATGTATCTAAAAAAATACAAGATAAATCTTGTAGCATGTGTTCCCACTATGTACGTGTCACAGCACGACATCCACCCCCTCTAAACCTGCACATCCTCCGCTATGTGCCACATTGTCTCTTTGTAAGATTAGACCTCTTGTACATCTTCCTTGTCTTCTTCTTCACTGGATGATTCCAGAGCTTCATGTTCACTTTGATCTTCACCTGTGTTTTTCTCTTCTTCCTCATCCATATCTTCTAGATCATTGTCTCCTCTTCTCTTAAACATTTTAATCCTTTTTCCTGCAATGGGAATATTTACTTCTGTACCATCTAGTTCAGACAAGCTGTAAGTAGCATTTTCATGCACATGCTTTACAACATACGGTCCAAACCATCTTTTTGAGAACTTACGCATGACTGTGTGTTGGTTATCAAGGCTACTATCATACACTAAAACCCAGTCACCTTTGTCAATTGCTTTGCTCCTGAGTCGATGTCGCTTATCAAAATAGTCCTTGTTTTTCAACCTGGCATTTTTGAGTCGTTCTTTTGCAACTTTAATGTCTCCAGGTCTTCTCTCTAGCTGCCTTATACGCAGTGCAAGGAGATCTTCCCTACTAAGACCCTCTTGCCAAGGTAGTACATTCCATGTGGGAATTGTATCCTCAATCGGCATCACTGGCTTTTGACCATGCATTAGCTCCGCAGGCATGTAGCCAGTTACTGAGCTATGTGTTGTACGATCAGCCCATAAAGCATATGGTAACAATTTTGGCCACTCACCAACTCTTCCTTCGCAAGCCTTGGCCAAAGCTTTGATGATAGGAGGATGCCCTCTTTCACTCTTTCCATTGCCTTCAGGGTTGTAAGCTGTAGTAAGAGAAAGCTTGATCCCTAATCTAGAAAAGAACTCCTTTGCTTCTTCGGCATCCAGTTCACCTCGATCTGTAGTGATTTTTCCCACACAACCATAACGGCAAATCACCTCATCAAGAAGGAATTTGCACACAACTTCTGTGGTCTTAGCTCTTAATGCTCTTCCTTCAACCTGGTTAGTTAGGTCCTCTCGTGCAAGAACCAAGTATCTCATCTGCCAGAGTCCTAAAGGCATCGTGACTAGATCCACAACCCATTTATAGTGCATGGCTAGTGGATATGTAGGGTGCAATCCATCACGATGTCGAACATTTGAATACATTTGACAAGTTACACATGACTCTACAAACTGAGATACATCTTCATACATACCCTTCCACCAGTATTTTTCTTTCAACTTGGAGAAGGTTGCCCACACACCCCTGTGTCCAGCCCATAGACTCTCATGAAACTCTTGCATGAGCTTTACTTGAGTCTCTTTTTTACATATAACCCGTTGTGGTGTAGCACCCTTTTTGTTTAGGATGCTTCCACAAGTAACCATCCCTTAAAAAGTACCCATATGCTTTCCTGCGTATCCTCTTGAATTCTTGTTCAGACCAATCATCCTGTTTTGTTAGAGTACTCAAGTACCTTCCAATAGAAAGCCAATCACCTTCATAAAGATCTTTCAAGAACAATTCAAGTGAATTAGTCATGCAGACATTGTTACCTTTGACATGAGAGATAGAATAGAATTTTGTGCCTACATCATCTCCCTCATCAATCATTTGTGACTCATCTTCATACCTTGCCCTTGATAGCATATCTGCCACTGTATTGTCTTTACCTGCAATGTGCTTAAACTCGGGATTTAAGGACTTAATGTAGGCAATCCACCGCAACATAGCAATGTCTGGTGTTGAGCAGCTTGTAATCATCCCAAGAAGTGGTAGACAATCTGTTTCTACAACCACACATGCACCAATTAGGTACTCTTTCCCACTTTTCAAGGCTGTAACCATACCCCATAACTCTCTCTTTATCTGTGGATAGTTTCTTTGGCGAGCACTTAGTACCTTTGCTCCAAATCTTATCACATACCTGTGTCCTTCTTTGTCATCTTGCCCTATTGCCCATCCAATCCCTGTAGGACTGGTATCTACTGTCACAATCACTGGCCTTTGACACTCATAGTCTACCTTTCTCAAAGTCGTTGCTGACTGGAGTAACTCCTTTAGCTTTTTCATGGATTTTACATGTGCGTCTGTCCATTTAAACTTTTGATTCTTTCTAAGTAGCTGATAAAGAGGATCAGCTACATGTGCATAATGTGGAATCCAAATAACATAGAAGACACATGCTCCCAGAAACCTTCTAACCTCAGTGATGCTAGTGCATGTTTCTTTCATTCTTTGGATGGCATCTACCTTTGATGGACAAGGTTTCCTACCATATGGCCCGCACATGTGCCCCACAATGAGCACTTCTTTGACACCAAACATAGACTTTTTCCCTGACAATGTAAGATTCACTTCTTCCAACCTAGACAAAATTTTATCACAATCATTTATGTGATTTACCACAAACCTGCGACATCCCTTGAGATCCAAAGCTTCATCTTTGTCACTTTCTTCACATCCTTTGATAGGCAAATCATCAATGAAAGGCATTGTGATTTGAGGAATAAAGTCACGTAAGACCTTATTCATCCCATTCATCATATGTGCAACCGAGTTGGTTGCTCCCTGTGGCAAGGTACACATCCTTACCAAACCCAAAGGTGTCCTCATGGTTGTCAAGTCTCTGCTTTCGATTGCAAGCTGAAATTGATCATACCCTAAGTACAGATCCCCCATTGAGTAGATTGCCCTCCCTGCAAACGCCTCTGCAAATTCATCCACAATTGGACCTGTACCTACATTTCTAATTGTCACCTTGTTCACTGGTTGCATATCGTGGATGAAGCGTAGAGAACCATTCTTCTTTGGAACTGTGAACCACCTGTTTGAGTATGGAGCACAAGAAGGCTCCAAGATTCCCATTTTGATTTTCTCATTCAGTAGCTCTACTAACTTTGGCAAATGAGCCTTTGGAACCGGAATAGGCCGCAGATTCCAAGGCACATGAGGTATTGTGAAAATTACCATAGGAGCTACAATATAAGGATCAACACATCCTATCTCATGTGGCTCAAATGCAAAAGCCTTACCATGCTTTGAAAGCATTTCTTTGAAGCACTTTGTCTCCTCCTGTGTTAGAAACTCCTCGCAACCAATCTGCAACTCTTGAAAGGACTCCTTTGTGAAGGTATGCCCGATCTTTTTAGGATTCCGCAAACTTGGTTGTAAAGAAGCCTGTTCAATCTTTTCCCTGTTGTTGGGTGGTAAGGGTGAAGCTACTGGTTTCACCTTCTTTGCTACACTCTTGTATTTAGTTTCAACATGGACTTCTGGGCCAACTGTTTGGCTTTCTTTAAAGGCTTCTATTACTTGATACATTTCCATAGAGCAAACTTCCACAACTTCATTTTCAAGATGCAAACTAGACCTCATTATAGCATCAAGCTCACCCATAGTATCTACAAAAGAAACTTGTTCACACAAACCCAAAACATTTTCAGTAGGCTTTAGCAACCCACTCTTTTTCATGCCTATATGTACATTATGCACATATTGCCTCTCATATCTCTTCAAATCTTCAAGTTTTGTAAAACATACTGATCCATTCCTTGTTACCAAGGAGCTCATCGAGAAATTTTCACCTATTTTTGGATCAAGCGAGACCCTTTTTCTTTCTGTACCACTGCAATCTTGCTTTACAATGGTACTTGGCCAAAACCCATCATTTCTCTATGATCATGAAACTCTTTGCTTACCTTTGGTAGAGGATGTTCTCTGAGGTTGTCACGATTTCTTTCATGGTTTACACAGACTGTGAGAAATTGGACAGCTCGTTTACCATCTTTGCTACGTATTCTAGCATATGCTGAACCATCGTCCATTACCTTTGTTTCCATTCGAACTCCCACAATGTAGGGTTGTCCAAGGATGAGATGATATGAAGATGTATCCTGTACAAAGAAGTTTTGGTCAATCTTTACATCACCTATTGTTACCTTCACACCTGTACATGCTGCATACAATTCACCGGATGAATTGTTTGCCACTTTTACCATCCAGCCATGATCTGTGTCCATCGGCCATTTGCACTTGTTGTAGAGACTCTTTGACATTATGTTTATTTCTGAACCATGGTCAATCAAGGCAACAAATGGCTCTTCAAGATCACCTACCTTGACCAAAGTTTCTGTAGTAGCCCTTGCCCAATGACTTTGTAAATAGTAACTCCTAGGAATATCTTCAACTTCTTCATCATCATTTGAGAAATACACTTGCTTCACTCTCCCACTAGATTGGTAGCATCCTACCATAGCTCCATCATTCTCCTTATTTTGCAGTTGCATCCCTTGTGTCTTTGAGGTTTCCCCTTCAACCTGTGGACGAGAAACTTCAGCAAGGGTTTGCCTCTTTCTCTTGATGATGTCAATGATCTCCTCATGGAATTCACGCTTTGCAATGCCAAGAACTTCTCCCCGAGTAAACTCAATCTTGCTATTCAAGATCCTTTCCTCCAAGACTTTCTTTAAATCTATAGCAACCTCAATATCAGATTGTAGTTTATAAGTTGGGCCTTTTGTCTTACCTTTCGTTGGCTCTTTCTTCTTTCCTGTTGTAGACTCCTCCATGAGTACTTCAGGTGGAGATGCTCCTTGTGTTGAGGGTGTTTGAGAAGGCATTGAGTCGCTTCTTCCCCCACTTCTAGAAGATCTTTTTGATGGTCCTTTATCAGCATTCTCACGTCTGCGCTTCTCTTCTACAATTGCCTCATTTTGTTGGCATTTTGTAATGTAGGCATGCACTAACAATGAGTCCACTGGATCATTCCATCCTGTTTCTAGACGTATGCAATCACCTGCTTCATGTAGAATCTCTTTTGTAAGCTTTCCCTTTTTAGCTAATTGCATGACATTTGGCAAAATTTGACCATGATGGTCACTCACCTCTTCATCACAAAAATGTTCAATTTTTACTCCATAAGTAGTTGCCTCAACTGAAGAGGTGGCATTCTTGGTTGCCATATCTTCAACTAAGGTTTGCATTCCCCCCTTCCCAAAGTTAGTTCTCAAGGGTAGACCTGTCTCTCTTAAGTGGATTTTACCATCCTTAAAAAAGACAACATCTTTTGACAAAGCATCACTAAAATCATCACAATCCCTTCTTACATGGTCTGTACTATCACACCAAATACATCTATTAACAAACCCTTCTTTGTGCTCTTGTCTTTGCCTAGGAAGTGGCCCTGATGGTTGGCCTTTTCCTTCAAGCTTTGCAAACTTCACCTTCAAGTCACGCATTCCCTTCACAAGCTTATCTAGCATGGACTCATCAAACTTAGGAGCGATAAAAGTAGGTTTTACCATTTTGTCAGAAGTTGAGGTGGAAGGACTTGTAGTCTTTACTACCATCTTGTCCCTTCTTCTTTGTCGTTTGGCAAGCAGTGAGACAGCACCTTCAACCTCATTCCAGTCGGTCTTTAGTCCTTGCTCAGCATCTTTATCTTCAAGAAGAAGCTCCAAATTTTCTTGAAACTCTTTACCTGCAGCTTGTAAGAAAAGATCTGTCTTCTCTGCATCTAGTGTGGCCCTTTCTGTCCTAGTGAGTTGTGCATAGCGCCGCTTAAATTCCCTAAGTAGCTCTGTTATTGATAGTCCTTGCTTTGGCTTGACTACCCATTCTAAGAATGTCCTTTTGGTCACTCTCTCCGAGTCCTCCATGAAATATTCCTCCTTTAAAGCTACTTTGAGTTCTTCCCAATTTCTCCCATGCCCATCTTTAATTGCCCTAACATGCTCCCTAATTTCTGGAGCAACAACTAGCTCAAAGCTTTGAATCATCTCACCTTCTGACACGCGATGCAGCTCCATCTCCTTCACATACTTGCGTAAGTACTTGGTTACATCTTTGCCATTGAACTGATCCATTCTGTTGACGACCGCTTATATGGCCTTCGTTGCAGAAATCTCCCTTCTTTCAGTAGCATGTTGTTGTTGCATGAACATTGCAAATGCTTGAAACATTTGCATTGTTGCTGGGTCAAAATGCATACCCTGTTGCTCAACATGATCACCCATGGTTACCCACAAACTCTCACCCTAGCAGATTCGCATCGGGTTCACCAAAAATATGTCGCAAAATTTGCGGTCTTGCCAGGAAAGCACCGGGCTTATGGCTGTGAGAGTTTGTGAGAGAACTCAACAAAAACTATATGAAGGAGTTAAACCATAGATGCCATGAAGACTAGGGTTTGGAAAGAAGTGCAATCAAAGAAGACTCACTCTTTCTCTCTTGCATTCACACACACAAAGAAAGAACGCAAAAGAGAATGTCAAAACAATACGAAGATGAAAACATCAAGGCTATGGTCATATCGTATCATGGGTAATATGAAAGGGTTAACGGATGAGTTAATGGCATTCAATCTTGGCTGACCAAATAGGCTACGAATTGTTCTTTGGAATTGTAGTTTTGTGCTTACCATAATATATATTTTGTCTAGTGACTGGGATTAATTGTGTGTACAAATCCTCTTGGTTCATAGCAAGATAACTACGCTTACATCAAAAGAAAAATTATAGTCTATAAGAGGTAGTATAATGGGATCCGGTGATAGAAGTATTTCATTGAGCCTTTCAGGGCCGAAGAGAAACACTATATGTTGTTGAAAGTGTATTTTATGGCTAATCCATACGTTAATTCTAATAGATCGTACAGAGTGAAAGCGATAGAAATGATCATCATGTGGGTTATTCATCTAGGATAGTATGTGAGAAATGTAGATATGAGAGAAGTGAAGAGATGAGAAGTTTCCCTCCCAAGCCCTATTCTTGCCCGTAGGCAATAAGGATATTGCGGGGAGAGATGTACCTATAGCAAGAGAACCTAGAGAGGATGAATTACTAAGAATGAGAGAGATAGGTTTGGTTAAGGAGATGAGATTAGATACATACATATATATATATATATATATATATATATATGTGTGTGTGTGTGTGTGTGTGTGTGTGTGTGTGTGTGTGTGTGTGTGTGTTAGATTAGAGATGAAAATGAAAACAACAAGAAATCAAGAAAACATCAATGTAGAACACATCTTACTTGAAACCCTTCGGCACCATTATTGATGGGAGAGAGAAGAAGAGTGGATAATTCCACTTTGATTGATACACCAAGTGCAAGACCTTCTTTGATTACAGTTGATCTTCCAAGGTTAGCTTGTTGCAAGAATGGCTAGTCTCCCTCTAGGAGAAAGTGTAGGCTTGGGCTTATGTTAATGGCTAAGTACAATTAGGCATTACTACTCACTCCCTCGACAATTCCTCTCATCAATGGCTTGAATGCTTGAGTTCCTTTTCAAGGAAGAAGAGGTCCCCTTTTATAGGTGAATGGAACCCACAAGGGTTTACACAAGAAGAGAGGAGCCAGTGTGAACAGGAATTGGAAAAGTTGGAAATGAGCTGTCCCTGCATGATGTGGACAGACTGGGGTCCAGTATTTTGATCATATCTCTTCAACCGTGGCTCCAAATAAAAAAGTAAAAATATGGGCAAAAACTTCAGCTCATTAGCTACGATTTTCATTCTAAAATCGTTTTCCAATTCGGATTGGAACCTTGTGTAAAAAATTCATCAAAATAGGGTCCATTTATGGCAGCAAAAGTCTTCATGTGGTCTCCTTAGCCTAGACTTTCATTCAATTCACAAGGACACCTCATGCCATATGAAAGCATGACATTGCTCCTTGACAAAGTTTTGTAATCATGCTTGCAATAATGCATTACAATAAGTGTATCTTTGAAATCATGCCACCTAGTGTCCCACTAGGATTTGATTCTCTCTTAGTATCTATTTAAAAAGAAATATAAGAAAAGTATAAAAAATACATAGAATATATATATATTGGAGTTTATCCTAGATATAGGATCTATCTACGGTGTGAGATGATAATGAAATAGTAGAAATAAAGAATCAATGCTTTTTGCCCCAAGTTAAAGAGGCGGAGCTATTGATTCTTTTCCCATAGTATTTTCTGATGGTAAAGTAAGGATATGTTACCCTTGAGAAAAATAATAGGATGAGATAGAAGACTTATTATTATACTTAAATATGCATATGTACACTATAGTAAATATAATTATGTATCTAAAAAAATACAAGATAGATCTTGTAGCATGCGTTCCCACTATGTACGTGTCACAGCACGACAACGTCAACTGGTCTCTTTTCTACAGAAGGTGAGGTACTTAAGTAGATTCATACATCTACTATCACAACTTGTTCTACCACTGCAACAACTCACTCAAAGATCAACTTTCACTTGGGACGAGGAAAGCGAACATCACTACAACAAGGTAAAGGAGGTCTTAGCTACTCTGCCAACTATCTCACCACCTAAGTGGGATGAAAAATTCTATGTCACCTCAAGTGTTGGTGATGACTCATTGGGGGCTGTGCTACTCCAAAAGGATACGACGACATCTTTCATGAGGCCAATCTACTTCTCTAGTCGAATGATGACAGCAGGAGAGAAAGGTTTCACCCATGTGGAACACTTAGTCCTAGCTCTTAGATTTGCAACTACAAAGTTTAGGTCATATTTGTTGCCTAAGCAATTTGTGATTCTAACCACGGATGAAATATTTCCCTATGTTGTGCAACACATGGATGTGTCTGCTAGAATTACTAGATGGCTAGTTCGTCTTCAAGAGTTTGACAACACGGTACAGGTAGAAAGAACGACAAGGGCAAGTTTGGGGGGACTCATGACCTACCAAGTCTTTGAAAGGAAGGAGAAGCAATCTAAGGAAGGAGAAGTCCGATTACCTCCAGTACCACCGATGATAGAAGGAGCATACTCTCTCTACTTTGATGGAGCCTACAAGCGAGCGTCCGACAAAGCAGCTGCAGGCATAGTGGTCTTTGATGACAAAGGGACAAAGGTATTTTTGTTGGGCCAATTGTTAGATTCACATTCTAACAATGAAGCTGAGTATGCAGCACTAACCAAGGGTCTACAATGGTGCATCTCGCAAGGTGTACAACGCCTTAATGTATTTGGGGATGCTCTACTTCTGGTAAGGCAAGTAAATGGAGCATGGACATGCAAGAATCCTAGTTTAAGGACTCACTTAAGTGGTGTAAAAACTTTGTTGGGTAAGTTTGAAGAAGTTCAAATACACCATATCCCAAGGGCTCAAAACCAAGAAGCAGATGCCCTAGCAAGTGAAAGACTACAGGAAGTGGTGGTTGGAGCAATAAAACTAAAGCTCCCTCTATTTCAAGGAAGTGATGCCTTGCCTGACATCATGCATTTTTTGGAAACAGGGGAATGCCCATCAGATTTAACAAAGGGACAGAAGCAATGGCTGACGCGGAAGGCCACAAGGTATCGACTCATCAATGACGGTTTGTACTGTAAGGGTAAGGAACAAATACTCAGGAAGGTCCCTCTCTCTTAGGAAATCACGGGAGTAATTGCTAGTTGTCACGATGGGGTTTGTGGTGGTCACTTTTCCCTAGACATAACAAGTAGGAAAATCTTGCAGGCAGGCTTCATATGGCCTAGCCTCAACCGTGATGTACACCATTGGTTCAAAACGTGTAAGTTGTGTCAAAAGGCCGGCACTAGGTCACTTATGCCTGAACCACAGACACCTATTCTCTCATATGGCCCATTTGAAAAATGGGGTATCGATGCCATTGGGCCATTACCTAGGGCCAACTCAGGAAAATTCTACATTATCATGGGGGTCGACTACATGACTAGATGGGCAGAGGCTACAGCCACCACTAGAATCACAGCGGTAGAGGTAGCTAAATTTATCTACAAGCACGTATGATGTAGGTTTGGCACACCTTTAGAGATCATCTCTGATAGAGGGCCAGGTTTCAGAGCAGACTTGGTAGGAGAATTAATGCAGAAACTGGGCATTACAAGGAGGCACTCTTCACCATATTACCCTCAATGTAATGGCCTAGTTGAAAAGGTAAATGGAATGGTTTCTAAAATTATTACCAAGCAGGTAAACAATCATCCTGGAGACTGGGATAAGTATCTACTACCAGCTTTATGGGCCTACAGAACTTCATTTCGTACATCCTTGGGATTCACACCGTCTCATCTAGTATTTGGTAAGGAAGCAATCTTGCCCATTGAAGTGCAACTACAAAGTCTCAGAGTAATGGCAAGCCAGCTTCAACAGCCCAACATGCATTTGAGAGATCACATCATCAACTTGGAAAGACTGCAGCTAGACAGAGAAGAAGCAATAAATTATTATGCAGCACAAGCAGAGCACAGACGGTTAGCTTTAACGAGCATCTCCGGAAAAAAGAATTGAAGAAAGGAATGTTGGTGCTCCGCTACGACAATCGCTTCGACACGCGCAAGGATAAGAAACTCCTACTCCGATGGGAAGGCCCTTTCATCATCAGGAAAAAGTATGCCAATGGAAGCTACCAGCTTATGGAGGCTGATGGAAAACTTCATAAAACCAGGGTAAATGGTTGGCGACTTAAACCTTATTTTCTTCGATTTGACCAGGCTCCACCAATTGACAATCCAAATGAGACACACCATCCGCCGCCACCTCCAACGATAATGATCAAACATATGAGCTAGAGACATGAATGCCTCTAGCCAAAAGGGGAGGGCTAATGATGGGGGCTTTTCACAAGCCAAGCTCCCATACCCCTCTTCTCTCGTCCCCACCCCATGAAAACCCCCTCTTAGGGAGGGAGTGATAAAAGGCATTGGAAAAAGTAAGAAAAAAAATAAAGTATGATTATGTAAATATATAAGAAAGGTAAAATAGGCCACCTCATGCCTGCGGGGTAGCCCATCCCCACCTTGCCTCCTTTTTCTTCATTGTTGCCCCGCCGGGTGTCCCTTTTCCTCTCCTCCACTCAAAAGGTCAACCCCCTCTCTCTTCCCCTTGTCCTTTCTCCTTTCTCTCTCCCCTCAAGCTACCCCACCTCTCACCAATAATGCATTATAACTCACCAATAATGCACCCTAACTCACATGCAACTTACCCTATCTTTCAAAATAGTATACCCCACCCCCTCTTTCTCTCTCCTATCATATCCCATGACCCAAATACCCCCCTCTCTCTCTAAAGGGTGCCATGTCTCTTGTCTTGTAGCTAAATAACCTCCCCCACACTCACACACACTCAGTTTCACTAAAGGTGCCCACAGACCCATCCCCACCCGGTGGTTACCTGATTTTTCTTGTGTTCACACACATCTGCACACAGATTCACCTCTGAACACACTCCCCTCTCTCCCCTCTTGTAATTACTTTATTCTCCATGTCACCTCTCACTTTTTTTCATCAACCCATCTCTCTTTCTTAGTCTCTCTCTCATGAGACTGCTGTTCTGGCACATATACACACAGCCAGACAAGTGGGGCCCACAGTCACATGGCCTATGTAGATAATGATTTCTTCATTTCTAAATTCTAGAATTTCTCCCCCCCCTCCTCCCCTATATAAAGAGGGGTCACCATCACACAAAAACACACAACATCACCAAAGAACACACTATGCACTGTGTGTGCCTAGTGCACACACACACACCCACACCATCACCATCACCGCAATCACCATGCTTGTCTTGAGCATGACCTCTACACCCTTGGCTATGGAAGATGAAAGGCAACTAAATGAAGGATGATGGCCATAATCCTCGTGCGAGTCTTCGCCATCAACTCCCACCTATCCGCCATGTGCTCTACCACTCTCTCCCTTCTCATTCCCCTACCCTATGCTCCCCATTTCATCGCCTAATTCTCTAAATAAAGCTTGAGGTTTTGTGAGTATGTTTTCTTGCAATGTTTTACCCATGTGAGGTGTGCGGAATCGCCACCTAGTCTTGTGTTTTGGAGTGAGCTTGTGTATGTGTGAAGGGTGTGCGGATTCGCCATCCTTTTGTGATGCCTAAGTACTAAGCCGCTATACCCCCTCCCTCACTCTCTCTCTCTCTCTCTCTCTCTCTCTCTCTCTCTCTCTCTCTCTCTCTCTCTCTCTCTCTCACTTGATCTCATTCCCTTTCCTTTTCATCATTACTCCCAAGCATCCATCTCTCTTGGATGAAAACTTTGTTATGGTGGTGTGTTGTTTGCGTCCTAGCCGCTGAAGCTAGGTGGTGCCCCCTATTTTCTTTACCATGACAGGCTCGAGGCGCACCATTCGGTCCCCGGTGTTTTAGAGGCCGTCGGGGTTCGGGGTTTGCTTTGCTCCCGTCAACGCCAAGGAGATGATGCACGCTAAGCCGGCCACGGTGAAATGAACAAGGGCACCACCTAGCTTTGAGCGACTAGGACGCGGATAATAGTGATTTGAAATAGCACAAGCACTACACACACACACACACACAGACACACACACACACACACACACGTAGGTGATGAAAAACCCCTCGAGGTGGGAGGGAAACTTGATTCCAATGCAATATTTACAGCAACCTTATCTTCGGCGAGATGGTGACGATGGTGATAGAGAGATAGAGAGTGAGGGAGAGATAGATAGTGAGCCTATAGTGCGTACTCTAGAGGTGACTCATAAGCATGGAGATCTCTACTTTCGTGAATGTGTGGAGAACCTTGGAGTCAAGTGTGGACATGGCTTCCCATAATGCTAATTCCCAAAATGCTACACTAAAATCCCCTCTCTCTTGATGCAAGTGTTGCCAGTCTCCTCACCAAAATGCTACCAAATAGTAACTCCCCAATCCCCAAATCTCAATCTCCTTGATAGTGACCTCTCAGTGCCTTTTTATAGGTGCAGGCTGCATTAGGTTAGGCTAATCTGATTAGGTTAGGGCCCTAATCAAGGGAGACAAAGCAACGAGCTGGGTCCCAGATGGTTGAACCTTGCTTTGGCTTAGGAGAATTTACAATAATATCTCCTAAGTGGTCCTTTGTGACCATCACCTAGAGAGAGGTGGTAATTTACAAATGGTTTTTTATATACAAGATTCTTTTGGCTTGAAACCAGGAAAAATAATAATAACCTACAAATGTTATTGCGGAGATGCGTCGTGGACGCAATGTTGGCACATGGTGGGCCACTGGTGCGTTGGTGTAGCACGTTTGCCAATTTCGGGGTCGGCCAGGGCACGCCGTTGGCGTCAATCTTTGATTTGGTGTCGAAATTGCGCGATTAGGCCGTCCTTATTCTTTGGTGTTGGGTGTCAATGTCGAATCCTTCGTTCTTTAATTTTTATTTTTTTTGTGTGCATATGGTGTGTGTGAGCTTTTTTGAGTGTGTGTACGCATATGCGTTTGAATGTATGTGTGTACTCATAAGTGTATGTGCTATAGGGGGGGGTGTGTGTGTATAAACAACAGTGTGTGTGGGAACGGGAGTAAGAGAGATTATTATTATATATATGTATATATATATATAATTATATAATTATTATTATTATTATTTAAGTTTTTACGTGCCTAGCTACTGCACAGAGAGCGTGAGTGAGCTGTGCGTGAGGGGGATGGAGATGGTATGTGTGTGTGTGTGTATGAGAGAGAGAGAGAGAGAGAGAGACTTCGGTTATTGCGCCCTACAGGCTCCTTACACAGAGAGCACGAGAGAGAAAGAGAGATGAGCGAGCGGGTGGGAGATGGGGGGGGGGGGGGGGGGGGGGGGGGGGGGGGGGAGAGGAAGTGGGGTGAGAGGGAGGGTATGTGTGTGTGTTGGTGTATGTGTGTATGTAGAGAGAGAGAGAGAGAGTGTGTGTGTTCTCTGCACTGCATGGGGCTGTCGGGGCCGACAAGAACCAAGAGGAGGGGAAGAGATGGTTAATAGGGTGGGGAGAGAGAGGGGTAGTGGGCCACGGGGCGGGGGGGGGGATGAGAGAGAGAGAGAGAGAGAGAGAGAGAGAGAGAGAGAGAGAGAGAGAGAGAGAGAGAGAGAGAGAGAGAGAGAGAGTGAGGGATAGGGTGAGTGGGTGAGTAATGAGAGAGAGTGAGAGGTGAGAGAGGGTGTCTTGGTGAGGTGGCCAGAGAGTGGGGGTGAGAGGTAAGGGACGGCCCACCAGAGGGGAAGAAGAGGGAGTATGGATGAGATGGGTATGGACGAGAGGGGTGAGAGAGAGAGTGAATAATGAAAGAGAGAGAGGTGAAGTCGCAGAGCGGAGCTTAGATCGACTCACACACACATACACACACACAAAGATACACAGACAGAGAGCTTACACAGTACATAGAGAATTCGTTGAAGGGTTATCTCCCAAATCTTATTATTCACACAAGTATAAGTGAGTATATACAAAGAGTTAGTGATAAGCGAGTTAGGCGGCCGGCCGGCCATATCCGTATAAGAGGCCACTTGGGCTTTAATCCCAACAACCTCCCACTTAAAGTCCAATGTGGCACTTTAAGTAACTGTAAATCTATGAACATAAATGTACAAAGATTTACATTGATGCCATCTATCCAATGCCCAATAACTCACAACAATGCACAAAGCCCTCTCTCGGAAGTCCCTTTGTCAGTAGATTAGCAGGATTGTCCTTGGTGTGGATCTTCATCAATTGTATCTCCTTGTCTTCAAGTACTTCCCTAATGAAGTGATATTTCACATCAATGTGCTTAGTCTTCGAATAGAACACTGGATTCTTTGCCAATTCTATAGCACTTTGACTATCACAATATAACTCTTGCATATCTACTTTGATTCCCAAGTCTGCTACCAATCTACCAAGCCAAATAGCTTCTTTGCATGCCTCATTTGCTGCAACATACTCAGCTTTTGTAGTAGACTGGGTAATACAATCTTGTAGTCGAGATCACCATGATATGGCACCTCCGTCCAATGTAAATACATAGCCTGATGTAGATCTCCTCTTATCCAAGTCTCCTGCATAATCTGAGTCAGTGTATCATCTGACACTCAAATCCTGACTAGCATAGCATATGCACATACTCTTTGTATGTTTTAAGTATCTCATGATACCTTTCACTGCCTCCCAATGTTTCTTGCCGGTATTTGACATATATCTGCTACTGACTCCCACTGCAAATGCAATATCCGGACGTGTAGCAATCATTGCATACATCAAACTCCCACATGTAGTCACATATGGCACCGTATCCATTTCAACCTTTTCCACCTCAGACTGTGGGCAATCTTGGTTGCTTAGTTTCACATATGATGGCAATGGTGTCATCAATGCCTTTCCCCTATCCATATGGAAATGTTGCAACACCTTGTCAATATACTCTTCATGAGATAAGTAAAGCATCTTCTTTGACCTATCTCGTTGGATACGCATACCCAGTATATGACTTGCCTCACCCATTTCTTTCATGTCAAAAACCTTTGCCATTTTTGACTTAAGAGTTGACATTTCTGCCATTTGTCTACTAGCAAGTAACATGTCATCCACATAGAAGATGAGGGTTATCAAGCTACCATCCTTAGCTTGTCGAGTATACATGCAATGATCTGTCTTACTTCTCTTGTATCCTTGAGAAAGCATAAATTGGTGAAACTTCTTGTACCATTCTCTTGGTGCCTGTTTCAAACCAGAGAGACTCTTTCTCAAACGACATACCAATTTTTCTTTGCCTTTCTCAGCATACCCTTCTGGCTGCTACATATAAACCTCCTCATGAAAATCTCCATGAAGAAATGCCATTTTTACATCCATCTGTTGTAAATACAGATCATGTTTAGCAGCCAAAGCAAGTACACTTCTCAATCTTGTCATCTTGAAAACTGGTGTTAAAACTTCATTAAAATCTATTCCGTGTTCTTGCTTAAAACCCTTAGCACAACCAACCGTGCTTTGTATTTTGGTTGTCCATCATGAGGATTAAGCTTCTACCTGTAAACCCACTTGCAAGGTAGATCTTTCTTGCCCTCTGGCAATTGAACCAAATCCCACGTTTGATTCTTATGCAGAGCCGTCATCTCTGATTGCATGGCCAACTGCCATTTTTTCAAGTCAGCCACTTGTAATGCCTCCTTGTAACAAGATGGTTCTCCGCAATCCATGAGCATGACATAATTTAGAGGTGGCACATAACAATCAGGTGGTTTGGAGACATGCTCAGAACGTCTCACCACAACTGATTCTGCCTCTCTAGCCACTATAGGTTGTTCCTGAGCCTGACCATGCTGTCTTGATGTGCTAGCACTAGGTCCATCTTCCTTGAAGACAACTCTTCTGATCTTCTCTTTCTTCTCTGGCTTAGCGTGAAACTTGGCTTCATTGAAATGAACATCATTGCTACGAATAACTTTTTTGGACTCAGGATCCCAAAGCCGATAACCCATCTCGCCCGATTCTCTGTAGCCAAGAAATATACACTTCCTGCTCTTTGGTTCTAACTTATTCCTCAAATCCTTAGAAATATGGCTATAAGCTTCACAACCAAAGACTCTGAGATGCTTATACGAAGGTGCCTTGCCTGTCCATAGCATCTCGGCCACTTCACTCTTATCCAAAACCCTACTAGGAGACCTGTTGATCAAATGGACTGTTGTAGACACTACTTCTGCCCAAATTCCATCAGGAAACTCACCATTTGACAACATGCTTCTGACCTTCTCTTGTATGGTCCTATTCATACGTTATGAGGCTCCATTTTGTGAAGGATTGTATGGTGCAGTAAGTTCCCTCTTTAACCCTTTTGCTTCACAAAAGTCTTGGAAAGCCTTGGAAACTTACTCTCCACCATTGTCTGTCCTTAAGCATCTCAGCTTCTGACCACTCTGATTCTCCACAAGCTGCAAGAATGTCTTAAAGACCTTGAGCACCTCATCCTTGTGCTTCAAGAAGTAAATCCATACTCTGCAAGAATAGTCGTCTGTAAAGGTACAAAAGTACGATGCTCCCCCTAGAGACAAACTAGGCATTGGTCCGCATAAGTTACTGTGTACAAGAGCTAACCGTTCATCCTTATGATTTCCCTTTGATCTATGCAGTTCCTGTGTTTGCTTACCATAAACACAATGCTCACAAAACTCAAAATTTTGAAATGAAAAGCCAGGAAAATAACCATAACGAGAAAGTATTTCCATTCCTCTTTTTGACATATGTCCCAGCCTACGATGTCACAGTGACACACTTGGCTGCTCAATCACATTAATTACATGGTTTTTAACCTCTGAAACATGTAAAGTGTACAGAGTTCCCGAATTGCTGCCATGTGCTACGGTCATCGAACCTTTGGAGATCTTCCAAGCGTTGTTCCCAAAAACTGTCACACATAACCCGCATCATCCAACTTCCCTGTACTGATCAAGCTCTTTCGGATTGCTGGAATATGTCTCACATTCTTGAGCCATAAAAGAGCCATTTTGAAACTTCAACTGCACATCTCCCACTCCAAGTATGTTACAAACTTGCTCATTTCCAAGTCTGACATAATCTTTAGTAGCCACATATGATGTAAACCACTCTTTGTGCAGAGAAACATGTAAAGATGCCCCTGAGTCGATAATCCAATCACTCATAGCATGTCCATCCTCTGCAATCAAGAAAATAGAATTAAAATTGCTTGTGAGGAAGATATCACTAGCTGCTATACCATAATCACTGTCTGAACCAGATCCTATGACATTCACCTCTTCAATCTTCACCGAACTCTTCTTTTCATCTTGCTCAGAACTCTTTGCTTTGCCTTTTTCTTGTTTCCACTTCGTACAGTCTCTCTTCATGTGACCCTTCTTGCCACAATGCTAGCATTCTATGTCATCCTTTAACTTCGAGTCACGAGACTTACTTCTGTTTTGTGCCTTCTTACCCTTCTTCTCTTTAGACTGTTGTCTCCCTCGAACGACCAAAGCACTATTGCCTTTGCCTTTGTCAATGTTCTTCCTGTTCACTTCCTCTGTGAGCAAGCTGCCTTCTACATTGGTACTTGTAAGACCTTCAAGCACAACAGAATTACTTAATGCCATGCAAAAAGTATCCCAATTGTTTGGAAAAGTGATTAAGAGAAACATAGCCTTCATTGAATCTGGAAAGACTATCTGTTGTACTGCTAGCTGGCTGAAAATTGTGTGAAATTCATTGAGATGATTTGACATGGTTGTCCCTTCCTTCATCTTCAAATCCACCGATTTCTTGAGCCATTAAATCTGAGAAGCAACACTTTGTTTCTCGTACATACCACATTAGCTTTTGCCATACGCCATACACTATAGTCTCTTCTGCTATGTTGAAGTAAACATTTTCTGCCAGTGTCAACATGATTGTGGAACAAGCCAACTCGTCAAGCTCTTCCCACTCATCTTGAGAGATACCTTCTGGTCTCTCCCCTTTGAGCTTCAGTGGCTTCACTTGTTTTTTATGCACCAAAACTGCCAAATCTGCTTCTTCCAGAATGGAAAGTTTATGCCATCCAGCTTCTTTATGTTGTAAAGAGTCTCACTTTGAGAAGATGGCATGTCTGCCAAACTGTTTACTCCTGGGAAAAATCTGGCAGAGTTTCCCCTGTAAATTGGCCTCTGTACACAATAAACAAGTTGTAAACAACAAGCTGAACACCTCTCCTCAAGAACTGTTAGTATTTTGAAAAATTTTGACAATCTCCCCTATAAATTGAGCTCTGGAAACCAAAAGATAGCTCAAAAAAAACCATAAATAGTTGACCAGTGATAAATCTAAAAATCTCTGTAATATGATATCCTGTAAGTATACACTGTCTCCTGTCTGGGCGATCATAGAACCTGTATATGTCTCAAGATTGAACCCTGAACAATGCCTCAACGGCCTAACACATAAGATGCAATCCAGTGTCTACACAAAGTCATACATCCAATGGAATAAAAGTCGCCGAAGAGGATGCGTGTAGAGGGGAACTCCAGCAACCTAATACACCTCACACTGGGTAACCCAGCCCCCAGTGCTTGGCTTCAAAAAACCTCACACACGACCCTCTCAAATGGCTCAGCAAACTGCCCAGAACTAGCATACATCCTACAATAGACCAATCACTCTCCTATGATCGCTATGGCGGTTTGTCTGCTAGCGTGACTCACAACTAGCAGACCCACAATCACAGTACATCAATATGAAATACATGCCAGTGGTGTCCAACCGTCGTATGGCCACACCTCCCCTAGAACCTGGCAAGCACAAGAAGTAGCAATGCAGACTGCAATATATATCTGATGATATATATGTGTACCTGGTCTATAGATGATGCTTTGAAGACTAATGAGTGATGTATGTGAATGCCGATATTGATGCTGACAACCTCCTGCTTGCCAATCTACACAAGACGGGTTTCTTTGCGGCTGAAACCTATCTTTTGATGTAGTGCTTAGAACGAAATTTTGAGGGCATAAACAGCTTTGAAAGGGGGGTAAAACTCCACGTTGCCTATTGAAAATACTCTCGGAACGCCGAGTGTGAATTTCCAAGCTCCGGATCCAGAGTTTGCCTGAAAAGTGCGCGCGCATGCTTTTATGCAAAAACGCATTGAACCTTGCTCTGATACCAATTGAAGTCCCGAAGCAGAGCTTAGATCGACTCACACACACACACACACACAGAGATACACAGACAGAGAGCTTGCACAGTACGCACAAAATTTGTTGAAGGGTTATCTCCCAAATCTTATTATTCACACAAGTATAAGTGAGTATATACAAAGAGTTAGTGATAAGCGAGTTAGGCGGTCGGCCGGCCATATCCGTATAAGAGGCCACTTGGGCTTTAATCCCAACAAGAGGGAGACTTTTTTCCAAGCATGGCGGCCCGCCAGTGGAAGAAAGAGGGAGTAGTCTTGTTTTATGCGCCCATTGGGCTAGGTGACACAGGAGCAAGATAAGAGAGAGATATAGTGGGTTGGCGGAGCCGAGCAGGAGAGAGAGGAGGCGTCCTCTCGTGATAATGGAGGGCAAGTGGGGGGAGGGAGGCCAAACTGGTGGCGGCCCGCTGTGGGTAAGCATAAAAGGGTGGTGGTGAATGTAAAAAAAAACATTTTTTTATCGTTTCTTGGTATAGTGCTCCTCCCCAATTGGGGTTGGTTCTTGCGACCACGGTTTCAAAAATTGGCCGTCATTAGCCCTCCCTTCTGGCTAGAGGCATTCATGCTTCTAGCTATGCTTTTGGTTCTCTAGTAGCGGAGTTGGAGGGTTCTCCCTCATCTTGAATATCTAGCATGAACTCTGGGTCAAATCTTTAAAAGTACCTCTTGAGCCTCCATCCATTGACTTTGGTCTTGTGAATTCTACCATCTGCTTCCATCAATTTGTAGCTTCCGTTGGCATAGCGCCTTTTGACAATGAATGGCCCTTCCCATCTGGGTTGAAATTTCTTGTCTTTCCTAGTGTCAAATCTGTTGTCGTATTTGAATTCTAACATGCCCTTTTTCAGGCCCT